>NC_141693.1:269767712-270075212 GCF_964263255.1 Lissotriton vulgaris | reverse complement strand
GAGAGGCACCCACGGTGATAAGGGCTCGGAGGCAAGGGGCAGCACCTTCCCCCTCATTGATTGGTAGAGCCCTACTGACGGGACGGATGCAGCGTATTGTGTTCTCAGGACGCAGCAAGCAGCCCGAGACTGAGGAAGGCACCCATTCTGGGGGTAGTGCTAGCCGCCTGGGGCTACGCAGGAAAGAATAGAGGGGCAACCTGCTGCACAGTGTAAGGAGATCAAGTGGGGGCGACGCGGTGGAGGGCCAAAGACGTGATCGGACCGTCAAAAAGAATATAGGCCCTGCACTCTCTCCTCACAGGCTGCGGGACCGTACAGGAATGGGTAAGAAAGACGCGGCCGCTAAGGCCCAGAAGCAAGGCCCCATTGATAAATTCGAGACTTCGCAGACGTCCAACGCTAGGGAAGGAGTCGGAGCGAGCTCAGACACGGCCCTCCTGATAGGAGCGATCCAGATGTCCAGGGAAGACCTTCAGGCCTTGCGGGCTGCCCTGGAGGTGAAAATTGGTGAAGTGGGAGTAGAGGTCAATTTACTGCGGCAGGACTTCTGAAATCTCACGGAGAGAGTTACCACGGCCGAAACAAGGATCGGCGAAGCAGAAGACGTTATACATGCCCTGCAGAAGGATGTTAAAGACCTGATGGGCTCACATAAGCAACTCCAATGGAAAGTCGATGACGTGGAAAACAGGGCGAGACGCAATAACCTCCGCTTTGTGGGATTTAGGGAAGGAATTGAAGGATCAAATGTGGCGGAGTTTCTGCGTACATGGCTGGTCGAAACCCTACCCCAAGCGTCATTCTTCAATTGCTTTATCATTTAAAGAGCACACAGAGCACTCATGGCCAAACCACTGGCGGGAGGTAGGCCTCGACCGATAATAGCAAGGTTCCTCAACTTCGCCAACAGGGATACGATATTGCGAGAAGCCAGGAAGAAGGGAGAGGTGCGAATCGAGAACTCCCAGATAATGATCTTTCCGGAGGATAGTCAGGAGGTGCAGAGGATGAGACGATCCTTTGATACGGTGAAAGCCAAGCTTAGAGACGTGAAGATACAGTATATGCTCCTCTTCCCGACCAAACTAAAAGTAATATACAAGGACAAGACGAACTTCTTCACTCACCCGGATGACGCCTGGCAGTGGTTGGAGGAACGTCCACATACGCGGATGCGAGAGGAGGATGGGAGGAATACGGAGTCGGGAGGCCCGCCGAATGGTAACTTATGGGAGATGGTGAAACCACAATGCAGAATGAGGGGGGCGAGGACGCCGCAAACGACACCCTACCCATCGCAGCATGGGACCCCAGGGGGACCCAGGACTCTGCAACTTCACGCCAGAACACCCAGGCTGGCTCCAGATTCCGGGCCCTGGAGCCCGAGGAGCGCACGGTGGGAGAGGACGACGTGGGAAAAGCTACGTCAGGGAGCGAGGAGGATGAAGAACAGTCACTTCATCCGTTGGTGGCCGCAATCAATGAACTGGAAAAGGATCATGATGCGAACAGCACCCCTGGACAAGGCGAAGGCATAGACCTTATCGCCTGAGCAAGAAGGCGACTGGGTGGAAGAGATATCGGTTGGACTGATCTGAGACACGCAAGTGGCTTACACGCCTCCTAAATGTTATTTTTCTATTTAGAACTTGGTTATTTTTGTACCTTATCGCTTTTGTTATAAGAACGGTCACATAGAACTGTGGGTACAGTGGGATATCATCCTTACTGACTGCGTTTTGTTCATTCAAGTTGGGGTAGGCAAGGGGAAGGGGAGGTACCAGGGGAGGACGACAGACCTTTTCCTGCCGATAAGTCCTGCCGCAGAAGGGGGTAGATGGTGGGACCGAAGGGGGAGGAAGGTAGGGAAGGGGGAGCGAGGGACAGTTGGGGATGTATACGATGTTTCAGTGGGGGGAATAGCAATGTTTTTTATCATGACATATCAAGCACACACACACACACACGCACAACACGGCAAATCCCACCCCGGACAGCAAGGGCCCAGCCGTTTCCATGTCATGCTTATGCCTATGGGTAGCCCAGAACGAGAGCCTGTACACAGAGGGGGGTTTATGGTCTTGACCTGGAATGTCAACGGTCTAGGCTGTAAAGAGGGATTAAGAGGGGCCTGGTCAACAATTATGTGGAAAGGTCAGGGGCCGATGTGGTGCTCCTCCAGGAGACGCACCTGCAGGGCACAAAATGTGCATTCCTGGCGAGAGGACAATATAGAGTACTAGCACATGCAGGGTTTACTACAGGCTCACGTGGAGTGGCAATCCTGATTAAAAAAGACCCACCTATGAGAGTGGCGCAGACATGGACGGATCCACGGGGCACATACGTTGGGGTACGCGGCATGTGGGGAAGGCGGGAGTACAATTTTGTTTCTGCCTACGCACCACCTAAACTGCAGGCAGACACCCTGAAGGGAGTATCGGACATCATCATCAATACTTCTGACACGATCCAAATAATCGGGGGAGACTTTAACGACGTAATGAACCTTGAGATAGACAGGACAGGTGACCGCGATAGACCACAGATAGTGACACCGCTGGCCAAAACCATGAATGCGATTGGTCTCCTTGATGTCTGGCGATGGCTTCACCCAGAAGCCAAGGCTTTCTCCTTCTCTGGAGCACACAAGGTGTACTCCCGCCTGGACTATGTCTTTATGGCACGGCAGGTATTGCAGGTATCGGATTCAGTGGCGTACTGTGCCCGGGGGGTGTCAGTTCACTCGCCATTGCTCTTGAAGATAGGAGGGAGACCGAGTGAAGGGCCTAAGATACTTCGATTGTCGGAATGGGACCTACAAAACCCGGACATCCTGAAAGGACTACGGGCAGACGTGAAGGTATATTTGACCGAAAATGTGGGCTCTGTGGACTCCAGGGTAGTCCTCTGGGAGGCACTTAAAGTGGTACTGAGGGATAGGGCACAGTGTAGGCTGGCGGAAGATAGGAAAAAAGTCCAGAATGAGATACAGGGACTGGAAGCGCGCATACTGAAGGTGGAAAAAGAACACTTACATACAAGGGGCCCAGGGGACCTTAGACACCTGGTAGATTTACAGACTCAATATAGACACTTAGTGACAGGGGAAGCAAAGTCGCAGGCACTGGCGACCCTACACCGGGTGTACGATGTAGGAGATAAATCTGGCAGGTTGTTGGCGTGGCTAAGCAGGAGAGAGAGAGAGAGAGAGAGAGAGATGATAGATGGGTGGAAAAGGTGCGAGATGGTCCAGGTGAACGGGCACACACGGACAGCACGATAGCGAATGCATTTGCCAAGAGCTTTAGCACCTTCTACCAAGCATGTGACCTGGGGTTGAAAGAGGAGGCACTGCAATATATGGCGCCTATTGATATCCCGACTCTAGAAGAGGCGGATCGCTTAGACTTAAAGGGAGACATAACCGAAGAGGAAGTGAGAAACGCAATGACTAGGCTTTGTGCAGGGAAGGCACCTGGCCCGAATGGGTTCCCCGCGGAGTTCTTCAAGAAAATGGCAGACCTCCTGACGCGCCACCTACTGGGCCTCTTTCAGGACGCTGAAGAGGAGGGGCAATTCCCGCTCGATCTTAGAAAGGCCACTATTGTCCCATCCACAAACCGGGGAAGCCCGCGGAGGACTGCTCGTCCTACCGCCCTATCTCCCTCCTGAATGTGGAGGTGAAACTGTATGCAACAATCCTGGCTCTCCGCCTCCGGCAGGTCATACCGGGACTGGTCCATCTTGACCAAACTGGGTTTATCCTGGAAAGGGCAACCAGATATAACTTGCGAAGGACCCACAATTGGCTTCGAGAGGTGGAGAATAGGGAGGAGCCTCACTGGTTCCTGTCGCTAGATGCAGAGAAGGCATTTGATGCGGTCCACTGGCCTTTCATGGAGGGAGTACTGGACCGTATGGGCTTTGGTCCTAAATACAGACGTAAAATCAAACTGTTATATACACACCCAAGTGCTAGGGTTAGAGTCAATGGGACACTGTTGAAGGCCTTCCCTATGCAAAGGGGTATGAGGCAGGGATGCCCCCTCTCCCCCCCTGTTGTTCGCCCTCACTATTAAAGTGATGGCATGCACGATCAGGCAGAGCGTGGGAATTACGGGATTCCGGATAGGGGCCGCGAGAGCACAGTAGGAAAAGCTGTCCCTGTACGCGGACGATGTCCTACTGTATATCACACGACCGGAGAACACGATCCCAGCACTGTTCACGGAATTGGACCGATATGGCGCCAGGTCTGGCTACCAGATCAACTGGCATAAGTCGACTCTTTACGTCCCTCGGGGTAGAGACAGCTAGTCCGCCCTGCCTTGAAGACTGCAGACAACTGGAGAGGGATTCATGTACTTAGGGATATTTATTACAACGAACTGAGACCTTTCCTACGACCGTAAACTTGCTTGGGCTCAACGTAACTTCAAGACAGATGCTAGTAGGTGGCAGACGCTCCCCTGACGATTCTTGGACGGGCAGACATGTTTAAAATGATTTCACTACCGAGATTTCTATACACCTTCCAGAACAAATATTTCCCCCATAAAGAATTCCGTCTTTCGAGACATACATGCAGACTTGCGGGCGTACCTCTGGCTGGGTAAGCACCCGAGGGTGGCGCTGGCAACCCTGCAGAGCCCCCAATACGATGGGGGTATTTCACTGTCAGATCTGGAGGCCTACTATTGGGCGGAACACCTGGTCCCCATAAACTAGTGGATACACGCACCGGCCACACACCCCACTTACGCGCTAGAGAGGCACACTATGGGCACCCACACATGTCTCTATTACATTTACGGAGGGAAAGGGCAGGCTAGGCTGCTGCCGGCTACAAAACATCACACTAGGGGCATGGAAAAGGGCGACGAAAGCCATTCAGTGGGACCATAAACCAACGAAACAGACGCCGCTATTGGACTGCGCATGGCTAAAGGAAATCAGCCAGTTAAAAGGGTTTCAGGGCTGGGACGCCATAGGCATCTCTACTTTAGGTGACTTAGTCAAAAAGGGGGCTCCGCAATCATTCCCGTCGCTTCAAGCGGACTTTGGGCTCCATCGGTCCCAGTTTTTTAAGTACATGCAACTAAGACATGCGTGGAGAGCGGAAGGGGCACTGTTGGAAGCACTCCCTGAATACTTGCCCCTGGAGGGTCGCCTGTTACAGAACAAGATCCCTGGCAAGGCAGTATCCCTCACGTATAAGACTATTATGAACAACAGACCTAACAGGTTGGTGGGGCTCCGAACCACATGGGAACAGGAAGTGGGAGACATGGATGATGTGGACTGGGGTGTGGTGCTGATGCACCTCAGGGAGGTGGAGATTATAACTATCCCCGCTTCTACTCCCCGAGTTGTTTGCTTAACCGTCATAGAACAGGTCCTCTCGTACCTCTGGCCGTTTTCTCCGCATAGAGAGTCTGCCTTCTTCTCTTTCGATTTAATTCCTGTATCGCGGTAATTGTCCAACGTCCTAACGTGATGACGTGTGTTCCTTCTGTCTATCATTTATTTTGGCAAATGTAGCTGCCATCTTGGGAGGATCTTTTTGCCCGTTTTCTATACGTATTATTACCTGGGCCCTTTAGTTCTCGTTTTTATAACTTCTGTAGCTATGATTAGTTCGAATTTTATTGTATTTTTACAAAAAGATATAGTTTACAATGATGTTCTTTTTCTATTTTTTAAATATTGGAACAATACTTCATTCCTTAGTGCTTATCATCCACTCAGAGTCAAAGCTATTTTTATTTTAGTATTTACCTGTCCTGGTTATATATTTCTGTACCTCGACTTCCTGCCTGCAAGTGAATCCAAGCATACAACCAATATTTTGTATATCAGTTCCGGTGTTAAATGCATCTATGAATTATATCTTGTTCTATACTACGGCATCATATTTATTTAGTGACAGGAAATGCTCCATATTCATTTATAATACCCAAGCCAATGTATTGATATCGTTATGTCAATTTTCATTGTCTTTGAATAGGGCTAACACGCCATCAGCGGTATATGCCTAGCTGCTATTACGTCATACCCACTATTCTTTTTGTGTCCATGCGCCTCAATACCGGACACCATGTATATAAAGAAATTATTGTTAGTTGTTAGAAAGATTACAGGGTGGCATGATATCCCTCTATACAATTCCTTTCTGTTTAATAACCTGATCCCAGGATATTTCTAAATTCAACCCTCTGTTTGACATCTCCAATACAAAACTCCAAAACTACTCTCAAGTTTCCTGATTATATCTATAGCTCAGTCTAAAGGCTTTGCTGCTCATACATCAGACCCAATATTCTATTCGTGTCCACAAATCTCAATCTCATCTACCGTGTATGTGGAGAAGGTATTATTAGTTATTAACAAGATAACAGGGTGACATTATTCCTCTCAATGCAGATACTTTCTATTTAATAGCTTGATCCCAGGGTATTTCTAGATTCAACCCTCTGGTTGATGTCTCCCATATAAAAATACAATAAACCTCTCTCAGCTTCCTGATTTTATCTATATCTAGTCCCTCCCTTTGATTATTCCTTTCTAAGATATACTACTGCATACCATAAGGTGCGTTGTTTTTCTCGATGTAATGGTTGACCATAGGGGCCATCGTTTTTAGGTCTCGCGTAACCGTGCGTAAGCGCGGTCTTGCAGAGACCTATAGTCAGCGACACAGCTTTCCAGGGGACAGGAGCTGGCCGTGCGCATTTCCTCCACCAGAAGGCGATTTGTGCGGGCCAAGCGCACGAGAACGCGCTCGCTGTGGCCAGTTCCTGTCTCCTGGAAAGCCGTAACACAGCCACACCTCCCCCTGCACGCATGCGTGCACACACACTAGCGCACCTACACACACACACACACACACGCACGCACGCACATACACATACAGAGACCCCCGCCGCCACCCACATACACACGCGCGCACCCGCCCTCCCCCCTACTACTAAGCCCCACTTACCGCCACTCTGGACTTCTGCAGCCTACGCGGGGCTCTCCCTCGGGCATGGGAGCCCCGCCTCCCCCGCGTCACCACTGCTCCTCCAGGCACTCCGTGGGCTTCAGAAGACTGAAGTTCCGCCACCGATAGGTTCCGTTTTTGGCACGCACGTCTTGTAATGTCCGTCAGCTTAGCCTTCACTGCTCTGAGCGGCCCTTTAACTGCGTACACCATGTCTTCCTGATACAGATGATTCTTGTTTGTATTGTGTGCTTTAAATTTCAGATCCCCCTTTGAGCACTGTGATTATGGGGCAGAAAATGAATTGCAGCTGCTATTCCCACTTCTGCTTCGGCTTCAAATAAAATGAAAGAACGAACTGAAATCGCCCAGAGAGGCCGCCATCAATTAATTTCCCCAAAGCCCGCACTGATTGGGCACTGCTGACATGTGATGCAATAAAAAGTGATATTCCACCCCCTTCCTCCAAAATTCTTCCAGTAATTAGCACATTTTAGAGTGTACCCCGCTGTGATTTCAGCAAGAGTAGTGCTTGATTTCGGGTGCGGGGCTGGTCATTTCCAAACAGCAGGGAGGGTTACATGGGGGTGCGGTGGCTGTGTTACTTTGTCCCCCCCTCGAAATATACTCACTGCAGTGCTGTTAAATACTTAGGATGTAGGCGCTGGGGAGGTGAGGAGAGAACGTATTTTCTGCACCCCAGAACTCCGGCAAGGGGTCCATCATGGAACCTGAACTGGGAGTAAATCTGCCTACAAAATCAAACTCCGCTAGCACACCAATTTGGCAATGACGTCAGCGCAATTACTCCCCCAACTCAGATATTTTAGATACGAGGGGGCAGGGCGAGTTTAGGGGGTCCTTTAAGAGGACTACTTTGCTGTTTAACAGGCTGACCCTGCTTTCGAATGACTGCATTATGCGCTCAGTGGCTTTCCCAAACCCTGGTATGACGCGCACACCATTTACTTTTCTCAATGTAAAAATAGATATACATTTCGGGTGGTACAGCTGAAAGATGGTGTGGAGCTGCGGCCAGACCTGCCGACTCGGGACCCAGGGGTCCTGGTTCGAAACTTGCAACGTCTTAAGAGTCTGGGCAATTCACGTAACCTTCTCGTGCCTGGATGCGCTAACCGGGGATAAGCAGAGCTGTATGCAGATTCAAATTAAACAAGTTCAGGTACACACATTCGTTACCTAAGCCACACTATTATTGTTCAATTGTGGCACAGGACGGCTCACTTGACATGAAATTCCGTGCTGGTGAATAAAACACCGCCCCCCCCCCGCAATCCCATCACGGCAGCCCAGCCATCGAAGTCACCGAGAAGCATTAATTAAATGCAATCTATTTTCTTTTCGGTGTCTGATTCGCTGCAGAGCAATGCCAGCTAATCAAGGGGTGTTAATTGGGGCCAGCTAGACAATTGGCTTCTCATTAAACACCGCCAGCTCTTTCTGCAGGGAGCAGGTTTGTCGGGGTTAAAAGACAGATAGATAAATAGCAGTTCAGTCGGGTCCTCGGAAGATGCTAATTCTTTAGCTGTATTCGTGTCTCTATTGTGTGCGCTAGTGTGTGTCTGAGTACTTAATTTTGAATGTATTTGAATGTAGTTCTGTGTGTGATTCAGGGTGTATTTGTGTGACTGTTCATGTGTGCGTGTGCTTTTAAGTTTGACGGTTTGTGTGTGCGTGTCTGCGCGTGTGCTTGTTTTTCTTTGCTTTCACACGTTCAACTCGGGTCAGCACTGCCTCCTGCTCTCCTTAGGGGCTCTGTGCAGAATCTCGGTCTCTGCAATGTGACAGTGACCCTCGAGGGCTGTATCTGTAATGCTACACATAAGAGACGCAAAGCTAAACAGCTACACTTTATTCACACCGAAGTTGTCACCTTTCTGTGAAAAAACAGCTGCCATTTGCAGCAGTAGAAGTGCCAACTGTTGGAATGTGAAAAGAAATTCTATAAAACTCAGAAAGATGATTGCTATGGTACGAAAAATATTTTATTTGTTTTAATAATTATCTAGATATTATTTAGACAACTTTAGCAAACACTTTTGATTGATTTCTTCACACTGTTTTGGCTATAGATTTCATAAGGTATAAAATACTGGCTTAAACTGTTAGGGACGTAAAAATATGAGCCAGTCAGGTGAAGGGCCATAAATGGCTAGGGTGCATTCCCACTGCTGTTCTTAAGCTTCCAAATTCTTCCTTATAGCGCGTCAGGCCATGCCATTTTAAAGTAGTATACATAGTACTTAATCATCCTTGCTAATTTATCCTTAGTTTACAAGTGTTACTCTTCTTTTAATTGTTTTCACTGGCCTGACTAACAAAAAAGGCTCCATTGAGTTTAATGTGGTCGCTTGTTTATATTTATGTTAGGTTTTAATGGCCATCTGTCTCCTATCTATCTATCTATCTATCTATCTATCTATCTATCTATCTATCTATCTATCTATCTATCTATCTATCTATCGCCCTCACTCTATCTATCGCCCTCACTCTATCTATCGCCCTCACTCTATCTATCTATCGCCCTCACTCTATCGCATCACCACAGCATCACTCAGGGGCACCACAACATCACTCAGCACCACCACAGCATCACTCAGGGGCACCACAACATCACTCAGCACCACCACAGCATCACTCAGGGGCACCACAACATCACTCAGCACCACCACAGCATCACTCAGGGGCACCACAACATCACTCAGCACCACCACAGCATCACTCAGGGGCACCACAACCTCCCTCAGCACCACCACAGCATCACTCGTCGCCACCACAGCATCACTCGTCGCCACCACAGCATCACTCGTCGTCACCACAGCATCAATCTGTGCAACCATTCAACAACAGCTAGTTCAAATATGTTCTCTCAATGTTTCAAGCTTTATTATAAATGTCACAAAAAGATGTTATTATTTCACTTCTGTTGTTGGATTTTCGTCACAATAAAATACACTGAACATAATCTTCACAAAAGTTATTTACAAACGTTTAAGCTATTGCCATTATAAATTACAATATCTTTTATATAAGTATTAATTAATTAAAAAAATTAAAAGCAATTGGTTTTTGTAATATCAATACATCTAAGTCGCGTAAATACAACACATATTGCATTACAAATGCTATAGGTGTCACATTTGCCAAAGTTACAACTATTGGCATTGTAAATGACAAAGCTATTAATTTAGCTATTTTCAAAACCAACACATAAATAAATAATTTGTCATTTACAATACCAATAGCTCAAACTTTCCTAATGCGAGACCTATTGCATTGCAAATGCTTGTTCTGTTTCTGATCGCCAACCTATGCTCTGTCAAGCGGACATTTAGGGCTCTTTCTGTTTGTACCCTGTTGCATATCCTTCAAAGCTGGTCTGCCCAGACACAGTGGCTCACTACAATGACAGGATCTGCAAGGCCACCAGGCGGGTGCGCAACCAGGGTCACCAAGTCCCTCAGGAGTAGGAGTATTAGGATTGGCCCAGGGGGCCAGATGTGCCTGCCACACTTGGTAGGTGGGCTGTGAAGGTGGCTGCAGGCTTGCCAGATTTCCCTGTTGCCGAGTACTGCCAATGCATCTGGGCTGCGGTGCCGCAGTCTCTCCCACTTCCCTGTCATTTCTTTGTTCGCCCGGGTCCCATGCATGCAGGAAGACCACAAGCAACGGCGCAGAGGTCTGTGTTATGCAGCCATCTTCATTGTTGGTATGGCCTTGGGACGTATGTTTATTTGCACACTAGTTTCTGGATGCACAGGAGAGGCGACACCGGTAACTGCCAGGGGAACAACTGATATTATTACAGTTTTAACAACAAGCTGGTCTTGCACAATGCCATAGGAAGGCCTGTAATGTAAACGAGTTGATTAATCACTAAATCACATACAAATAATAGTAACATAAATAATACACTTTCAAATCCAGAGTAGGCTAGTGCCCAACTCTATCCGAAACCTAAAAGCGAATCTGTAAAAATAAATTGACGAAACCGTGCCAAAGACACTCATTCATGTTACCAGCCCTGCTCGGCAACCATCAGTTTTCTCCGAAATCTTAAATTTGTTAATCGTAACATTGTTTCGTTGATGTGGTGAAGCAGGCCTACTTTTGAGTATGCACTTTTTAATCTTCGGGAAGAAGTGCATTTGAGCTGCTAGATGATTACGTTGCTTTTCACAACTGCTCCGTATCCAGCAGCTTTTTATAAACAAAATAACTTCAAATGAGACGGCAGAAAAGAGGCAATGGGAAAAAATGGCAAAATATTCTGTGTTTAACACGGTTAATTCTAATGAAAACAGACTTTTATGGGTACACATCATATTAAGGGACACGCGTGAACAATGATAGAACTGCCTGAAGCAATATGTGATGACACCACTTCTGCAGTGGAGCTAGAGTTGTCTCAAATCTTTTCTGACTGCCCATTCCTGAAAAGCAGCTCCTGAATAGTGCATTGCTTGCTCTTCTTTGCTGTGTGAACTCGCAGCAATGGTTAATCATCTAAAAGTAAACCCATACACGGAAAACCTGGCAGAGAAAAGTTGGCGCAATCTCTTCTAATGCCAGCATCGAATGCTTTGACTGGTTTTGCAGATTACCTTCCCGTGGAGCAGATGAGTAATTCGATCTTGGCTGTATTGGATTTCGACTTGGCAGGTGCCATCTAGCGTTCTGTAACCACGAAACATCTCCCCAGATAGCATACGTCATCCACGGATGAGTTAATTTGTTGCAGTCAGCATACTAATGGGTTGGGTCGGCCACAGCCAGTTTCTTAATCTCCCACAGGGAGCTAAAAATAACAGTGAAAATAAATTGAAACAAAGTGGACTGCCCCGCACAGTATGCATTCAGTATGTAGAGCTAACTGAGGAGGTAGAAAACTGTGGGATGCGTTTAATCCAGATTCCTTCTTTGCCTCTTATCTTTTTTTTTTTTTTATGTCTGCAAGATTGAAGCCATCACTTAGCAGTGAGACTGCATGTCTGCCTTATGGACAAGGGTGTTGGGTAATGGGAATTGTTAGAACTGGGGTCTCCAGTTGGCAATGGTTTGCACCTTTGTCCAAATAGGGACCCTTGTTTCTAGTCCGGGTAAGGGGGCTACACTGCTAAAATAACCCCTGCTCAACCCTGTGGTAGCTTGGCACGAGAAGGAAGGCTTATCTCAGAGGCAGTGTGTAAAGCGTTTGTGAACACATACAGTAATACAGTGAAGACACTACAGATGGACACTGTTGGACCTGGGGTTACCTGTCCACCTAGGGTAGCCTGGCCCAAGCGGTAAGGCCTATCTCTAAGGCAAATTGTTGCACTTGTGTCACACTGAACACAGTAGCACAGCATACTTCCACCCAAAAATGACACCACACCTTGTTAGGAAAATATGGAAAGCTTTATAAAAGAAAATCTTTAGATTGACTTACTCCTTTAGCAGTGTAAAACTTTAACACATTTAGCACCTCCACATTTGATTATTTGCATCCGTAGAGCTCCATATTGCATTACATGATAAACTCTTTCTCCAGAAGGATACGAGCTCCGCAAGAACCCTAGCACCTCAATCTTCCAACAATTATTTCGTAGTTTGAATATAATAACCAGCAAGTTTAGTGCTTCCTTAAAGTGAAACAAAACGGTACATTACTTGGATAATGAAGCGGAATTACACCCTTCTTTTAGTAAGGTGGATATTTGCATTAATAAGACAAAGACCAGACTCCGGTATCCCAAGTGGAACGGGAACATGCATTACTTTTGGTTGATAAACATAACTCTGTCTGATAATATACAGCACTCTTGCTTCTGATTTGCCGTAGTAATGGTCCAGCAGGGGTTTTATGCTTGGCAGGACCCAAAACTCAGTGGTGTGGTTTTATCAGTTTAAGTTCTCCTGGTTCCAGTTACCTCTTCTACCAGGGTTCAGGAAGTCAAGCCAACCACTACGCCCTGTAAGGCTTTCCCCGAGTCTGTGTTTCGCACCAGCCCCAAATCCCTGCTTACTTGTAGACTCGAGGCTATTATTATTAATACCAGCTGACCGGCAACTTGGGGAGCTTACTTCCTCACCGGCAGGCCTTCGGTGAAACTATCCGCCCTCGCGCAGGTAAGGCAGGCCTTCACCCTAGTCCTGCTCTGGAGAATGGATGCTTCTGTGGGAGAGCCCAGCCCAGGCAAGGCTACCAAGGCTCTAGAATCTCTTCAGGCCGCAACTACTCAACTCCGCTGCAGATCCGCCTTCCAAGCAAAGGCGCCAAGCCCTCCACTGGGCCTGCACAGTCGGGAGAACACCACAGAGCAGCGCCGCCTCTCCTGTGACGCCAAGCCCTCTGCTGACCTGCGCGGGAGAAAGGTGTCTCGCTGTAGCGCCTCTTTCGATAAGGCTGACAAGCCCTCCACGGGGCCTGCGCGTAGAAAGGGACGCCTCAAGGCTGCTCCTCCCTCTTGAGCCACAATCACCTCAGCGAGGGTCGCGGTACAGGCACCGCATCTGCCACCGGCTCCTCGCCCTGGAAGGGAGTCACAACACCTTCACGGGTGTTGGAAAGGGGATCTTAGGGTAGGCCGAGCAGGGGTGAGAGGCCTCCTGGCGAGGTTCCCCTCCTACGATCGTACAGATGAGCAATCACCCCCCTACAGATGGACACCACACAAAGATAGGTTCTTAAAGCTTTTATCAATATTCTTAGGCAGGTTATCGTACGATACAGGGATAACTGGATCCAGGGATCCTTTCAAGCTTAGTCTCTGAGGGAAGGGGGTAGCGGGACAGTCTGAGTACCAGCCTGGTACAGGGATACCCTGCGCTCAGCTCTCAATCTCGAGCTGGGGGGTTCTTCGGTATGGGCCGCAGCAGCAGGGCTCCAGAGATGGTTTCACGAAAAAAATGGGCCGCGGCAGCGCCAGCAGGGCTCCAGAGATGGTTTCACGAAGATGGGCCGCGGCAGCGCCAGCAGGGCTCCAGAGATGGATTCACGAAGATGGGCCGCGGCAGCGCCAGCAGGGCTCCAGAGATGGTTTCACGAAGATGGGCCGCGGCAGCGCCAGCAGGGCTCTAGAGATGGTTTCACGAAGATGGGCCTCGGCAGCGCCAGCAGGCTCCAGAAATGGTTTCACGAAGATGAGTTCGTCTCGGTGTCTCTCGACTCCAGGATACAACTCCCGACCTGCTCTGGAGCTGCCCTAGGTCGGAGGGTCCGGGATGTGCGGGTCCAGACACCCAGCAGGGGGGTGGAGCCAGCACCCAGGGAGGCTGGGGGCGATCGAAACCAGGCGTCAGGGGACGGATGGGGGACCATTGAAACTCCTTCCTCCATTGAGCCGTCAAGTGGTCTCTTTACCCCCTGGTTGGATCGTGGTGCCTCGATGTCGGGGCTTCGCTGGGCCTGCGGCTGGGGTCGGGCCGAGGCCACGAGGCCTGGTCGTGGAGGGTCCAAGATGGAGTCTGGGCCTGAGATGGTGGTCCGGGATAGGGTGCGGGCCAGCCGAGAGTGTTGGGGAGAGGTTGTCGAGTTCCAACGGGGAAGAGCTGGGGGCTGCTCGGAGGGGCGGCACTCGTGGAGGGTGGATGGTGCTGCTCTCGGCCGGGAACCAGAGGTCGTGGTAGTCCGGGACCCGCCATGCGGGAGGAGTGGGCCAACGCCACGAGGCCAGGTCCAACAACGGGCAACTCCAGAACCACTGTCACAGGCCAGGCGACCTCTACCCCACAGCGGTCCTCGGCACAGGTGAGATGGGGCCGGCCAGCACAGGAATGGGATCGTTAGTGAACGGGGGGGGCTCACAGTCTCTTCTTTACCCCCGGAGCTAGCCAGTGTCCTCGGGACAGCTCTCACCCCCACAGATCAAAAGGGGGGGGGCAGTACTTTCCACTCAGCACGAGCCCCAGTAGTTACTTAGATCAACTCAGTGAAAGGGACAGTTCTTCCTTTCGTGTGGATACTCCAGGGCAGGGTTTATCAGGAAAATACCTAGGCAGGGCCAGGTCTATGGGTAGAGGGGCGATGACAGCGGCAAGGAAGCAACCCTCAAGAGAAGTCAACCCTCTCAGTTCCCTTACCCCCCTGACGCCACAGCCTGTACTCCAGCCAGCTTTATGATGCTCAAAATGGCCTCCCAGGTTCTGACCTTATATAACCTAGTCCCAGGTCACTAGAATGGGCCAGAAGGTTCTAGATTCCTCTAATACTAACCTATGGCCCAGGCTCTGAGGTAAAACTTTGACAGTTGGCAGACCACGATTTTGTGAGGGTGCCTGCCCTTTCTCCATTTCACAAGGGCACCTGCGCTGCATTACTAATAAGTAATAATGAGGCGCCCAGAGACCTAAGGTCAACCCAATTTATTTTTACCGTGGACACAAAAATAGAAGGCAAAAAAAGGGGGGGGGAAATAAGGAGGGACCACCCAAAGGGCTGACAGGTCTAACAGACACCACACAGGTTTTTATAAAAATAAGTATTCTTTATATAGACTTAACACAACCCAAACAACAAAAATCCACAATACAGTGTTATAAAAAATGACTTTTAGATGGTAGAAATAGCTTAGTTAAAAAATTATGGTAAATGCGACACGTTTCTCACAAAGTACCTTTGCATGTGTCACGCAAGTTAAACAAAAGGTTTGCATGGAAAACGATGCGTTGGTTCCTTGCTTCGGGGGAGGCGATGCGTCTTTTCCTCCGTGCTTGTGCAAAGTAGGTGATGCGTCTGTTCCTTACCGCAGAGGAGGTGATGCATTTCTCTCGTGTTGCATTCTGGTTGCGGTGCAACAAGATGGTGCCTCGATGAGATGCGACAATCCGGTGTGATGCGACAAGATGGCGTCTTTGATGCGACGACGTGAAGGGTTATGTGTGCACGCCTGACGGCAGTATGGCGACTCTGGAACTTTGAGCCGCGACAGGTCCTGTGACACGATTCTCCGGTGATGCGACGCTGACCCTTGTGGTGGCAACACACTTTTCAGGTGATGCAGCAAAAACAGCTGCGATGGAGACACGCTTCTCCGGTGATGCGACGGTGACCTTTGCAGTGGCGACACGCTTCTCCGATGATGCAACGGCTGCGGATATGACACGCTTCTTCTGGTTGAGTCGCGCTTCCTTCTTCTGCAGACAGAATTCCCAGCAAGGAAATTCAGGGGGAGCTGGTGGTGAAGTCTTGTATCCCTGAGACTTCAGCAGGAGGCAAGCACAGTTCAAGCCATTGGAGATTCTTCTTCAAGATGATGAAAGTTCAATAAAAGTTCCTTCTCCTTTCTTTGGCAAATAAGCAACCACTGAAGGCCAACCCCAGAAAATAGCACACTGGCACAGGGGCAGTCAACTCCTTCAGTTTCTTATGGTTCCTCTCCTTGGCAAAGGTTTGTCTTGATTCGCAGAAGTGATCTAAAGTCTTGGGGTCTGGGCCCCAATATTTATACTAGTAAATCCTTTGTCCTCTGAAGGCAGAGGGTGCGGGTGTCCAGCCAAAACCAGTTCTGTGCAGCTTCCTGGCAGGAGGTGGAGACAGCATTGTTGAAAGCAGACCTGGCCCAGTTAGCTGAAAGGAAATCTCCTCCCCCTACTCTCTATTCTATGAGGGCTCAGGAGAGTGAAAGAAAATCTCTGTCCCCACCCTTCTATGCAGCCAAGGTCCTCTTCATCCCAGCCCTGATTCATCAGACTGCTGGAGCCCAAGGCCTCCTGTCACTCACAAACCAGACATGCAATACACAACCTAGCAGAGGCAGGCTGGATGGTTAGGTAAGAAAATACCCATTTTCTTAAAGTGGTATTTTCAAACACAGAATTGAAAAATCACCTTCACTAATAGATGTATTTTAACGTTCTGAGTTCAGGCATACTAAATTTGTTTTTAGGTCTTGCAGACCTGTGTTGCAGCACATGCATTGCTCGCGTCTGCGAGACATATTGTGGGTGAGTAAATTTCAAAAGGTGGCTTAAAGCCCCGCCCGCATTTTCATTGGGTAGCGCCAGAATTTATGATAAACAGTGGCTTCCCATTGAAAATGAGGCTCCTTAGTTACCGCCCTTTCATCTTTTGGGACGGTCCATCCTGACTGGGTCTCCTGGTTCACGGCTGTCGTGAAGCACTTTCCTATCTCAAGGAGGCTGTTATGTAAACAACCCTTGAGATCTAGTCCTGATGGCCTCCTAAAAGGAGACAGGGCACCCTGTGTTTTTTTTTGTTTGCATTGCGCTTTCGAAAGTGAAAGCGTGATGCAAATATAAACAGCGTTGCCTTCCCCCAATGGCGAGCGCTTGTTCTGGTATGCACTGGCTTTATCACTTTCGGTTTTGGGGTGTTTCCACTCTCTCCTTGTTAATGGGAAGTGCAGTTTTGTCGCTTTAGAAAATGTACAATTGTGTGTTTTCAGATTCCTTGTGGATTCGTGCATTTTTTGTCAAACGCGCAACTGATTGTGAAAAACAAAAATTAAAAGCCTCACGAAACTTGTAATGTACTTCGCTCTATTGTAAAAGCTCTCTGACACCTCTGGGCAAACTGCGAGCTATATACAAACGTTTAAATCAATAAGCAAGAGCGTTCATTGCTGTAGGATCTTTAGAGTGGAAAGCGGGCTGGTGTGCCGCGCACAGTAAGTGGTCTTGAAGGCGATTGAATAAAAGGGGTACGTATACTCTGCCACGAAGAAACAGTGTTAACGGAAATATGCGTGTTAAGTTTCCATTTAAATCTATGGTAAACTCTGAGAGAACGGTATGAAGCACTATAAGGCGCTCTACGCGCCGAGACCCTCCACGAAAACAGAAAGGCGCACAGCAGACAAGAGACTGTTTCTGGCCTGGAGGAGCTGCCTGGGGGTCCGGACGGGGGCTTTTCCAAGCTGGGCGTCAGTGGTAACTGATGGAGCGAGTCATCCCACAGCCTCATGCTTTCTAGCTCTTGCATGGATTCATTCGGTCTCTTTCTGATGAGCTGTATTTGGAAATCTCCATGAAATGTGGATCAGTGTAACATACAGGGGAATATTCTAGCGCTCATGAAATCACGGACATGCACGCGGGGTTGGCTTGTTTCAAGCTCAAACGGTTTAATGAGTGATTGTTTACATTTCTCAATGGGCAGTGTGTCCCATGCAATAAATCTTGGAAATGGGATACAAAGTAAATTATTAAGGCATCGAGTGCGACCGTGTTAAAATACACACATGCTGTCAAAGAAAGGTCTGCCTCAAAAACTGTGTAGAGTAGTTAATTTATTTCTAAAGACACAGTAAAATCAACCAATGGTCATCCTGCAGCTGGGGCAGGTGGGGGAGGGCCCGTGCCTCTCGCTGGGGAAGCCTGGGCATACTGCAACGGGAGAGAGTCTGCGCATTTATTGTGGAGCACTTCTGCATCTCACTGCGCCAGTATCCAGTATCCAGAGTATGGACTGAGCAACAACTGTAGGAGAGTAGGGTCTGCTTCCTATGGTTACCCCCACTTTTTGCTGTGTTGCACTGTTTTTTGGGCTTTGGTATGGCTGTGGCACTGCTAATCAGGACCACAGCCTAGCTGTTCTCTCTCTAAATTGATACCATGTACTTTAGGTACATACCAGATTGGTTACTGGGTCACCCTTATGAGTCCCTGTATATGGTACCTAAGGTACCCAGGGCATAGGCCTACTAGGGGCTGAAGCATGTATTGTGCCACCCCTGGTTAGCCTTCCAAAATGACACCACAGGTCTGCACTTTTATCCTGGGTAAGGTGGTGTAAGCACCTCTTACTTAGATATAGTATACCTATCTACCCTTACATATTGACACATATTCACCTATAAGTCACTCCTATGGCAGAGGGCTTGGTTTTGTGTGAGAGGATGCCCTAGCATGAGCCCCTCTGCAGCTTTCGGAACTATGTCCTTATAGCTGTTCTATGATATAGCCATACCATATACTTGTTAAGTGCATTATGAACCTCGCGGTTAAATGCTAACTTTGGTTTGGCTTTATCAAAACATGTTGTGCAAGGTGTCAAACGATTTGGAATACTACCCCCCCCCCGCCAGTTCTGGCTGCGGGGGTAGCATTCCACCTTTCTAGAGGGACAAGACATGTTCACACTGGCATGCCCGGTTAAAGCACAAGATTCACAGGAGGTGGAGTGAAGTTTGAGACTAGATTCAATATATGTAAGAGTCACAAAAAAGATGGACTATCCAGCCAGGGTTAACAATCATTGTAATTGCAGTGCTGAATGTTTTCACAATTTCAAGTTTGGGGATACCCCCATATGAAACCAGAGTTGTTTTTTCGCTGTGGGAGTGCATCAGGTTATGGATTCTCCTGTTAACAAGCATTGGAAATGCAATAGGTCTCGCATTAGAAAAGTTGGAGTTATTGGTATTGTAAATGACATATGTTATTTATTTGTTGGTTTTTAAAATTGCTAAATTGATGGCTTTGTCATTTACAATGCCAATAGTTATAACTTTTGCGAATGTGACACCTATAGCATTTGGAATGCAACATATTTTGTATTTACGTGACTTAGATGGCAGCTCTTGTTGTTAGGCCACATCTCTAGAGAGCAGGAGAGTGCAGCAGGGGAGAGAAGCACAGCAATGCAATAGGTCTTGCATTAGGAAAGTTTGAGCTATTGGTATTGTAAAGGACACATTTTTTATTTATGTGCTTGTTTTGAAAATAGCGAATTAATAGCTTTGTTATTTACAATGCCAATAGTTTTATCTTTTGCAAATGTGACACCTATTGTAACACAATATGTGTTGTGAGTGAGGGTGAGGGTGAGGGGTTGAGGGTGAGGTGTTGAGGGTGAGTGAGGGTGAGGTGTTGAGGGTGAGTGAGGCTGAGTGAGGGTGAGGGGTTGAGGGGGAGGGGTCGAGGGTGAGGGGTTGAGGGTGAGGGAGGGTGAGGGGTTGAGGGTGAGGGAGGGTGAGGGGTTGAGGGTGAGTGAGGGTGAGGGTGAGGTGTTGAGGGTGAGTGAGGGTGAGGGTGAGGGGTTGAGAGTGAGTGAGGGTGAGTGAGGGTGAGGTGGTGAGGGTGAGGCTGAGGGGTTGAGGGTGAGTGAGGGTGAGTGAGGGGTTGAGGGTGAGGGGTTGAGGGTGAGTGAGGGTGAGGGGTTGAGGGTGAGTGAGGGTGAGGTGTTGAGGGTGAGAGAGGGTGAGGGTGAGTTAGGGTGAGTGAGGGTGAGTGATGGTGAGGGTGAGGGGTTGAGGGTGAGTGAGGGTGAGGGGTTGAGGGTGAGTGAGGGTGAGGGATTGAGGGTGAGGGGTTGAGGGTGAGTGAGGGTGAGGTGTTGAGGGTGAGTGAGGGTGAGGGGTTGAGGGTGAGTGAGGATGAGGGTGAGTGAGGATGAGGGGTTGAGGGTGAGTGAGGGTGAGTGAGGGTGAGTGAGGGTGAGTGAGGGTGAGTGAGGGTGAGGGTGAGTGAGGGTGAGGGTGAGTGAGGGTGAGGGTGAGTGAGGGTGAGGGTGAGTGAGGGTGAGGGTGAGTGAGGGTGAGTGAGGGTGAATGTGAGTGAGGGTGAGTGAGGGTGAGGGTGAATGTGAGTGAGGGTGAGTGAGGATGAGGGGTTGAGGGTGAGTGAGGGTGAGGGGTTGAGGGTGAGTGAGGGTGAGGGTGAGGGTGAGGGGTTGAGGGTGAGTTAGGGTGAGTGAGGGTGAGGGGTTGAGGGTGAGTGAGGGTGAGGGTGAGTGAGGATGAGGGGTTGAGGGTGGGTGAGGGTGAGTGAGGTTGAGGGTGAGGGTGAGTGAGGGTGAGGATGAGGGGTTGAGGGTGAGTGAGGGTGAGGGGTTGAGGGTGAGTGAGGGTGAGGGTGAGTTAGGGTGAGGGGTTGAGGGTGGGTGAGGGTGAGTGAGGGCGAGGGGTTGAGGGTGGGTGAGGGTGAGTGAGGGCGAGGGTGAGGTGTTGAGGGTGAGTGAGGGTGAGGCATTGAGGGTGAGTGAGGGTGAGGTGTTGAGGGTGAGTGAGGGTGAGTGAGGGTGAGGTGTTGAGGGTGAGTGAGGGTGAGTGAGGGTGAGTGAGGGTGAGTGAGGGCGAGTGAGGGCGAGTGAGGGTGAGTGAGGGTGTGAGTGAGGGGTTGAGGGTGGGTGAGGGTGAGGGGGTTGAGGGTGAGTGAGGGTGAGGGGGCGAGGGTGACTGAGGATGAGGGGTTGAGGGTGGGTGAGGGTGAGTGAGGGTGAGGGTGAGTGAGGGTGAGTGAGGGTGAGTGAGGGTGAGTGAGGGTGAGGGTGAGGGGTTGAGGGTGAGTGAGGGTGAGGGGTTGAGGGTGAGTGAGGGTGAGGGTGAGTGAGGGTGAGTGAGGGTGAGGGCGAGTGAGGGCGAGTGAGGGTGAGTGAGGGTGTGAGTGAGGGGTTGAGGGTGGGTGAGGGTGAGGGGGTTGAGGGTGAGTGAGGGTGAGGGGGCGAGGGTGACTGAGGATGAGGGGTTGAGGGTGGGTGAGGGTGAGTGAGGGTGAGGGTGAGTGAGGGTGAGTGAGGGTGAGTGAGGGTGAGTGAGGGTGAGTGAGGGCGAGTGAGGGCGAGTGAGGGCGAGTGAGGGCGAGTGAGGGCGAGTGAGGGCGAGTGAGGGCGAGTGAGGGCGAGTGAGGGCGAGTGAGGGCGAGTGATGGTGTGGGTGAGGGGTTGAGGGTGAGTGAGGGTGAGGGGTTGAGGGTGAGTGAGGGTGAGGTATTGAGGGTGAGGGGTTGAGGTTGGGTGAGGGTGAGGGTGAGGGTGAGTGAGGGTGAGGGTGAGGTATTGAGGGTGAGGGGTTGAGTGAGGGTGAGGGTGAGGGTGAGGGTGAGTGAGGGTGAGGGTGAGGGGTTGAGGGTGAGTGAGGGTGAGGGGTTGAGGGTGAATGAGGGTGAGGGTGAGTGAGGATGAGGGGTTGAGGGTGGGTGAGGGTGAGTGAGGTTGAGGGTGAGTGAGGTTGAGGGTGAGTGAGGGTGAGGGTGAGTGAGGGTGAGGGTGAGGGGTTGAGGGTGAGTGAGGGTGAGGGGTTGAGGGTGAGTGAGGGTGAGGGGTTGAGGGTGAGTTAGGGTGAGGGGTTGAGGGTGGGTGAGGGTGAGTGAGGGTGAGGGTGAGGGGTTGAGGGTGAGTGAGGATGAGTGAGGGTGAGGGTGAGGGGTTGAGGGTGAGTGAGGATGAGTGAGAGTGAGGGTGAGTGAGGGGTTGAGGGTGGGTGAGGGTGAGGGGTTGAGGGTGAGTGAGGGTGAGGGGTTGAGGGTGAGTGAGGGTGAGGGTGAGTGAGGGTGAGGGTGAGAGGGTGAGGGTGAGTGAGGGTGAGTGGTTGAGGGTGAGTGAGGGTGAGGGTGTGTGAGGGTGAGGGTGAGTGCGGGTGAGTGAGGGTGAGGGTGAGTGAGGGTGAGGGGTTGAGAATGAGTGAGGGTGAGTGAGGGTGAGGGTGAGTGAGGGTGAGGGTGAGTGAGGGTGAGGGGTTGAGAATGAGTGAGGGTGAGTGAGGGTGAGGGGTTGAGGGTGAGTGAGGGTGAGTGGTTGAGGGTGAGTGAGGGTATGTATGTATGTATGTTGAGTTTGAGGGTGAGTGAGGGTGAGGTGTTGAGGGTGAGTGAGGGTGAGGGGTTGAGGGTGAGTGAGGGTGAGGGTGAGGTGTGCGCGCAGTGCCGGTTTGTTGTGTGCGCAGTGCCGGTGTGTGTGTGAAGTGCCGGTGTGTGTGTGTGAAGTGCCTGTGTGTGTGAGCTGCATCTGTGTGTGTGAGCAGTGTCTGTGTCTGTGTGTGTGTGAACAGTGCCTGTGTGTGAACAGTGCTTGTGTGTGAACAGTGCCTGTGTGTGTGAGCAGCCTGTGTGTCTGAGAGCATTGTGTGTGTGTGACAGTAACTTGTGTGTGTGAGGGCAGTGTGTGTCAATGCAACGGGGCTCATGTTATCGACCTCAGAAGCATTAAAAGTGTGTGTCTTGGAACGTCTGAGGGCAGCTCGTGTTACAAGCTTGCTTTGAAGATGGTCATGCAGTGCTGGGAGTGGAGCAGATGGTCCTGTTTATGACCTGCAGAGCGCGTGTGAAGTGGGCGCGGATGAAGTGACTGGGGGGTGAGGGGTGTGCAGCCTGGTGTGCTGAAGCCTGGCAGCAGAGGCGGCGCGCGCCAGCAGAGGCGGCGCGCGCCAGCAGAGGCGGCGCCTGCACACAAATTGGCTAAGTGGCTAAGTGGCTGGTGGCAAATGGACGCACATCAAAGGAGCCGCGAAAGTAGCATGCAAGCAGAGGGCTTTTTTATTTATTTCCACTCATCTGTACTAGTGTTCGTGCTCAAATGACCCCAGATTACACGTAAATTATACATGATGAAAGGCCAAGAAATGATGTTGGGTTACTCCCACAATATATGTACAGTTCATGAATGTGCAATTTGTTGTTTGCTGATAGCTGGATTAATAAAGCTAGCTCAGAGGGTTAAAGCGCTGACGACCGATCTACCTGTGATATGCAGTTAACACGCTGGAGACCCTTAGGGCCGACGCAGCCTCTCATGTTTCTGCGGTCGATAAAATGAGCAGCTGGGTTTATGTGCACATATAAAATAAATTAGTCTCTATTTTCTTAGTATTATTACAGTTAAAGTGTAGGCTGTTTTTCTGCATTTAGTTCAATATACACTGCTATAACCAGTGTCGCACGTTTAGTTATAATGTTTCTGATTGTCAGTTAGTTTTCGGGTGGATTAACTTTCTTCTTTAATCCTTCAGTGTTGTCTTGTATTGTTTTATACGCATGTCAATGTTTGTTGGTGAGTTTAGTACACAAATTCGGTATGTCTGCATTTGCTACAGTTTTGGGTCTTTCGTGTTTTTTAGAAACGGATGGAAGGCTTCTTGTGGTGATTGTGAGTTAAACAATTGCCCGTGCGACTGTTCCTTGTGCGTTGTTTCAGAGTCGTAAGAAAGGTAATTTAAAGGGAAAAAAGAAGGAAGAAAAAGAATTACGCATTGAGAGAAGGAAACTGTGGAGTACAGGGAAAGAAGAAGTAAGCCCTGAAGTGAGAGAAGGACTGTCATAGGGAGGATGAGGAAGACGAGGCAGACTGAGGCAGCTGGAGAATAATGGAACGTGAGAGAGTGATGCGTGGGCAGAGAGAAGGCAGGCGCTGGAGAGGGAGGGGGTGGGATGCCTGCGAAAGGGACGACACACAGAGCGAATAGAGGTTACAATGAGGATCAGAGAGAAGAAAGGTAATTTAAAGGGAAATATTAAAATAAAGAAAAATAATGAAGAAAACAGAGCACTAATTAAAAAGTGAGAGATGGGCGAATGAAAGAAACCGTGAAAAGAAATGGAAAGGAAGGAAGCAGTAAGTCGGCCGGCTGGGAAATGCTCTCGGCATTGCGATTTGCAGAAATAGAAGACAGACGCATTTTGTTGACAGTGGTGGGTGCGAAAGCGTCTACCTGGTCAAGTTCAATGAACTTTAATTATATTTTGAGAGAGCAGATCACCCCCAGGGAGAGGCTGAAGTTACCTTTGGCGAAGGATGGCCGCGCACGGAAGGAGTCTGCCTCAGAATGTGAGCAACTGGGAACTTGTATGGGCAAAGGGCAATAAAGACTAGAATCACATTATGGTGCTCTCATTAGGGGGCTGCAAAATATGTCTCGGATGAGTCGCAGACCGATTAGCTGATACTGTTTAGTTGCTTTGATTTGGTGGTGTCTCTGCACATAAGACAGAGGGATCTGCGGCTTCTGGACATTGGGATGGGGTGGTAAGGCGTCGAGGGTAGCATTGTTGTGTGATTTTCATAAAAGGGCGCTAGAGGGTATCAACCACCACCCCGGGAAGACCTGTAATTGTGTGAGGTACGGGGTTTGGGGGTGAGTTACAGAGAGGGTAGAACGGGAGTTGCCTCCCCATAGGCGATTTCGAAGAGGGGAAATCTGCATGTCACTTAGCAGCTGATGCCATGTGCTTTCGTTTTTTTGATCCAGACGTAATATATATATTACTAATTCACTTTGCATAAAAAGGCTTCAAGTTTGATCTTTTTCATTTTAAGCAAGTTGGCTCTAAAACGCAGCTGACTCGGTGTACCCTGGGCATCTGCAGAGTGGCCCGTGGAGACCCTAGCATCATCAAATTGCTCTAGAGAGTGAAGGCCATGCTAAGATTGCTGCCTTTCAAAACCCGTGTTTGAAATAGAAATAATGAAGTTCTGGCACTCATAATATCCGAGTACCGGGCTGTTTGCTCCGGAAAAGGTCTGCTCCCATTGGAAGCATCCTGCTGAGGAGTACAGTCACCCCTACCCTCCACCTTTAAAAAACAAGTTAAAAGGAGACTAAAGTGAAAGTACGGCCGGCAGGCCGTGAATAATTAGGGGGTGACAAATGCGCTGGGAGGGCTGCCTTTGATGTGGGAATGCGAGGCAGGCAGGCAGGCGGCTGGTGGCATTGTGCACGCGCTTCATGCACTGCAAGGAATCGCCAGCCAGTGGTGGTGTGGATAAAGACTGGATAAGCCCCTATAGAGCTTGCCAGCTGTGCTGCGCACAACAGGCGAGCCCTAAAAAGTGACTCACTTTATGCTGTTTTAGGTAACTAATACAATTACAATAAAAAAACTAAATGACAGATGCAACCAATGAACAGCTTCAACAGAAGATGAACAAATTTATGTATGTATGTATGTATGTTTTGTTTGTATAGGCCGAACTTAGCCAAAGGCAGCGGAGTGCTGTACAGGGGCAAAACAAGGATGGAAACACCAAATGATTTCAGATGTAGCCTGTTGCCCCCCACTGTTACTGCTTCATGATGTAATGTTCTTTAAAGAGGTGCGTCTTCAACTCTTTCCTGAATTGGAGAAAAGTCGGGGCAGTTCTGATGGATATGCAGATGTTCCATTGGTTGCATCTGCAGAAAAGGCCTCTTGCCTTGTTTTTTTTTTAATCTCTAAATATACTTTTTCTTGACTGCGGTCTGATGGTGTGCTGGATCTGAGGTATAAAAGGGGGTGGTGATGGACGGAGCATCTGAACCAATCAAACATGCACACCCAGTCAACAGATCTGGGTTTAATCCATCACCGTTCTTTAGCCCACTCTGCCACCCCAGTTCAGAGATGGCCATATGCAAATCAGTCTGACCCTGTGCCTCATGGGAACAGTCCAGCCCGAACTGCCAAGCCATGTCTTCCCTGGACCGGAAACAAGCTTCCTAGGACTGGTTTCTGGCATTACAGCCGTCTTCAGGCAGGCTTGCTTGAGTCCAGTGGCAGTGTGTAGGGTGAGCAGTGTGAGAGTGTGTAGGGTGAGCAGGGTGAGAGTGTGTAGGGTGAGCAGGGTGAGAGTGTGTAGGGTGAGCAGTGTGAGAGTGTGTAGGGTGAGCAGTGTGAGAGTGTGTAGGGTGAGCAGTGTGAGAGTGTGTAGGGTGAGCAGTGTGAGAGTGTGTAGGGTGAGCAGTGTGAGAGTGTGTAGGGTGAGCAGTGTGAGAGTGTGTAGGGTGAGCAGTGTGAAAGTGTGTAGGGTGAGCAGTGTGAGAGTGTGTAGGGTGAGCAGTGTGAGAGTGTGTAGGGTGAGCAGTGTGAGTGTGTAGGGTGAGCAGTGTGAGTGTGTAGGGTGAGCAGTGTGAGTGTGTAGGGTGAGCAGTGTGAGTGTGTAGGGTGAGCAGTGTGAGTGTGTAGGGTGAGCAGTGTGAGTGTGTAGGGTGAGCAGTGTGAGTGTGTAGGGTGAACATTGTGTGTAGGGTGAACATTGTGTGTAGGGTGAGCAGTGTGTGAGTGCAGGGTGAGCAGTGTGTGTGTGCAGGGTGAGCAGTGTGTGAGCGTGCAGGGTGAGCAGTGTGCGAGCGTGCAGGGTGAACATTGTGCGAGCGTGCAGGGTGAACATTGTGCGAGCGTGCAGGGTGAACATTGTGCGAGCGTGCAGGGTGAACATTGTGCGAGCGTGCAGGGTGAGCAGTGTGCGAGCGTGCAGGGTGAGCAGTGTGCGAGCGTGCAGGGTGAGCAGTGTGCGAGCGTGCAGGGTGAGCAGTGTGCGAGCGTGCAGGGTGAACAGTGTGCGAGTGTGCAGGGTGAACAATGTGTGTGTGTGTGTGTGTGTAGGGTGAGCAGTGTGTGTGTGATGCCCATCCAATTCTTTTGTCATCCCCCTGCCTTATAAACACCCTCTTGATTCTACACTTCGCTCTTTCCCACCAAGTTTTTTTTTCCCAAGTGTGTAGTGTGAGCAGTGTGTAGGGTGAGCAGGTTGTGAGTGTGCAGGGTGAGCAGTGTGTGAGTGTGTGAGTGTGCAGGGTGAGCAGTGTGTGAGCTTTCAGGGTGAGCAGTGTGTGTGTGTGTGTGTCTCCAGGGTGAGCAGTGTGTGTGTGTGTGTGTACAGGGTGAGCAGTGTGTGAGTGTGTAGGGTGAGCAGTGTGTGAGTGTGTAGGGTGAGCAGTGTGTGAGTGTGTAGGGTGCGCAGGTTGTGAGTGTGTAGAGTGAGCAGTGTGTGTGTGTAGGGTGAGCAGTGTGTGTGTGTAGGGTGAGCTGTGTGCGAGTGTGTAGGGTGAGCTGTGTGTGTGTGTGTGTGTGTGTGTGTGTGTGTGTAGGGTGAGCAGTGTGTGTGTAGGGTGAGCAATGTGTGTGTAGAGTGAACGTTGTTTGAGTGTGTGTAGGGGGAGTGCGCAGGGCGAGCAGTGTGTGAGTGTGCAGGGCGAGCAGTGTGAGTGTGTAGGGGCAGTGTGTGTGTGCAGGGTACAAAAACTCGAACTAAGTCCACCACATACCACACACATAAGACCACACACATAAGACCACACACACACACACAAGACCACACACACACAAGACCACACACACACACACACAAGACCACACACACAACCAAACACACAACCACACCGTCAGTGCACACTTTAACCGGGCACAAACACCACCAGCCGTCAGTGCACGCTTTCACCGGGCACAAACACCACCAGATGTCCGTGCACGCTTTCACCAAACACACACACCTCCAACCGTCACTGCACCCTTTCACCTGGCGCACACACACCACCAGCCGTCTGTGCACGCTTTCACCAGGCACACACACCTCCAGCTGGCAGTGCACGCTTTCACCAGGCACACACACCTCCCTCCAGCCATCAGTGCACAATTTCTACAGACACACACACCACCAGCCATCAGTGCACACATCAATTGTTAACGCATCCACAATTAACTATTGTAGCAATCACAGTATGGTGCACTTTACTTTTAAACATATTCATCTAAAGCGCAGCATGCCACCATTGCTACAATTTCAATCAAACCCACATAATTCCACTACACACCACATGGATACACTCCATAACACATGGCTAAAAGACATTGCTATTTACAATGCCATTAGTTCTAACTCCAGTAAATCTGCGACCTATTGCATTTCCAATGCTTGTGATTTATTAAGGTGTCCAGGTCAGGTATGCAGGTTCCTCATGCCAATTTGGTTGGTAGATGGTACTTAGGTCTTTACATGTAATCCTAGCATGTGCTGAAAGCCATTGGAGTGCTTTGAGGTAATGTTGGATGTGGCCTCACTTCTGGAGGTTCAGAATGACGGTCTAGTTCTTCTGTGTTTGCAGTCTGACTCGAGAGGAGACTCGGATAGTTGAGGAATGTATGGATCCGCATTCTTTGGCGATGTGAAGGAGCAGCAGGATTTTTTCTTTACTTTTGGCGAGGGGGATGTTATGTTTCAAGTTTGGATGGGCAGTTGAAAGGCAGCATTTTAGACTCTGTGCCATTAATGATTTGAATCTTAGTCTTGGTGACATTGCTTTGCAGACGCTTTCCTTCATAAATACATAGTCCAAGGTTGAAGATATATTGTTTGGATTCTCGCTACAATTTCTGAGACAAAAGTGAATTTGTGTCACCATTTTATATATGGAACTTCACCTGGTACTGTACAAGGAAGTGAGCCAGGGAACCTACAAAGACATTGAAAAGAAGACACAAGAAAAATGATCTTGGAGCAATGTCAGGAAATATTGGCAATGTGTAATATTGATCGATCTGACACTGACATCCTGCCTACAGTTGACGGGAAATGATTAAATTAATTGAAGAGCATTTTTGCATATCCCAGCTGTTAGACCTGGCATCCTTGGCGTGGGTCTCCTTACATTACTCTGCTAGCCCCCCAGGTGCTGCCCCACTCTTCAGGCTAGACGCCCCTGTGCCCCCCACAGAAACCCCGTGCGAGGTCCCTCTGATTTACCCTGTGCCTCTGCCCTCACCAACACCCATTGACCCGGGGAAAGAATAGAAACCCCAGCGTAGCACCCCTGATCCTCCGGGTTCATAAAGCCTAGCCATAGAGCAGAACACTAGAAGGCCTAGCTTAGGATTCACCCGGTCCTAAGACCCCTGACTCCGTAACCCCCCACGCAGGGCCCCGAACCAAGGAAAACCTGGGCGCCAAACGCCCATTGCCAGCCTAAGAGTAGCGAGCCTCTCCCAAATGAGGTGGTTGGAGTAGTTTCAATCACACCTCCTGCTTCCCCCAGGGATGGCCCAGCTCCCCGCCGGTCGTCTGGAAACCCGGCGGCAAAACTTCAAAGGGGGCAAGACACCAGCTGGCAGGAAGCCCTAAATCAGCACCGGGGCACCAGGGACCGGCCTGCGACAGCTGCGGACTTCAAAGGAAAAAGGATTATAACTGCTTCATTGGTGGTTCTTAACTGTTGTCCGAGGGAGCCCTGCTGACCTGGTCGTGGCTCGTCCTGTTGTTAAGGAAAATATATCTCTCCTGGAACCCGGAGTGATCCCTGCGGACTTGGTCGCGGCTCGATCGGTTTGGATCCGAAGACTTGGATTTTTGGCACCTAGAGTGAGCCCTGCTGACTTGGTCGTGGCTCCACTCACCCCTACAGACCCTAAGGATGCTGGGTCTAACACGCCTCCTGTTAGAAGGGGCAGTCCCAGAGGCCAGGTTATGTCTACCCGACTCCTCCGTGACCCGCCTCTCCCACCGATAATGCCGGGCCTTAACGAGAGATCCCCACAGGGGGAGACCCCAAGTATTGAATCGTACACAATAGGTGAACTACCCATCCCCTTGGGAGGGGTCTTCACTGACGCGGAAAACCCGGGACAGACCATCAGCGTTGGCGTGGTCTGTACCAGGGCGGTGTTCTATGGTGAAGTCCATACCCTGGAGAGAAATGGACCACCGCAACAGCTTTGGATTCTCCCCCCTCATCTGCATTAACCATCTGAGGGGGCGATGGTCGGTTTGGACCCTGAAGTGAGTTCCGAATAGGTAGTTCCTCAGTTTCTTCAGGGCCCAGACCACCGCAAAGGCCTCCCGCTCGATGGTGCTCTAACTTGGCGCTGAAGTCTTGCAGCCCCGCCAGTACCCGGTTGACCAGTCTCTGGAAGGTGGCAGGGGCGTTCTTCATCCCGAAGGGATTCACCTGTAATTGGTAGTGCCCATCGGGGGTGAAGAAGGTGGATCTCTACTTTGCCCCTTCTGTGAGGGCAATTTGCCAGTACCCTGAGGTAAGGTCGAAGGTGCTCAGGTAGTGTGCGCATCCTAGGCGGTCAATGAGTTCATCCGCTCGGGGAATGGGGTGTGCATCCGTTCGAGTGACAGCATTGAGCCCACTGTAATCCACGCAGAACCTCAGTTCGGGGGTGGTACCCGGTGCGACCGCTTTTGGGACCACGACCACTGGGCTGGCCCACGGACTGTCAGAGGACTCCACTATCCCTAGGGCAAACATTTTGGAGACTTCCTCCTTAATGCAGGACCGAGCTCTGTCTGGCATGCGGTAGGCTTTGTGCCGCACCGGGGGATGCCCCCAGTGTCTACATCGTGGACACACCAATCGGTGACACTGGGGACCAGGGAAAATAGGTCTGAGAATTGTCTCAATAACTGGCAACAGTCTTCATGCTGTTCAGGGGTCAGGGAGGGGGGAGAGAACCACCCCCTCCACGGAGCCATCCTTTAGCACACAGGAGATCGGGTAGAGGCTCAGTTTCCTCTTCCATTCCATCATCGGTGGCTAGGAGCATGCTCACATCAGACCGCTCGAAGTGGGGCTTGAAGCGGTTCACATGGAGGACCCTTAAAGGGTTCCTGGGGGGACTGTACATCCACTAGGTAGGTGACCTGGCTCTTGCGCTCCACTACCTTGAAGGGACCGGTCCATTTGTCCTGGAGGGCGCAAGGTTCCACCGGGGCCATCACCCACACCTGCTGACCAGGCTGAAACTCTACCAAAGTGGCATTCTGTTCATACCAGCGTTTCATTTCTTCCTCGCTAGCCTCTAGGTTGGCGTCCGCGACTTCCCTGAATTTCCGAGTCTGATTCATTAGGGCCAGGATGTAACAAAATACATCCTGGGGAGGGTTCCGTGGGGCTGTCTCCCAGCCCTCTCTGACTAGGCTTAGGGATCCTCGGACAGGGTGACCGTAGAGCAGTTCAAAAGGGCTGAACCCTAAGGACTTTTGGGGAACTTCCCGGTAGGTGAACAGGAGGCAGTGCAGGAGGATGTTCCACTTACGCCTCAGGGGCTCTTCGAGGCCCATGATCATGCCCTTGAGGGTCCGGTTGAACCTCTCCACCAGGCCATTGCCTTGGGGGTGGTACGGGGTGGTGAATTTGTAAGTAACTCCACATTCTTGCCACAGGGACTTTATGTATTTGGAAATGAAGTTGGTCCCCCTGTCGCTCAGTGCCTCACGGGGGAATCCCACCCGGGAGAATATTCCCATCAGGGCCCGCCCCACCATGGGGGCCATCACCGTTCGGAGGGGGATGGCTTCGGGCTACCTGGTGGCATGTTCCACCAGGACTAGGATGAATTGGTGGCCCATGGCGGTCCGGGGATCCAGAGGTCCCACAATGTCGATCCCCACCCGCTCGAAGGGGGTACTGACCACTGGGAAGGGCTGGAGGGGGGCCTTGCGCCTTCCCCCACTCTTCCCACTTGCCTGGTAGGTCGGGCAGGACTTGTAGTGGGATTCCACGTTTTGGCACATCCGGGCCCAATAGAAATGAGTGACCAGCCGGTGGTAGGTCTTATCCTGTCCCAGGTGTTCTGCTAGAGGACCGTCCTGCGCCAGGCCCAGTAGGAAGTCTCTGAAGCGGAGGGGCACCACCAGCACCCAGGCTGACCCTAGCTCAGAAGACTTAGGCTCGCTATATAAGAGGCCATTTTCCAAGTATATCCAGTGGGACCCAGACTGGTCACCGGCCGCCTGGGAGGGGCAGGTGGTCTGTTCCTGGCAGAACTCTTCCCGGGAGGGAACACCCTCTTGTCGCCACTGGGCCAGTCCATGTATGTTACCCAGTTCTGCGATCTGCTCGCCAGTAGGGCCCAGGGCATCCCCTTCAGGGCTTGCCTCCTCCCGGGTGGCGTGACTGGGGAGGTCCAGTTGCCCGTACTCCCCCTCTTCCTCCTCTAAGGCGGGGGTCTGAGCCATTCTCTCCAGTGCCAAATCCTCGTGAGCACCCATCTTGGCAGTCATGGACTGAGTTGTGGCGCACACCCACTCGGGCAGTCCTAGCATTCCCAAGTGAGCCTTCTGCTCCACCTGCACCCACGGTGAACTCTCCAGATCGTTGCCCAGTAAACAATCCACAGGCATGGCGGGTCTAACAGCTACTTGCAAGGTGCCTGAGACTCCTCCCCACTCAAAGGAAATTTGGGCCATTTTGCACAGACTCTCAAAATTGTCTGCCGAAAGGACGGGGCTGAGGACGTGCGGTATAATTTGCTCCTCGGAGACCAGGTGACAGCGGACAGCCGTGACACTGGCACCAGTGTCGCGGAGGGCCCCTACCCGGTGCCCATTGATGGTCACCCACTGCCGGTATTTCTTAGTGTTGGCCGGCAGCGGGGTTCTCGGGACCATTTCTCCATCCCCTAGGGAGACCAGGGACATTGCTACAGGTTCCCACTCCTCGGTATCCTCCAACTCCTCCCCATGGACAACATTGGCTACCTGGCGGGTGGGAGCGCCGGAGGTGACTGGCTTTTTGTTTAAGGGACACTAGGGATCACTGGCATACTGGCCCGGTTGCTGGCATTTATAGCAAGATAGGGTTGTTCTGGGTCCAGGTCTGCCTGGTGGGGCCCCAGGACTTCTTACCGGGGGAGACTTTGAACTTTGCTGCTGGTTCACTTGGGGGGGGTTACGTTGGGACCCTGGATGGAATTCCCGCTGCCTACCTTGGCCTCCCCCTCCCCGCTGTCGGGGACCCTGCTCATTCCTGGCATAGTTATCCCACTGGGCCCCTGGGGACCCAGGTGTTCACCCAGCAGTCTGGCTCCACAGCAAGCCTTCTAGGGTTAGTAAGCTTGCTGTCAAGGAGGTGCTGGGGCAGTTCTACAAAGCAATTTAAGGACAGGTGCTCCCAGGCTATCAGATCAAATAATTCTTCGAAAGTGGTGACCTTGCTGCCCTTGATCCAACCTTCTAAGGCTCTACTGTAGAAGTTGACATGCTCTACCCGTGTGGTACCAGGGAGCTTCTTGCAATCTCTGAATCGCTGCCTGTACATCTCTGGGGTGAGCCCATATCTAGCTAACAGGGCCTCCTTCATGTGGCTGTAGGACTTCAGTACCGTGGAGGGTAAGTCTAGCAAGGTATCTCTCCCCTCGCTCAGGAACCGCCCCCACAACCCGGCCCACCAATCCTTCTCAGGGACCCGATGGGAGGTCATAGCTACCTCATAGGCTTTAAACCATTGTTGAATGTCATCATTCCTACAGTATTCCTTTACTACATCTTTGGAGATGTGTACCTTGGCTTCTACAGGGGGAGGGGCCCTTCGGTTCCCTGGGGGCCCGGCTTCCTCACTCCTAGCCTTGAGCTCGCCGACCCCGGAGTGCGAGCTGTACACGTGGTACGCCCTGCACTGGACCCACCATCGTGTCCCGCGGCTTGTGGAGTGCGAGCCGAGCCATCGGTGCGACACGTACCGTCCACCTGGAGGGATCATCGCAGACCCCGGAGTGAGAGCCGTACACGCGGTACGCCCCGCACTGGACCCACCATCGTGTCCCGCGGCTCAAAGAGTTCGAGCCGAGCCAGCGGCGCAACACGTACTTTTTGCCTAGAAAGATCATCGCAGACCCCGGAGTGCGAGCCGTACACCTGGTACGCCACGCACTGGAAGCATCAGCGTAGCACACGGCTCGAGGATTGAGAGGCATACTCTGGGTGCACCCCGCATCTGCCATCCAACGATCTCTTCCGTGGCTCAAGGATTGAGAGCCGGCAGCCAGGTATGCTTCGTACCTCCCTCCGCCACGTCGCCGCTACTCTTCACGGCTCAGGAGAACCAATCCCAACGTTGGACATCTCATGCCCGGATACGGAGGACCCCCCTCTCCTTTTGGACTGCGAGTTCTACCAACGCTCCTACGGAAAGGACCCGACTGAACTGTCCTTCAGTCCCTAAGTGCCTGGGGAAATCCCTACCCCCCACCTGAGTGTTTAGTAGACTCTTGAATAGTGTGAGCCTGATAATAAGTGTGATATACAGAACCCTTTTATTTCTATCATCAACTAGTGTGGTGTCCCTTTGTAGTGTGGTGAGACCTTACTGTGCACAACTATAAATGCCTAACATTCCCCTCTGAGGGTCAGACTCCAAGCACTCGGCAACGTTCCTGGAGGAGGTGGGTCCCTGAGTGGTGCGAGGTAGCTACCCTTGCCATCCAGAGAACCTCCCCTTCCAACACCAGCCTATTGTTCTAGCCTTTCCAATAGGATTGAATGCTTGACAGTTTTGTAAAAGGTGGCAACTTCTAGGAGTATGAGTGGAGTATTTTACTTCTCATCCAAGGAGAGGATCTGCTCCTTCGTGAGTCAATGTCGTTTTAATTGCCCTTGTGGGTTTGAATCAAGACTGATAGTTGTGGAGGAGAAGGTTGAGTTTCACAGACTTGTGAAGTTGTTTCATCACCTTTCTTTCGATAATTTTGCTAAGAAGTGGACACTGGCAATAGATATTTCCATATGTGTTGTGTATTTTTGAGAACCGGCTTGAAGGTGCCATCCTTCAGAGGGGCAAGAACCATGCAAGAGAGAAAGTAGTAATTGGTTATGTTAGTGTTTACATCATGAGGATAGGTAAGAACTGTTTAACCCCTTCCATGCTCATGACGAGCTCAGCTCGTCATGAGGCACAGTTGAGCTGTGCTGATGACGAGCTGAGCGCGTCATGAACAATGGGAAATCTGGGAATGCAGCACTTTAGGAAAATATCGCTAGCAGCCAAGGTGTTTTAATGTATGAAGAAGTTGGACTGTAATGAAGTAGTGAACTGGGAGAATAAAGAGGCATTTGAAGGACTTTCATGATAGTTTCACAGATTTAGCCTCTATGAACTCTTAAGTTTTACTGAGTTGTTCAACTATGTTGTGGTTACCTTTTTTATTGCTTCTGGTTTAGACAGCTCATTCTAGATAATATATATTTCCTTTGGTAATGTGCCTCATTTACGCATTTAGTGCTGTATGCCGTCTTGGCTCTCAATTACTTTATGATAGCCTCATCTGTGTCTCTTGTAGCTAGTATTGTCCTCTTCAAATTGTGATTTGCACCATTCTTCTAGGTTCTGCCTGACAAGTTTCAACTCTGCTATTTTCCTGTTTGATCACAAGTTGGTGGCTTTGTAGCCCACCCTGGACGTTCTACATTTGGTGAGGTTTGTGATGCATACAGTGTATATTCTGCTCAGGTAGAGGTTGCCCAGCAGTGTTACAGGATGTTGGCTCTAAATGTTTAGTCCAGGTAATCGGCACTATACTGAAACACCTCTATGCTAAGGTTTCTAAAATGGTTGACGGGTATTATTTTTTGCAGTTACTGATGGTGGGTTTGCACATGAGGTTTGTAAGGTTGATAGTCGGAGTAGTTACGCCATACCTGACGAATCAATGCAACGTCTGCTGATTCAGGTTGTTTGTGAACATGAGGTCCTTCGTGTGGCCACTTTAGTTTGTTCGACAAAAACACTTTTTGGTTACTTGATCTGCATTTTTACGAGGTCTGCAACACCTTTGATGAAGGATCTGTCAGCCCCCTGATTAATCTCAAATTAAAGTTACTTTTGGCTTAATTGCGACAACATGAAGACATATTTTAAACATGCAAGGATGATAAAAAAATATTTTAAAGTTGACAAAATAGAAAGAACATTTTTGCCAAAATATTGTCCTACTATCCCTGGCACTGAAATGCACCACCTTTTAGTCATATTGCACATTTAATGATGACAAATGTGTCACTCACAGTGAAAGAGGCCCAATTTCGGAGTTGGCTGACCCATCCATGCTGTATTATACAGTATGTTGAAGCAAAGTGTGAATTACATTTGACCGAAACAATGAGTGAAGGTGGAGTGGTAGCATGAGGTATTGACTAGAATGTGGTGGCTATTATTTATAAAACCCTGGATATTTATAAAGCCTTTAGAAAATGACAGATATGGAAATCGAATAATGGAGTTCACAGAATACTTGTCGATGCAAAGATGTATTTTTCTGATTCTTTTTGTTTTCTGTACCTACCAGTTACTTTTTGGGATCTTAGTGTGATGATTGACTTTACATCCTTCTTCCCATTTGGTAGACAGTTATATATATATATATAGATAGATAGATAGATAGATAGATAGATAGATATCTATCTATCTATCTATCTATCTATCAGGTAGGCCACTGATCATGTGTCTCATCTGTAGGTGATTGCTCTGTTCCTTGACTGATCCCTTGTATCACATGGTAGTGATACCAGGGCTCACACGTTTGTGATGGCCCTGTTCTGTGACTTACCTTATACATCATTTGATTGTACCGGTTCTGCTCAGTGGAGAACCCTCTAAATCTTGTGTGACAGTGTTTGCTTTGTGGTGAATGATATCTTGTGTCTCATGGTGACAGATCCTGTTTTTCAGGTAGAAGCAACAGTGCTTTCTCATTGACACACTGCCTGCTAAGCCAAGCTCTGGAACCTTGCCTTGACTCTATTTTTAATTGCTTGCTTTGTGTGAGGAGTACGTTCTTCATTCTAAGTCTGGATAAGCTGGCCAAGTATGAACATCATTTCCATCCATCCTTTTGTTGACAATACCCATTATATCTAAATGTGTCAGCTGAAGTGGGCAACTTCTTCTTATAAAATCTCTTTTTTACCAAAGCCCCTATCGTTGCAGCCAGTCTGAGTCTTAATCCATCAAAATCTGAGGTTCTTCTTGGGTAACGGTTATAGTTTAAAATTTGGCTATTGTGACTAATGTCATAACCCCTGTTCTGGTTCAGTCAGCCGGATCACCGGAGTGGGTCCTTGTTCGATTTCAAACCTAATATTCAAGCATATATTGCTAAAAAGGTACACTTACCGCAGTTTCTACTTTCTCTTTTATAACAAGTAAAGCACTTTTTTGACTTCTTGCTTTTTAGGTCTCGCAGACCTAGCACTGGAGTGCGCATGCGCTCCTCGTTCTGCGAGGCTTATTGTACGGTAAGATTTCAGAAGTAGTGTTTAAGCCCCGCACCTGCTAATCATTGGCTTGCGTCATACATGTAAAACGCTGGTTTTGGATTGTACATAAGGCTTCTTAGTTCCTCCTTGCTAACGCCCAGTCTAATTTTAGACCCACACATCCGGACTAAACGGTGTACTTGTGGTGGTACACTATTGACTTTATTTGTTGGTGCAGGCACTTTTTTCATTAAAGTGAATCTGCTTTCACGTCTGTGCATAGCATACATTTTTGCAGCGTTACACTGTTTTCTTTATAACTATTGGTTGTAGGCAATTTTTCATTTAAGTGAAGCTGCTTTCATGTGTTCATGTTGTGTTGATGCGTGGTGAAGGAAGTGCTGAATGTCCTCCAATTGTCTAATAATAAGCCACAGAGAGGTTAGTACATTCGGGGCAATACGTTGCGTGTTCAATTTTTGCTTTTCTGCTTTCACGTCGCTGTGCATGTTTGTGTAGCGTTGATTTGTGGCGAAGGAAGCGCCGACTGTCCACCGATTGTTTAATAATAAGTCACAGACAATAGTACGTTTGGGGCAATACGCTGCGTGTTAACTAAAATGGGGCAAGCCGTGAGACAAAGAGGGAGGTAGAGGCTCACGGAGAGACAGAGCGAGAGAGACACAGAGGCAGTAAGAGTGAGTAATATGCGCCAGTACTCACCTGTGCCACGGACAGGTTAGTACATTCTAGGCAATACGCTGCGTGTTCAACTCTTGTTCTGCTGCTTTCATGTCGCTGTGCATCTTTGTGTTGTGTTGATTTGTGGTGAAGGAAGCGCCGGCTGTCGACCGATTGCCTAATAATAACCCATGAACAGGTTAGTACGTTGAGGCTTCTTAGTCCCTCCTTGTTACCTCCCTGTCTCCTTTTGACCCCGCCCATCCGGACTGGATCTTTCACTTGCGATGTTACACTGCAGATGCCAAGCTGAGTCTCCAGGGGGAGGAGGGGATACGAAGAAGGGAAACCAGCCTTCCACCTGCACTCTCGTCCCTCCCAGTCAGGCACTATCCTCAAACCGTGGTGTAAATACACCGATGGCCTTCTGTCCAACCCCAGGGGTCAGATTTTTGCCTCTGCTCTTCATCCTTCTGTAGTTACTGAAAGGTGCTACTGAAAAATCCTCCCCCTTCTAGGTGCTCTTGGTTTTTATTTGCATGGAAAGTAGAGGGACAAAACTCTAGGGTGCTAAAGCCAGCCTCTTCCTCGTTGTGCAGTTTAATGGCTGACGTAATCACAGTTCATAAAATATCCAAGGCGTCCTTAGAACAGGGCTATGCCACCAGCCGGCAGTAGGCTGGCAGCATCGCACAACCGTTTCTCGGGGTGAGGAAGGTAATCGAGGACACAGCACAGCTATACACAGCGTAGAAGTATGCTCACAGCCCCTCGTTGTTGGTATAAAGGCGGTCACAACAGGGCCTAAATTGAACCGATTTCCTAACGTCCCAAAGCGACTCCTGCGATCTGGTTGGAGTAAGGCTTTCTGGTCACATTGCAGATCCGTACCATGACATGATCCGCTGAGGATATGCTGGCTTGTGCTCCGTCCATCTGGTCTTCTATTAAGACCCTGTTGGTCTCGTGATTACAGAGCTATGCTTGTACAGGGCCTGTGTTAGGCACAGCTGCAGCAAAAACGGGCTCGCCCCTAGCCGTAGAATCTTCTTCAGAGAGGGACAGGCAGTGAGTGATGACATCGTGCCCCAAGTGTGAGGAGGGAGTTGGAGTACTTGCAGTGTATTAGTCTCATTGCTGGGGGGTGTCAAGTTAAATAAATAATATAATTCTTTTGACAGCTTGTGTTTGCTTCAGATGAATAATCAACAGATCACGCGTTTCAGTAAATATTATCCTTCTACCATATGCTATAAGGAAAATTAGAAGTCCACGAAACAGGCTGAGAAGACACCTAATGAGGTCTCCGTTTAACAAAGATATAGCAGCCTCATTGACGAATAACAATCGTAAACTAAGGAAAGTGATATGGAATGAAAAGAATAAAGCAAGACAATACCTATGGTCAAAAATATTTCATGCAAGTTTAATGGCAAATTCAAGGGAGTTCTGGAGACTTATTAATGGGTTATCTAGACCAAAGAATCTGGGAATTGGATCAAGTTTATCTGAAGAAAAATGGGTAAATATTTCTACAAACTCATCTCAAGCCAAACCAACTGTGTCTGACACAACCTAATGACGTAAGTTCTGTAATAAAGATTTGCAAAGAAGGAGAGACAAATGTGACTATAACTACCATCCAAGTGGCAAGACTGATAAAAAAACAAAAAGATGGTGCCCCTGGGCCGAATGGCATTCCCTTTGCTTTATTTAAAGAATCGCCCGACTTCTGGTCAGATCATCTTACAGATGTTTTCAATGATGTGGTTGAGAGAGAAGAAATACCGAACTCGTGGAAAGGCTCGCTTATAATTTCAATATTTAAAAAAGGCAACTGGCAACAGCCAGAAAATTACTGTCTAATTACCTTGCAGGACTCAGATGCAAAGTTGTTTGCCAGTATTCTTTTAATGAACTTAACAGAGTGGGCAAAAGAAGTGCAGGTAATACCCCCAAACCAAACAGGCTTTGTCAAAGTCCTTGGTACAACAACAAATCTTTTAATTTTAGCAATATTAATTGAAAAGACAATATGAGCAAAATTACCCTTATATTTTTTTCTTGTCATTTTAAATCTGCTTTTGACTGTGTTGATCGTGAGCTTCTTTGGGCCAAGCTTGCAAAACAAGGAATTCCAGTCAAGCTGGTAAAAATGATTAAACCCTTGCATTCTGATACTTGGGTTAGAGTGAGGATGGGTAATGGCTCAACGGTAACTAAAATAATTCCAACATCAAATGGGCTCAAACAGGGCTGTCTGTTAGCTCCCCTACCTTTTCATTTATTTTTATCCGATCTCACTTCTGACCTAAACTACATCAATGCCCACCCACCAAGGTTGGCTCAAACTCCGATATCAAACTTTCTATATGCGGACGATGTTGTTCTAATGAGCTATACAAAGGTGGGGATGCAACGACTGATCGATGGGATATCTGAATACTCCAAGGAAAACGGTATGCACATAAATGATGCCAAGACTAAAATTATGGTAATCACCAAATATTTACGAATAAAGCATGCGCATACTTGGTTTTTGGAAGGAAAAAAATTGGAACAAGTAAATGATTGATTATAAGTACTTGGGAGTAACTTACAAAGGTAAGTTCGTATATCACAAACGTGAAATTACAAGGAAAGCAAACTTCATTATCGCTGCATTTAGATCTATCCAGTAATCCATTGGAGATATGTCTTACCGCCCTTTTTTAAAATCAATAGCAGCTAAACTACTGCCTTCTCTAACATATGGGAGTGAGGTGCTCAAAAGGAGTGATGCAGAGATTATAAACACCTTGGTAGCAAAGACCTATTGTCATTTATTTTCACTGCCTAAGAATGCCTCACAAGCCCAAGTGAGGTTGGAATTTGGTCTGAACGACCCATCTTGTGCAAGAAAAGGAAATATAATGAAAGTCTGGAATAGAATAAAAAATTATTATGACAACAAAATGTTTCTTCTTATTTGGCAAGAAGTAAGCAACAACTATTGCCTCCTATTTAAACCTGGCAATTAAGGACTATGGTTTAGCTCCTATTTGGAACAACGCGGTCAAGCAGGAGAGTTTCAAGAAGACAGTAAACAAAATTACTGACTATCTCTCTTTGATAAAGGACAAAAAAGACAGCATGCGTGGTCAATAGTAAATGGTTTTAAGAAAAAGAAGATCCAAACCTATTTGGAAACATCATATACGGAAAAAATAAACAAATCTTTGATTGCTAGGTTCGGTATCTTTTCAGGCTCATGTCATTTGGCACCATGGAAAAGAACTGATGAAATCGGGACGTGTATGCTTTGTAAAACTGGTCAAAAAAACATCATACACCTAATGTACCTCTGCCCGAACCTGGAAGCAGAAAGAAAAGGTGTACTTAAGAAACTATTTCATGAACGAGGTGTAAGGACTTGTAGGCAGGCTCTTATGGCAACCTTAGATCCAGAAGACTTAGCAATTAATTCAGCATTCGTGACATTTCTCATATTGGCCAAAACAAAGTTGGACGCTTGTGTTTGAATAGTCTGTAACTACTGTCAAGATGATTAATGGAATAATTTTAAGGATCAGAAGTATTTGAATATATGTACTGTATTAGCATTTAGATTTATATAAGTCTTATCCGTTTTGTAAGATTTTAATTAATCAAACAAATAAAAACTACTACTAGTGCTGATCACGCGTTTCTGTATCCGAAAACAAAGTATAATTATACCCCCCTTCTATTAGGGCAAAACATACAAGTTCCAAAATAAACAAGGCAGGATTTTGTTTCGTTTGAAAGCTACGTCACTCTACGGTGCAGATGTGTGAACATTACTAGCTAGAACAAGCATTTGCAATGCAATAGGTCTCGCATTTACGCGAGTTTGAGCTATTGACATTGTAAATGACAATGCCTTTTATTTTTGTTTTCATTTTTAAAACCTATCTAAAAGGCATTGTTATTTACAATGCCAATAGCTTAAACTCGTGTGAATGCGAGACCTAGTGCATTGCAAATGCTTGTTCAGTGGTAGAGGCTGTAATAGTTTCCTGCATTTTTGGTGGGAATGTTACATGTGTCAGTTTGCTTAAATGTGCTTGGATTCCCCTTGTTACTTACTACTTTCCGTCTTGTTATAGGGTCATATATGCTTGAATATATTACACCTCTACACCAGTACCTGCACTGGATGTCACTATGAGCCAGTATACCGATCTGATTCGCGGGCCTGATGATGTTTGTACTTTATCAACATTTTTGTCTAGTATGGCACGTAAAACCCATAGCAAGCCTAGCTAGGCTTTTCACATTCGTTTTGAAGTTAGCTGTTGGCTTCTTCCTGGGACATGTGACTCTTGTAAGAAGCAAAGAACATCTCTGCAGTGTATTTGTTCCCATTGCCGCTGACTGGTTTTGTTTCTGTTCATCCAGCTCAGGGACTTTGGTTAGACTAAACAGTAGCCTTTGAGTCGGGGAGGCTGTAAATATAAAACAAATGTAATCCAGGACATATATGCTTTTTTCATGTCTTTGTACCTTCACTCTTCAAAAACTTGAAATTTCAAACCAACAGGGTGTGGAACGGAATCCACTGTTGTCCAGCACAAAAAAGTTAAAGCGGTTCAGCGCCATGCATGGCCCATTCACACTTTGTTTGGTTCCCTACCAAGCTCCTTGGCTTCGAAGACACAAGACCCAGCCCTCTTTGCTTTCTCGTACAGATGTCTTTGTGCACAGCTCTTGAACCTTCTCCTCTAGGCAACCTTTTCTCATTTTTTTGGTACTTTTCATAGCTGATATGAATTTGCATGTTTGTGCTTCTCGTGCAATGAGAACATGAGGCTTCTTGAAATTGAATTGGGTTACCCTATATGGCTTGGACACAGGCTTAATCCCAGGTTCCCTTTGCATTTGCGTAACAGTTTTGTTCTTGAAGTGTCAGATGGGACCCAATCTCTCTCAAGGTATCCTCTGAGGTTGCTTTCTGGGATTTCACTTGAGGTATCCAGTAAAGTCAAAGCTACCCCCCACCCCCAAAGCAAAGCTTTAGTAAAGGTGTCCTTAGTGACCTCTTTCTTGAGTTTTGTAAAAGGTATTTTTGGGGCCTGTGTTGGAGTCTCCTGCCTGGGCCTCACTGTATGCATCACTGAAAAGGGCTCAACCTTAGGAATTTGTACTGGTTTGGCTAGGACTGTGTTTTTGGCTCTTATCCTGTGCATCCCCAGGGCCTTCAGCCCTTAAGGAAGTTGTTCTTCGCCAGGCTTTATAGGGTGTTGATGCCAAGTAGTGAGCTTTTGTGGTATTTCTTTTAGGTCTGGGTGCTGAGCTTTGTCTACGTTACCACTCTTTACTGTGTATCGGTCTGGTCATTTTCAGTGGCCATGAACTGCTTGGGTAATTCATTGGAGCGAGCATCATGCTCTCCAGAGATGTGCTACAGTGAGCTCTTACTCTGCGGTTCTCCTTGAGCATTCATGTTTGAGACTCTCTCTGAGAATTTTCTCATTGTGGGGAGTTCTAGCAAACTCTAACTTTCTCACCTAGTAGTTCTAACCTTAGGTTTCTGATTTGCTGCTACGTTTCTAGGTTGAGTGGTAGCCTGACACATCTTTGTTATGGAGCCTCTGGTTTTTACAGGGATGTTTGACTTTGTTAGTGGGTTGTAGAGCCCCCTAAGCCCTTGAGTTACTTTCTATTCTTTGTAGTAGGACTTTGGATCATTCAGATATCCTGCTTTGAAGTTTTTTTCCTTCCACCACCTCTGTGTTAAGATTGGTGTGACCTGCGTTTTCCAGTGGATTGCCACTCCCCTCACCTCGAATATTGCCTTTCAGAGAACATACAGTTGCTTGGACAGCCTTGCCAGTGGGACTTGCACCTGTTGTCACTACACTGTCTATGGGGAGGTTGCGGCTTCTTGCAGGTCTTGCTTTTTGGCAACTGTGTTTTGATTACAATGCACAGGTGCCTGGCCACTATCCTCCTTCCCTGTGGGCTTCTTGCGGGGTTGTGTCCTTGGCACCTTGGTTTACCGTTTGATGTGCTTCTGAGCTCGATGCTCCCATTCATGAGCATTGCACACTTGTTTCATGGACTTCCTTGGAATTAAGGTAGGCTTGGTGTTCCCTGAAAAGCAGTTCAGTTGTGTGGGGGACTATAGAATTCCGTTGTATTGAAGCCACTTCTGGGCATAGGTTATCTGGTGTGCCCCTCCCCTTTAAATGGCACTTTTGCTTCTTCTTGAGGTTGGGGTCCCATACTTTGTGGTGCTTTTGAACTGTGTCTTCCTAGTGAGGTTTCTCGAGCTAGAGCTTTCCTACCTCGATGGGATGTGCTTTCCAGATGGATCCTATTTTTAACTTTGCCAACTGGTTCCTTTCCACCCTCCTTGGGTGGCTTCTCTGCATCGCAGGCCTACTAGGTGCCTTTTTCTCCTTAGGAAATTTCCCCCCAACTTCCTCTGGTTGCAAGATTCCTCTGTAGTTTGTCAGCCTCTCCACATCTTCACAAAGTCTCCTCCTCCCGGCCCGACTGCACATTTGGAATATTTCTCCTCTAGACTGCTGCCCCCTGAAAATCGGAGACCTCCCAGTGTTGAGCGGTTTGGATCTGTTTCCATCTCAGATCTTCCTCCTAGTTCTACAAAGTGCGTCTTTTACAGCAGTCTAAGAGTCCTAAGAAACCCATGCTCTTTATGAAGAGGCTCATTGCAACAAGCATTTACAAAGCCAATATGTCTCACCTATGCAAGAGCTAGTGGCGTGGACTGTCGTAGAGTGGCATGGTGAAGAGAGTAAGAGTGCTGTGGCAAAGTGTTGTGTTTTGGAGTGGCATAGAGTGGACTTGTGGAGAGTGCATTAACGTAGTGTGTTACAGAGTATAGTGGCATAGAGTCCAGCGGCATTGAATTTAGTGGCGTAGAAAGCAGCACCATAGAATGCAGTGGTATAAATTAGTGTTGCATAGTAGAGTGCAGTGGCTCAGAGTGCAGTGGCGTAGAGTTGTGTAGAGTGCAGTGGCATAGAGTGCATTGACGTGGAGTGCTGAAGAGTGCAGGGGCATCGGGTAGAGTGATGTAGAGTAGAGCAGTGTAGAGTTGAAGGTGTAGAGTGCATTGGTTTAGAATGCACTATTTCAGAGTAGAGTGGTATAGAGTTTAATGGCATAGAGGGCAGTGTTGTAGAGTGTCTAAGTGCAGTTGCGGAGAGTGTAGTGGTGTAGAGTGCATTAACATAGTATAGTGTTGCAGGTTATTGTGTTGCAGGTTATTGTGGGTATAGTGTTGCAGGGTATAGCGTTGCAGGGTATTCAGTGGAGTAGATTAGAGCAGTGCAGAGTAGGGCCTCATAGGAGTAGAGCCTCATAGTGCAGTGGCATACAGTGCAGTGATAGAGTAGTGGCACGGAGTGCAGTGATGCAAAGTAGATTTTTTGAGAGTAGTGTGCAGTGGCATAGATTAAGGTGAATTTATTGTTTACTTAATTATAACCATAATAATTTTGACACAAAAGATAAAATATAAATATGACTTCATAGTTGAAAACAGAACTTGATTTTCAGTTTCTGCACTGTTGACCTTTGCAGAATTAATGTTCGTATTGTTCATAATTTTAGACCGTAGAGTGCCTTGGTAGCAGAGACTAAAGAAAACCAAGCTTCGTTATTAGACTGGGATGCTTTAATGATTTGTTCTAAAATTAATTCACTGTGCAAAATTGACAGGGTAAACGGTTTGTGAACCATTCATTTTTACTGAAGTAATTAGATCATATTTACTATGTACAAGCATAAGGTGCTTAGGCCAGCCACAGCTTTAAGGTGCAGGCTTCATTCTTACTTTGATATATAAGGAGTTCAACTGAAAATGGTTGGATGTGCAAAATGAGCAAATTAATTATACATTTCTTCCTTGAGTAGAGACCTAATGAACCCTACCTCTAAAATTCTGTTCAGTGTGCATTAGTCGTTGATCAAATCTGTACTTTACATATAGCTTTTTGTCTTCTCGGACTTAGTACAAAAATGTAAAGACATTTTCTGTTAAAAAAAATAAGTCAGTGCTCCTGTTGGGCTGTGGTTTTCAAATCAAGATCGCGAATTTTGAGGTATTTTATCAATTTGCAGTTCATTTGGGGATCTCACTGGTCTAGCCCTTGTATGATAGCTGTTCTGCATGTCCTTATTCCTCTAGCGATTAGGGTTTTTCTTAGTAAAGAGATGCGTGCTGTATATACAATATCACAATAGCAAAACGGTTATGGTATATTTTCGCCTGCTTGTCCCTAATGTTTTTAGATATGCTCACTCTTTTGGGTCAACCGCAAAAACCCAAATCTATACATATAACCAAACAAAGTGAGGAGCATAACAGGAAATATTTACAAGGGTCTAAGACAATCTCTTACACATCATTACACATCATAATGTCTATCGCCAAATTGTAACACAACTCCTGGGAGCAAACTATCATGTAATACACATTATTCTTTCAATTTTACTTTTCATCAATTTTTATTAATTATTTTCAAGTAAAAGCAAGACGGCATATCCAAGATGAACAGCCTACGTGTTTCATCCCTATTCACTTGGGACGACTTCAGGGCTATTGAACATGAAAGACACAAACAGTACATTAGAAAAAGCAGTCAACCACAAATCAATTAGCAATAATAACAATACCCCTGAAAGGAGTTATCATTCAAGTCTGTTCCTTTTCTTCATTAGACAAGTAACAGATATATTTCTAAAAGCTATATAAATAAATATACACACATTTTAACGAAGTTGCACCATATGCTCTCTTATGTACAGAAAAGTAGCATTTTCAATAAGTGCATCATTCTTTTGCTTTGCACACTTATCATCAAATTATTTTATCAATTTTGCAACTTTTTATCTTCTCTTTAGCACTTTTCTTTTTGATAACATCTGCCATTGTTACCGTATCAAATAAATCCCCTTAGTTTTAAAACCAACATCTCTCCTAATTTAAAACCTCATAATAAGTCTGCTCAATCCTAAATTTGCTGTCATTCAGTTCACTAGTCACATCATATCTAATACATGTTTGGGGCATACCTCAATTGTCCCCTAGGTTCTGTACCTACATATCTTTTGTCTTGGTAGTGCCACAAGAGTTTACTACAATTTTTCTAGATCCACATTACTTTGAGCATAAATCAGATAGCAGCTTACCGGCGCTCTGTGTTGTTGGAAGTAATGTGGATCTAGAAAAATTGTAGTCAACTATTGTGACAGCATCACTCAGCGCAACCACGGCATCACTCAGCGCAACCACGGCATCACTCAGCGCAACCACGGCATCACTCAGCGCAACCACGGCATCACTCAGCGCAACCACGGCATCACTCAGCGCAACCACAGCATCGCTCAGCCCAACCACAGCATCACTCAGCCCAACCACAGCATCACTCAGCCCAACCACAGCATCACTCAGCCCAACCACAGCATCACTCAGCCCAACCACAGCATCACTCAGCCCAACCACAGCATCACTCAGCCCAACCACAGCATCACTCAGCCCAACCACAGCATCACTCAGCACAACCACAGCATCACTGGTTCAAATATGTTCTTTATATGTTTCAAGCTGTTTTCAAGCTTTCACGCTTTATTACAAATCACAAAAAGATGTTAATATTTCACTTCTGTTCTTGGATTTTCGTCACAATAAAAAACACTGAACATAATCTTCACAAAAGTTATTTACAAAAGTTTAAGCTATTGCCATTACAAATTAAATAAATTATTTAAGTATTAATTATTTAAAAAAAATTAAAAGCCATTGTTATTTGTAATATCAATACATCTGTCACGTAAATACAAAACATGTTGCATTACAAATGCTATAGGTGTCACATTTGCGAAAGTTATAACTATTGGCATTGTAAATGACAAAGCTATTAATTTAGCTATTTTAAAAAATAACACATAAATAAAAAAAAATCATTTATAAGACCAATAGCTCAAACTTTCCTAATGCGAGCCCTATTGCATTTCCAATGCTTGTCTAATGTACTGTTTGTATGTTTGTTTGTCTTTTTTATGTTCAACAGCCCTGAAGAAGTCCCAAGTGAATAGGGACGAAATTCGTAGGTTGTTCATCTTGGATATGTCGTCTTGTTTTTACTTGAAAATTATGAATACAAATTGCTGAAAAGTAATCTGAAAGAATGTGTATTACATGATTGTTTGCTGTCAAGAGTTGTGTTACAAATTGGCTATAGACCTTATTATATGTAAGAGATTGTCTTAGACCCTTGTAAATATTTCAGGTTATGCTCCTCACTTTGTTTGGTTTTGCGTGCTGTATATAGATTAGTGTTACAGCAAACAAATGATGAATGGAATGCTGACAATGCAAACATTCTCCCCCAGTCAAAAGATCTGGGTTAAATCCAGTATTGTTTTACTCACTACGCCACCCCAGTTTGGACCCAGCCATATGGAAATCCGTTGTGACCCTGTGCCTCATGGAAACAGTCTAGACCGAACTGCCAAGGCAGGTTCTCCCTGGATGGGAAGCAAGCATCCTGGGACCGGTTTCAGGGTATGTCAGCAAGGCTAGCTTGAATTCAGTGGCACAGTGAGCAAGGGATATAGATTAGGGCATATACAAATTAGGCAAATTAAATCCTCTTTTTTTTTGTTTTTCTGCCACAAAGTCTGCATGGTCCCTTTTGCTTCCAACTCTGCTGATCCTCTATTGACAGTAGCTTGCAGAGGCGAAGTGCAAACAGTTGTTGTTTTAGGTGTACCAGAAACATGAGATTTAAGTAAGGCGCTGGTATTGGGGTCTTGCTGTTTTTAATCACCATCCAGGCGTGTGATCTGTGGCTGAAGTGTTTTTTGTCAAGCAGCAGGGAGTGGAATTTTGCAGCCTTGTTTGATTTGTCTGAAGGTTGTGAAGGATGGATTATTGTTCCATAACTAAAAAGTGCTTGTGGTTGTTGGAGCTTAGAAAAGATGATTGTACGAAGATTTTCTTTTTTTTTCTCTCTCGTCATTTTCAACTTCTAACCATTGAGCCTTGTTGAGTGGGGAGTGTGCGGAGTTTTGTTGTATTTTGTACCAACATTTTATTGTGTATGTTCACCCTATTGTTTTATTTATTAGCCCGAATTCCAATGGCACCTGCGCTGGTGATGCTGTCTGAGGAAGCTGAAAGGCCCAGTGGTGTAGAGTAAATTGCTTCAGAGTAGAGTGAGATGGCATAGAGTAGATTGAGTAGAGTGAAGTTACGTGGAATGGTGCAGGGTCCTGTGCAATGCTATAGAGTAAAGTGTTGTAGAGTGCAGTGGTGCAGAGTAGATTAGATTAGAGTGGTGTAAAGAGAGTTAAGTGTTGCAGGTTGAAAGAGCATTGGCGTAGGCTGCAGTGTTGCAGAGTGGAATAGAGTGGCCTAAAGTGGAGTTGTATTGTGTGGAGTGCAGTGGCGTTGTGTGGTGCAGAGTGTAGTATGCATGTTTTGGTAGCACACTGCCATTACAGAAAATACATTTTCAATTAAAACAACCATTATATTTGAGCAGGCATACAATTTTACTAATAAAACTATACAGTGCACAAATGATATGTGGGAATGGCATCATCGCGTGTATTGATGTTTTGATCATATTAAAGAATTTGTTTCAATTCAATTAATTTTTATTCAGATTAAAAGATGTATTCATAAAAGCACAGGTCAAGAAGATCAATATTAAGATGCATAAAATATTTAAGAGCACAGGGATATAAAAAGAAAAACATCGTAAGAAACAATATCCATAAAAAGGCTTATTGGTACAAAATAGCACCACAATATAGCTATAAAATGTAATTAGTTTTATGTATTCTGTACAAAGTGCCTCAGTTTTACATAATTGCAAGAAGGAAATAACATATACAATGCGCGCATTAGTGATTTTACAACTTATCTAAACTGTAATTAGAAATGCACACTAAAAATCAGCTATCATTGAGTGCTCATGGAGATGCGTGAGCGGACTGCCGCTTTCAAATAGAAACCTACGCGAAAAACTGGAGCATCCTCCTCTAATTTGAGAATTTCTGTGTAGGCTGTTTTATAGTCCATAATGGCAATTTCCTTGAAAAAAGGAATCAAAAACAATTTTGTGTACATTTGATAAAAATGACAGAAAAATAGAAAATGTAACATCGTTTGTTTGCTATGGTTATCACATGGGCACTAGTACAAAAAGGAAAGGGAGGTAGAGGGAGGAAAGGGCATAGGCTCACCCTCCAAATACTTTAGTCAACAGAAGATCTCTGAAAACAGAAATCAAAAAGCCTAGCCAATAACTATAATTCCATTCACAACACTCATTGGGGTTGGACTGGTAGGTATAGTAAATGGAAAAAGAGAATTGCTCTTTTTCTTGGTGTCCCCTTACTCACCAGGGTTGCCCCATGGTGACATGCTTCATCATAGGGGCCATCCCAGTTCTCTACGGACTGGGGCGTGCTGCGACTGGCGAATTACGTAGGAGCACTTATAATTTGACTATGTGTGGTGCGGGTGTGATAGTGGAGTGGTCTAAGTGATTGGTTAAAAAATACCTGCCTAGTAAGCTTTCAATAAACTTTATTCTTGCTTCCAGGTGGTAATATTAAAATATGGGGTGGAAATACTAGAATACCTAAACGCAATGTGTTAAGGTGTACCTATCAACATGTTTCGTGCATACCCCAAGCACTTCTTCGGGACTACACAGGGACCAGCCCTGTGTTTGCCACTCCTTAAACGCTGCAATGTGCTTTTTAATAAAATGCTGCAATCGACATTAGTGCATGCATATAATACCTACGTATTCAATTGAATCACGAGGTTCATGTAGTGGGACCTAACTGCGCCCCATGGACTCGAAGGGGTTCAGTATCCCAGCAATTTGCTAACAGGATACCTCCCTCTTATTAGCACCTACTCACGCCGCTTGGGCACAACATTTGGTCAAGCTTAACATTAAACCCCAGGGGAAAACAGAGCATATATTTCATGGTACCTGCTCTTAGGCGAACCAACAATCCTCTTTCCCAGCGGCCAATATTCTTTAGAAGGTAACTGGATGGCAGATAAGATGGCGACAATCGTACATCTTCTAAAGACATGTACCTTACTACTGAGGATTTCAAGAGCTCTACATCATACCTTGCCCTGCTATACTTATCATATAATGCCTCTTGAAGCAGTTTTTTGCTTACTTCCGCCCATGTCACTTGGGTTAAAAAAGTATGTTCGAGGTGTACACTATTCAGACTTTCCCGTATGGCAGAAGGCCAGGGTATGTCCATCCCCTTTTTGTATTTGTATTTGTATTTGTATTTCTATTTGTAGAGCGCAACGGTCGCTCCGGAAGGAGCATCCTGGCACTGTTCTGGAGGTATGCAGTCAGTTACGTAAGCAGAGTTAGATGGCGGCCATGACGTAGTCGCCTGGAAGATTAAAAATCCAGGTTTTCAGTTGCTTCCTGAACTGGGATTCTAGAGTAAGGGACCTGAGGTTTTTAGGCATGGCGTTCCAAGCTCTGGAAGACAGATAAGTCAAGGTTTTGCCCCCTTTGGTTTTGAGGTTAAACCTAGCTGTCTTTATCTGATTGTCGTCAGAGGATCGTAAAGTCCTGGGAGGGTTGTAGTGGGGGTAGCGTCTGCTGAGATATTTAGGGCCTGTGCAGTGGAATGCCCGAAATGCAGTGATTAGAATTTTAAAGAGTATTCTTTTATGCAGAGGCAGCCAATGAAGAGTTTTTAAGGCAGCAGATGCTGAGGATTTCCTGGGCAATTTTAGAACTAGTCTGGCTGCTGAGTATTGTACACTTTGCAGTTTTTTTAGTGTAGATTTTTTAACTCCTGCCATCAGACTATTGCAGTAGTCTGGGCGGGCGAGGATAAGAGCCACTGCTACCGTCTTTCTTGAGTCAGTGGGCAGGAAGTCGAAGAATTTTTTAAGAGATTTAATGATGCCAAAGCAGCATCCAGCAACTTTCCTGACGTGTTGGTCAAAAGATAGCTCGGTGTCGAACAGGACTCCGAGATTTCTTGCTGTCGCTACGGTCTGGGGAGGAGCGGTGGAGCCCTCTGGCCACCATAGGCTGGGACAGAAATTGACATTTTTTCCCATTGGGAGGATTTCTGTCTTGCTGGCGTTACATTTAAGGTGATTTACTTCCATCCAGTGGAAAACTTCCATCGGTCAGTTTTTAAGATTGAGTAAGGCAGTCGGTAATTATGTTTCTTGTGAGTGTTGCCGCAGGGTCCTGCCAAATTTTAAGCCAGAATATAGCTGGCTGGGCCCTGATGAAATCCTCAATGTATGTCAATTTTAACTCCCCCTGACCGATGTACTGTGATGCGGAGATCGGGGCCCACAGCAATTTCCTACAGAATCTATTTTCCTCACTTTGAATTCCGCTGCAACACTTGAAGCCCCAAACTTCTGCACCATAGTTTGCGGCAGGGATATATTGTAATTAATTTTTTTTAGTAATAGGTAGTACCACCTAGACTTATTTCTTTTGGGGGTATTGACAGAACCAAATTAATTGCTTTTGCAAATTTTCCCCTACTGTGTGCCACTTGAATAGTCGGAGAGCCATTGGCTACAAATACCAGCCCCAGATATGGAAAAGTGCAACTGCGATGTAAATGTTCATTGCCTATGGAAATTTAGTTAACAAAGTGCTTTTTTGGGCCACATGCCATTAAAAAAGATTTGTTAAAATGTGTACGAAGATCTAAAACAGCCATAAAATCAACAAAGCCCCGTACTAAAGTGCACAGTGCGTTTGGTTTGCGGCCCATTTGGACCGCATTGTCCGCATAAAGTAAGGCGGGTAGGGTATTACCATTGATAATAGGAACGTCATTAGTGAGCTTAATCAAGAAGTCCTGCAAATCGTTATTATATAAAACTAATAAAAGTGGGGCCAATACGCACCACTGCCATGACTGTCTGCCAATAATGTCCTGTGAGACCTCTCCGCCTTTACCAATCCGCACATGGGCCTTTAAGTCCTTATGTAGATACGCCAAAAAATGAACTAAAAACTTCGTCCAACCCATATTTTAAAAGAATAGACCAAAGATGTGACCTGTTAACAATATCAAAAGCTGAAGTAAGGTCCATAAAGGCCAGATAAATTTGTGTCAAACACTTCAGAATGAACAAAAAATGTGTTTAATTTGTGCGCTCCAAATTCTGAAATACGCACACAGTTTATTTAAATGTGTACTAGAAAATAAAACCCTTCCTACCTCTAGTATCCAGCAACATTGTCACATAAATACCCTCACTTTGAAGACTAAGAAAGAAAAGTAAACCCCAAGCTCCCTACGAAGACAGAGCCTGGCATTTGGCCTCTCTCTTGAAATGCACCGCAAATGTGACAAGATAAGGACACAATTTACAGGCCTGTTTACAAAACGGAGCACTTGTGGAGGAATGCAAGGGGAATTGGTATGAAATGTCTTGCTCCTTGTGAGAAACTAACTCACCCTGGACAGCCTAAAAAACAATAAAGTGAGCAAATATAAAGTCCCATAATCTGAGTTACAAACTACAAAACCAATGGCAAGCAACAGGAGGAATACATTCCCAGGGAACCTTTCTGGATGTCCCCAAAATGTCTTCAGCAAACCAGACAGCGCTGCGATCTGGTAGGAGTCGACCTAAAAATGAGACTCGAAGTGGATGGCGCAGGTGTCCAAGCATCTCGTAGCCCTGGCTTCAGGCCATAATTCTGTTAACCTCCTTGGTGTCAGTCCTCCCAGGAGCTGTGATTAAATTTGGAGTATGATTTCCCAAGAGGCCAGTTCAGCTGATGGGCCACAGTTTAAGCGAGCAGTGGCTGGAGGGCGTTAGCTTGAAGATGGTGGGGCGAGTTTGTTTGTTATTTAGATTGGACAAGTGAATCTATTTGTTTAGTCTGCACTGGTCTTGACATTTTAATGAACATAAGAATATTTGCTAGTTAGTCAGCCATTTGGCCATCAGGCCTTTCTTAAACCACTTTTCCCAGATTAAGCACAATGAAATGAACTAAGAAAATTCATCCCCTCCTGCCCAATTCTAGAAATAACCCTAGAAACCTCTGACCCACATTTTCCCTCTTCCCCCAGAACCCTGTCCCAAGGTACTCAATTCAATCTTTATTTCGTTGCATTGCAACATAAAAGAAAATACAATTCATAATAAAAAAAATACAACAATATAACATCCATTATAAGGGCACTCTTCTACATTTCATCAAATTTTAACACGTTAGCTAGTATTTCGTTATAAAAGCACATGATTTATACTTCAGTTTGACACAGTATCAATAAATATTTAAAGTGTTTTAAAAAGTGTAAAAAAGTTAAAAAAACATTAAACATTAGTTTGAGTTACAACCCGGATTAATATACAATGCATTGGCTTGGTTCATGGTTCCGGGGAGTACAAGTACAACTTTCTTAATTTAGAAGGAAAGAGATAGTTTCCTTCTAACAAAGTAAGTGGACAATAAAAATTTGCTAATACCGAACACAATTACTTGGCTGGTGTCCGTACTTAGGATTCTGCCAGCTTCCCTATGGGAAGTAGAGCCAATGTTGCGGCACAAGGGGACTATCCACTTTTTCCTGGCTTTATCATAGCTAGGGCAAAAAAACAATATGTGGAAGATGTCCTCCCTTTGATTATTAGTGCACAGGGTACAATATTCTTTGTCAGTCTTCCCCCAACTTTTCTCAGTTACTTTTATTCTCAGCGTTCCATACCTAAATTTTAGATATAGAGATTTTGCCAGTGGGGGTTGGATTTCATCTAAAAATTGTTCGAATAGAGCCTCATTTTTTGCCATAAGAAATTTTTCAGTAAGGGGGCCATGGGTTCTTGAATACACAGATTCATAATTCATTAGTGACCAGAAGCTTAATTTGACGATTTTTTTGGAATTTAGGTTAAGAGATTCAGGCTCGTTCCAGAAGTGTGATAATCCGAGCTTGGTAAGCCATCTTTTAACATGCTTAAACCAAAAGATCTTATTGTCTCTATCCAGCTCTAATACTTCCTTCATCCCATTTCTATAGTCAGACAGTTCCACAGTTGTCCATAATCTGACCCACATCAGCAATGGTCTCAGCACAGCGTGCTGGTCTGTGTGTTTGATGTTAAGGTCTAGGAATAATGGTATCAGGGGAGTGTTGGTTGGAACTTTTAATAAACCCCTGACAAATTTATTTTCCAATACTTCAAAGGATTTTTTACATACTGGTCCCCAAATTTCTGCCCCATACAAGGAGGCAGACTGTACCTTATATCTGAAGAGCTCTATCGCTGGAGTAACTGCTTTATTCACACTTTTATTGTATCTCTGTGTTATAGGGAAGCAGTTTTGTTTGAACACCAATTTAGATTTTTCCAGTTGTGGACCCCATCCCATTGCAGAGTCCATCAAAACCCCCAGATAGGTGAAGCTGTGCTCGTAATCTAATCTTTGCCCATTTAACATTAAGTTCTTTTTAAAAGTTTTATGCGGGTTCAGTGCCATATATTTTGTTTTTTTTATATTAATTTCTAGTCCTTTATTGATACAGTACTGTTGAAACCTGTCTAATAAGATCTGTAGTCCACGTGGCGTTTGCGATATTAGGATTGTATCATCCGCGAAAAGGAGGGACGCAACTCGTTCCCCTCCCAGTCGAGGAGAATCATTATCGCAGTTTTCCATGTAGGTTGCAATATCATTTACATAAAGGGAGAATAAAGTAGGGGCCAGAACACAGCCCTGTCGTACTCCCCTTTTTATCGGGATCGGGTCTGTGAGTTCTCCATTTGGGCCCCATCTAACCTTAGCGTAATTCTCCCGATGCAATCCTATTATAAGTTTTAAAAGGTCGCCTGGCTGCCCTTGCCTATTCAGGGTTTCCCAAAGTAGGTCTCGTGGAATAAGATCGAATGCTGCTCGCAGGTCGACAAAGGTCACATACAAGTGACCTTTGCGGATGATGACATACTTTCAATACAAGCAGCATAGCCTAAATACTTGATCAATAGTACTTGTTTTGCTTCGGAATCCCGCCTGGTATTTAGATAAAATTGACTCCTCCTCTAACCATGAATTTATTCTATTTAGAATGTGCCTAGCATATATTTTTTGCGTAATATCTAAAAGGCTGATGGGGCGGTAATTTGCTGGATCACCACGATCCCCTTTTTTAAAAATAGTGATGATTTCTGCGCCATTCCAAGTATCCGGAATGCGCTCACTAGCCGCTACTATGTTAAATAAATGATTTAAATAGGGTGCCCAAATCTCGATATTATACAAATACAGGTCGCCAGGGATTCTATCAAGCCCTGGCGCCTTCCCTTTCTTAATTGAAGTGATTGCTGCCACTGTTTCCCAAGGTACTCACATTTATGGTACTTTGAAGTTTCTTTCAAACGAGAACTATGGGTTTCTCGAAAATGTCTTTGCAACCAGTAAATATAACATCTAGCTTCTGCTTTAAAACGATATTTCGAGATTTTGCTTTGACCTAATAAAGATGAAAATTTATGCATAATGGTCTTTCTGTGAAATGCTAAATCATGGAGTTTAACTACAGGAAAGGAAAATGTGTCTGCCAGAAAAAAACAAGGCATCCAGAATGTTTAAGGAATTGGCTTTAGTCGTGCATTGAAAATATTAGGGCCCTTGTGTAAAAAGGGATTTTTATGGTTGGTAAGGTTCATATTCATAAAATGCGATCCTTTCCTACCGCAAAATGGCATTTGTTAATTAACCAAACCCCATTTGCGATTCGGTAAGATGTTACTGAATCCATAATTGTTTTTGAGAATTAATTCAAATTCGGTATTTGGAAGGGGTGTGTTAAGGGAGTCCCTTTCAATACTGAACCTTTAAGAGACTGAATTCCAGTCGCAAAGTATTAATATTTTTCCACCTCCTCAAAGGAGGGGCTAAACCATTCGCAAATAAGAAGGGTTCCCCATGGGGCCTCTATTTTTTTCTGAATGTTAACAAAAATGTTTGAGCAGGCAGTGGTCCATGCCTGCTCATAAAACGATTTGCGTGATTTAAAAAAATATTTTTTTTTATCTCATGCCGTTTTACTTTAGAAAAAACACCCTGCATTTTTTTTTTAAAGTTGCTTTATGGATAAAGTCAAAGGCATGGTGGTCTGCTGACCCCAGCAGGCCATCATTGTAGCCAATTGTAGTGGGTCTCGATTTAGGATCATTATGAATCAGTGTTGAAAACCAACCTGTTAATACATAGGTCGATTCTCAAAGTACCAATGGATTTGATAGAAATCTGTCGGCAAATTACGACTACTTCTAACAAATTAATTATTTGCACATTCAATTTAAGGATATGCAAATTGCCAATCATTATTTGTCGCAATTTACTATTCCTTAAATGGAATCTTTGTACAGGAGTGCCTAGGTATTTTGCTTGTGAATGTAACTTGTCCTTGCTGCTTGTACTTTCACCTGGCAGATGAGGTGCACACTAGCTAGCCAGCAGATGGCATGTACTTTCACATTACATTTTAGTGTGTAATAGGGTGGTGTGTGTGTGCATTTTTAGTTGTCTGGATCAGTGTGCCACAGACATGTTTTAAAATTGTTTTCATTGGCATTTTGTTCAAACAGGACAGTTTACACTGCTTAAATTAGAACACTTGACTTCAACACCGACTCAGTGTCCAGTTCAACAACAATATTTACGTGAAAGAACATAGCCACAATTAAAGCAATCACTGTTGCAAAAACATTGCCTTTAAACTCAACTCAAAACCCACTTCCCCCTCACCCGTGCTCCCATCCATGTATCAGTTGCATATGACCCACATTTTGTCATCGTGGATTTACACCTAATCTCCAAAGACCCATTGGCATTAGTTATCTGTCAACATCCAACACACGGCTCCCCCTCTCATGCAGGCCCATCTTACAGCACTCTGTAATCGTTAGCTTTGGTACCCACTTGGGGGGGGGCTTCGACAATGCTTGTGTCCTAGCTCCCCACGCAAACAGATCATCCACTAGCTTGTCATCCCGTCATGTCTTTCTCGTGTGTACCTCCTCAACACCACCCCTTCTTGTAAATCCCTAAGCCAGTCCTACACTGTAGGAGGTCTTGCAGACATGTTTTCGCATTCTAACCCTTAATGTCGTGGCTGGTCAGCTTATTCACAGACCAGTTCATTACATGGCTGGTGAGCTCTACTTTCAGAGTGTGGACCATTATGTGTCAGACCAGATGTGCTTTTACAGACTTGTGTATGTGATGTGCATTCAAGTTGTCATTCGGTGACATTCAAATTCATGTGGCAGGTGAGTTATACATTTAACTTTGGCGCAGTATGTGGCATGGAACTTGTTAACAACTAGTTATACAAGCAACAGTATGATCTGTATTTACAGTTTTACCTGCTAAGCAGCTGGTGATCTTTTCAGTCATTTAGGCGCATTGTTATAATGTATGCATGTATAGTCTCTAATACTTGGCAACACTATTACATTTTCATTGCATGTTAGGATTTAAATCACTTGTACATCATACATAGGTATGTCCTGTATTAATTTAAATAACAACAAGATTATAGACTGACTCTGAGCCGTTGGCAATAGCTTGGGGCGCATCACTGTCCATGTCCTCGGTTTGTACCCATCAATTTGCAAATCAGTCTTGACCCTGCTCCAAAAGAAACATTCCAACCTTAACTGCCAGAGCAGGTACTCTCTGAACCATAACACAAGCAACCCAAGACCGGTTTTGCCCTAAATACAACTCTGTAGTGGTAGGGTATAGCTTGGTTCCAATTGCATAGTGAGCAGAGGACCCTCGTCTGGGCATACCTGTCACACTTAAGGCATTGGTTGCTTGAGCTCCAGTTTTGGGTGGACTTGGTTGGACTGTTTCCAGAGGAGTAGGGGAAAACTGATTTGCATATGGCTGGCTGCAAACGGAGGTGGCATGGTGTGCAAAATAACAATGGACTGGGATGTGGTCAGAGTAATTACTAGTGGGTGAGATTAATTCAAGCATTCCATCCATCACTTTTTTCTATATTTTACTGAATTCATTTTAGGAAGCCTACGTGTTATTGCTACCTCTTGAGCTTTTTTTAAATTTTGGGTCCTTCCCTTTGCATTATTGAACCCATTGATCTCTTTGTAATGTTTTTCTTTTGGTTTCTTAGTTTGTGTATGTATTTAATAATTGCCAAGTGCTCCATAGGAAGGGTATCTTTCTGCCACATTTCCTCATGTCTACATTCTCGAACGATCAACCATTGGTTTTCTGGGTCTTTTGCTCCATAATAAAAACCTCTGTCCTTCTTAGCATCCTCTCTTTTGAACAGCTTACCCATTGCTTCTTATATCATGTTTTTACTTTGTAATGTAATGTGAACTAATGGGAGGTCTTCTTGACCAGTAACCTGCCTTAAACACCATTCAGGTTTTGCGAGCAAGGTCTCTGTATCAAGGTATTTCAGTATAATAACTTTCACTTTGCTCCGATAAGGATCTTTCAGTTTATTAGCGTTCCTTGTGTTGTGTTCTTAGGCTGCCGTTGTACTAGTTCCTAATTGTGTACTATCGTGCCTTTGCTTTTCCCACCTCTCACCCTTCTAACCAATTATTTGTTTTCTTTAGGGACGGCGCACCGCAGTCAGAGCAGCGAAGGAGTTAGCTCTCTCAGCAGTTCTCCATCTAACAGCCTCGAGACACAGTGCCAGTCCTTGTCTCGTTCGCAGAGTATGGACATAGATAGCGTATTGTGTGAGAAAAGGTTAGTGGTGTCAGTTAAAGGTACTCTTTATCAAACATTTTCATTTGGAATATTCTGATGACTTGGCAGGGAACTAAGTAAAACCAAAGGGGATGATAGATGGAGTAGTGAACATTGCAAGCACTCACCTCCAGTCAACTGATCTGGGTTTAATCCATCATCATTCTTTAGCTCACTCCGCCACCCCAGTTCAGACATGGCCATATGCAAATCAGTGCATCATGGGAACAGTCCAGCCCGAACTGCCAAACCATGTCTTCCCTGGACCGGAAACAAGCATCCTGGGACCGGTTTCTGGCTAATCAGCCGTCATCGGCTAGGCTAGCTTGAATCCAGTGGCAAAGTGAGCAAGGGACCCATGTCTGGGCATACCCTGCCAACTTAATGCGAACAAAGCAAAACCATAGGGGATCAACTGATCTGGGTTTAATACATCATATCTCGACTACTCTCTCCATGACAAAGCAGGTCGACTCCGTCTCGTCCTCCTGTTTCAACACCCTCCGCATGCTCTGCAAGATCTACAGGTGGATCCCCACTGAAACAAGAAGAATAGTCACCCAGGCCCTCGTCAGCAGCAGGTTGGACTATGGAAACGCCCTCTACGCGGGAACCTTGGCCAAACTCCTGAAACGACTACAACGCATACAGAACGCCTCTGCACGCCTGATCCTCAACATCCCTCGCTGCTGCCACATCACACCCCACCAGAGACACCTTCAAGCTCTTCACCCACATACACAAGGCACTCCACAACACCGGACCCGCATACCTGAACAAACGACTCAGCTTCTACACCCCCAACCGCCAGCTCCACTCCGCCGACCTCGCCCTCTCCACTGCCCCCCGCATCCGAAGAGCGACCTCTGGCGGCAGATCGTTCTCACACCTCGCCTCCAAGACCTGGAACACCCTCCCCATCCCCCTACGGCAGACCCAGGACCTGCTAAACTTCAGAAGGCTCCTCAAGACCTGGCTGTTTGAACAGTAGCCCCCTCCCCTCCCAGTACCTTGAGACCCTCACCGGTGAGTAGTGTGCTTTACAAAAGTTCTGATTGATTGATCATTCTTTAGCTCATTCCCCCACCGCAGTTCAGACATGACATTATGCAAATCAGTCTGACCCTGTGCCTCATGGGGCAGTCCAGCCCGAACTGCCAAGCCATGTCTTCCCTGGACCCGAAACAAGCATCCAGGGACCGGTTTCTGGCTAATCAGCCGTCATCAGCCAGGCTAGCTTGAATCCAGTGGCAAAGTGAGCAAGGGACCCATGTCTGGGCATACCCTGCCAACTTAGGGCGAACAATGATGATGGATGTAGCGTTGAACATTGCAAGTACTCACCCCCAGTCAACTGATCTGGGTTTAATCCATCATCATGGCAGGGAACTAAACAAGACCCCATAATTTTCTTCCAGGGGATCCTCATCAATAGTCATAAGCACATGAATATTCCCGCCCATGTGCGGGATCCCGGAAAACATATATCATATATATGTAGCTCTACATATATGTATATATACATATATAAAAACACTCACAATGCAGTCCTCTCTGGAAAAGCTGAACAATGCTGCAATAGAATTCTTTGCACATAAACATTCCAACAAAAGCAGAGAGAAAGAAAAACCTTTGAAAACTGCTTTATTACACAATAGAAAAGGCAATCCTGCTAGGAAAATGAAAGCATTGTTAGCACATAGGCTGCATTGTAGGGAAAACCATAGAGTAGAAAGCTGAACAGCCAACTCGTATAGAAAGTAACAGAAAACTGGCACTGTGCCTTTAAGGCAGTCATGACCCCTAGCTCCCATCTTGCCTCAGGGGTGACAGGTCAGTTGTTCTTTCCGGCTCCTTCTGACAGGACCCTGGTCTCTACAGCTCTTCTTTTTTCTGACTTTTAGTCAGAAATTGCTTCACTTTTTGAGTTAAACCTCTTTCCTTCGACATTTTTCCTGTGTTGAAGTGTTTTTCAATTGTCTTTGAGGGGTTTTGGCATTATTTTCCAGTCCGAAATGCCTTCCCTTTTTGATGCTTGCCCCTTCTGTGGCAAAAAGAAGGCAAAAACAGACTTCATGTTTGCCTTCAGATCATGATACTCGCACCTGCCAGCATTGTTGTCTTCTGTCTAAAAGAACTTTAAAAGACCGAGAGAGGATTTGCCTCTATGGCCTTGCTGAGAGAAGATCATCCTCTAGAGGCAGGTCTCCACTGATGAAGAAGAAGAGAACATCAGCGTCTGGCTCGGCGCTTCAAGACCCTTCTTCAGCGTCTGAAACGACCACCAAGAGACCATCGGCGGCGGGCTCGCCGTTGAGATATGACCGGCCGTCGCCGAAATTCACAGGTACGTCGAGACCTCCGCCGTCTGCAACCAGGCGACGATCGGCGTCGAGGCAACAATCTCCTTTGATGCGGGCTCGTACAACGTCGAGAGATAGGTCTCCGTCGTCGCCGTCGAAGCGGCATTCGACGTCGAGACAACCTCCGTCGACGCCTAGTCACAGGCGTTCGACGTCGAAGCATGGGACTCCGTCGGCGTCAACCAGGCGATTGTCGACGTCTAGTCAGGCTCCGCCGTCGCGGGATCATCAGCGACCGGCGTCGAGGCATACGTCTCCGTCGGCGGCGTTCAAAAGGCGTTTGACGTCGAGGCAAGTACCATCTCCTCCGTCCGCGTCACATCGACGTTCGACGTCTAGGTCCAGATCCCCGATGAGGCGGAAGTCGACGTCAAGGGATCGTTTAACGTCGAGAAGGTTTTCTCCGTCGGACAGAGCACCGGGGAGGCATCAGGCACGCTCTTCTCATGGAGCAAGATCTGGAGACTCTAGCCATTCGGCGTCACGTCATATGACGTCGAGACACTCAAGATCGACGTTGACGAGAAGCTCGCAAACCAGAGACACTCCCATATTGGTTACGCAGAGCAGATACACGTCAAGACAAACGTCTCATCCCTCTCCGAGACGGCGGTCGCGTTCAAGATCACGTGGGGCCTCTTCACATTCCATCCGAAGTGCCCCACAGACAATTGCCTCTTCTCACAGTGCATCTGTGCAATCTGTAGGCCCTGCACACTCCCCTTCTAGAAGCCTTCTTAGGAGACAAGAAACCCCTTCGGTTCACCTCTCTCCCAGATGGATGCAACCACTGCATGTGTGGCAGTCGACAGCAGTGGGCCGAGGAAGAAGGGAGGCTGAATATTCAAGCCCTGTAAATAGGTCTCCTTTACAGCGCTTGCTGCAAGAGGCAGACAAATCGCCTACCACTCGCCCCAGGGAGCATAGAGGCAGGTCTCCGGACCGAAGACATAGCCATCATGAAAGGCAGCGTACACCATCATGGTCGTCAACGACAACGCAATCGTCTAAGAAGGATTACTCTCCAACTCTCACGAAGAGTCCTCCCCGCAGAGTGTCACCCATTGATGACGTGAACACTTTTCCCGATGTGTTATCCAGAGGTGCACAGAAGTTGGCCGTTACCATGGCCACAACTTAGACGTCAAAGTCTATTATCTTTGAAACGCTGCACCAACGATCGATGTCAAGACCGTTACTCCCCTTGGTACCGGGAGTCATTGAACCGGTGATGGATGTTTTTCTGACCCCAGCATCAGCAAAAGCAGCTTCCGCAAGGATCTTAAAGAAATATAAGTCTGCGGCTTCTGATCCGCTGTTTTTAAGATCTGATCCTCCCCCTGACTCAGTGATAATCGCAGCAGCGAAAAAGACACATTCGGTGGCATCTTCTTCTGTCCCACCAGACAAGGACAGTAAAGTCATGGACTCTTGGGGAAGGAAGGCCTGTGGTTCGGCTGCATCCTCGCTACAGGTGTATAATGCTTCAGCCCTGTTAGGGCGTTATGACAGATCCCTGTGGGACTCTTTGGATCGTTTCATGGCTAAACTCCCAAAGGAAGACCAACAAGACTTCGCGGAGATTATCTTTGGTGTCTAACCAAGTAATAAGCGCAGCAGCTGATGGTGTCTCCCTGGCGGCCCATTCTTATGCGCATGGCGTTTGCGCACGCCATTCCTCTTGGTTACGACTCACTGTGTTGAAACCAGATGCTCAACAACGCGTTTTAAACTTATCCTTCTCCGGTACCTCTCTGTTTGGGGCCCTTGCAGACGAGGAGATGGGCAGGATGAAGACTGAGTTGGACACCTTGAAAGCGGTTGGCCTTGAAAAAAAGAAAGAATTCAGAAAGCGTTTCAACAAGTACAATCGCAAAGGGGGCCAACAGAGGGTTCAAACCCCTCAATGGTCCCAGAATAAGCAGGGGAAATCCCAATATCAAGGCCAACGATCTTCCAGAGGAAGAGGAGGACGCCAGCAGCAAACCTCTTCCACACCCAAGGCAGGAGGGAAGCAATGAGTCTGCTTCCTCCAGCACTGTTGCGCACTCCAGTCGGAGGTATTATAATGCACTATGCTCAAGAGTGGCGCACAATAACAAAAGATCAGTGGGTGCACAAAATACTAGTCAATGGCTATGCACTACGTTTTTGCAAAGCTCCAAAAGACTGTCCTCCGACAAAATCCGGACAACATCATGTGGACCTCTGGCGTCAGGAAGTGGCGACCCTTCTAAAGAAGCAAGCAATAGAAGTGGTCCAGTTGCTACAAAGAGGAAAAGGCATCTATTCCAGACTCATCTTGGATCTGCGTCTTCTAAGCAGATGCATCAAAAAAGAAAAATTCCGGATGCTGTCTCTCCATCAGATTTTCCCTCACCTGAAGACGGGCGATTGGACGTGCTCAGTGGATCTTCAGGATGCATACTTCCACATCCCGATCACGGCACAGCATCGCATGTTCCTACATTTCACGGTAGGGAAAGATTATTACCAGTTCAAAGTCTTGCCCTTCGGCCTCAAGTCAGCCCCAAGGGTATTCACAAAGTGTATGGTGGTAGTAGCAGCATACTTAGATCGTCAAGGCCTACACGTATACCCATTCCTAGACGATAGGCTACTGTTGGATCCGGCCTCGTGGAGTGGTCCCACTCCTCCCGCATGACGGGACCTGGACGACCCCGACCCCTGTCCTCCGGCCTAACGCGACACCCTCCACCCTTCACGAGAGCCACCCCTCCGGGCGACCGCCGGCTCTCCCCCTCTGGAACTCGGCAACCCCTACTCGCCCCACTCTGCTGGTCCGACCCCTATCCCGGGCCACCATCTCAGACCCCGACTCCATCTTGGACCCTCCACGACCAGGCCCCGTGGCCTCGGCCCGACCTCTGCCGCGGACCCAGTCAAGCCCAGACATCGAGGCACCAAGACCCGACCAGGTGGTAAAGCGGCCACTTGACGGATCAATGAGGAGAGGAGTTTCGATGGCCCTCCAGCCGTCCCCCGAAGCCTGGTTTCGATCGCCTCCGGCCTCCCTGGGCGCTGGCTCCACCCCCCTGCTGGGTGTCTGGACACTGTCATCCCGGCCCCTCCGACCCCCAGGTGCGAGGGTCCGGACATCAAAGGACTCCTGACCTATATCAGGGGCAGCTCTGGAGCAGGTCGCCAGTTGTATCCTGTAGTCGAGAGACTCCGAGACGAACTCATCTACGTGGAACCCATAACTACCTTTGGAGCCCTGCTTCCGCGGCCCAACCTTGCTGAAACTACCTTTGGAGCCCTGCTGGCGCTGCCGCGGCCCAACCTCGCTGAAACCATCTTTGGAGCCCTGCTGGCGCTGCCGCGGCCCAACCTCGCTGAAACAATCTTTGGAGCCCTGCTGGCGCTGCCGCGGCCCATCCTTGCTGAAACCATTTTTGGAGCCCTGCTGGCGCTGCCGTGGCCCAACCTCGCTGAAACCATCTTTGGAGCCCTGCTGGCGCTGCCGCAGTCCATCCTCGCTGAAACCATCTTTGGAGCCCTGCTGGCGCTGCCGCGGCCCGACCCCGAGGAACCCCCCAGCTCGAGGATTGAGAGCTGAGCGTAGGGTATCCCTGTACCAGGCGGGTACCAAGACTGTTCCGCTACCCCTTCCGTCAGTGACTAAGCCCTAAAGGATCCCTTGATCCAGTTGAACCTGTATTGCTAAGATTACCTGCCTTGATTGCTGATAAAGACGTTAAGAATCTATCCTTGTGTGGTGTCAATCTGTAGTGGTGTGATTGCTCGTCTGTACGATCCTAGGGGAGGAACCTCGCCAGGAGGCCTCTCGACTTCGCTCGGCCAATTCTAGAAGGAGGGGTGGGTCTTGGGGTGGTCGGCCAGACAGCCTCTGCCTCCCTCCTAAGATCCCCTTTCTAACAGCTACTAAAAGAATCATCCCCTCCTCTGGTACAGGACCATCTTCACATGTGTCTGGTCCTTCTTCATCATTTGGGCCTTCATGTCAATCTGGACAAGTAAGTTCTGCTATCGACCCAATCAATCCACTATCTCGGGGCCACTATCGACTGCGTCTGAGAAAAAGTGTTTCCTTCGGCGGAAAGACTAGCATCAATGAAGATCAAAGGAAACCTGATTCTTCAAACTCCGCGGCCGTCAGTGAGGCAGGTGGCTTCTCTGCTGGGTTCAATGGCCTCCTGCATTTTTCTCATACCCAATGCCAGGTTGAGGATGAGACCACTTCAGCAGACCTGGAAGACAAATGGAGTCAGGTCTCGGGTCAGTGGAACAACCTGATTCTTCTATCCTCCATTGCGAGGAAGTCCATCCTCCAGTGGATACGCCCTCAGAATCTCATGGTGGGAGTTCCATTTCATCAGCCTACGCCGGAACAATCTCTGATCACAGATGCCTCTCTTCAAGGCTGGGGGGTGCATCTGGGGCCTCTTCAAACTCAGGTGAGATGGACCCCCCACAAGCAGACTTACCATATCAACATGCTTGAGCTGCGGGCAGTCCACTTGGCCCTCAAGGCTTTTCAACCAGCCCTTCAGTCCGACTCAATATTGGTTCAGACGGACAACACAACTACCATGTACTATTTAAACAAACAAGGTGGAACACGATCTCGTCCTCTGTCTCTCGAGGCTCAAGCGATTTGGCACTGGCTGCTAGCCAGGAACCCGTCGATACCGGCAGTCCATCTACCGGGAGATCAGAATGTTCAGGCGGACTCCCTAAGTCGTCATTTCCAAGAGCAAGTGGACTGGGTGCTCAACGACGACGTAGTAAACAACATTTTCCAGCAGTGGGGTCATCCCAGCATCGACCTCTTCGCAGACGAAGACAACAGAAAATGCCACACCTTCGCATCCAGATTCTTTCGACCAGGAACGAGGGGGAATGCACTTTTGATAAGTTGGTCAGGGACGTTTGCATACGCCTTTCCACCCCTCCCTCTCATTCCGAAGGTGGTGGCGAAGCTTCTGAGATATAGGATGAAGATGATACTAATAGCACCAGATTGGCCTCGCCAGTGGTGGTACCCGGATCTCCTGCAATTGTCAATTCGCCCGCAACGGAGGCTTCCATGCAGGCCGGACCTTCTTTCCAAGATGGAGGGGAACATCTTCCAGCCGAGCCTCCCCTCGCTCAGCCTGACAGCATGGCTCCTGCAGTATGGACACCTAAATCTTCCTGCAGACTGCAAGGACATTCTAAAGGAGTCAAAGAGACTTTCCACACAAACCTCATACTCAATGAAGTGGAAGAGGTTTTATCTGTGGTGTGTGCAAAAGAGTTGGAGCCCGACTACTGGTCAGAAGGAAGTCATCCTACCGTACTTACTCTATTTGGCCAAGTCTGGTTTAAGGTACTCTTCTATAAAGGTACATTTGGCAGCCATTACGGCTTATCGTAAGTCTCCTAACCAACCTTCATTTTTATAGCTTCAGGTGGTTAAGCATTTCCTACAGGGGCTAAAAAAGGTTTACCCTCCTGTAAGACCTTCCTCTCCACCTTGGGAGCTGAATTTGGTATTGTCCAAGCTCATGGGCCATCTGTTTGAGCCCATCCATAAAGCATCTCTGCAACACCTGTCGTGGAAAGTGGTGTTCCTGGTAGCGATCCCCTCTGCACGCAGAGTTAGTGAAATTCAGGCTTTGTCATCTAAAGAGCCCTATACAGTGTTCCACCATAATAGAGTGGTTATGCGAACCCACCCTTCTTTCCTACCTAAAGTGGTGTCGGAGTTTCATGTAAATCAGTCAATTTCTTTGCCCTATTTTTTTTCCAAACCCTACGACTCCAGCGGAGAGAGCTCTGCATTCGCTGGATCTAAAGAGGATTCTCAAATTTTACTTAGAAGCCACAAAATCCGTGAGAAAATCTGACCAGTTGTTTGTAAACTATGGTTCGGTCAGAACGTGTTTTGGTGCTTCCAAACGGAAAATCGCTAGATGGATAGTCTCGTGTATAAAATTATCTTACCAATTGGCAAATAAACCTTTGCTCGTTACCCCTAAGGCTCACTCAACTAGGGGCAAAGCGGCAACAGTGGCTTTTTTGCATAATGTACCAATGGCCGAGATTTGCAAAGCGGCAACTTGGAAATCGGTTCACACATTTACCAGGCATTACTGTCTGGATTCAGACTCCAGAGCAGATACCCAAGTGGGCCAGGCCTCCTTGCGGAATCTGTTCAAGTGTTGAAGGCTCGGAGTCTGTGCTCGCCTAACGGCGGGTTGTTTTTTCTGTTGTCTGCATAGTTTCCAGTCTACTTGCCCGCCGGATGAGGGGTTGGTTTGCTATTCTATTCAAGTGCTTATGACTATTGATGAGGATCCCCTGGAAAGGAAGGATTAGTTACTTACCTGTAATCCTAGTTCTCTTCCAGGGGTATCCTCATCAAAGTCATAAGCAACCCACCCGCCTCCCCGGGCAAGTAGTCATGTGAAATATATGTATGATTTTTAAAGAAATGGTCTGCGGTTATCCGAAATGAACAACTGACCTAACTCTTATCCCTGAGGCATGATGGGAGCTAGGAGTCATGGCTGCCTTAAAGGCACAGTGCCAGTTTTCTGTTACTTTCTATTTGAGTTGGCTGTTCAGCTTTCTACTCTATGGTTTTCCCTACAATGCAGCCTATGTGCTGACAATGCTTTCATTTTCCTAGCAGGATTGTCTTTTCTACTGTGTAATAAAGCATTTTTCAAAGGTTTTTCTTTCTCCCTGCTTTTGTTGGAATGTTGATGTGCAAACGAATTGTATGGCATCATTGTTCAGCTTTTCCAGAGAGTTTTTATTTATGTATATATACATATATGTAGAGCTACATATATATGATACATGTTTTCCGGGGTCCCGCACATGGGCGGGAATATTCATGTGCTTATGACTTTGATGAGGATACCCCTGGAAGAGAACTAAGATTACAGGTAAGTAACTAATCCTTCTGCACTGTCCCTTACTTCACATTTACTCCTTACAACATGGCTCATTTTCAGCTGTTATACTTTGATTGTACTATGTGGTTACACTTTTTTGAACTTCATTCATCCACTTTTGGTGAAAGGCTGACTTACTCTAAATCCTTCCATGTATTTGGTAGCAGGGGAATAGGAAAAATGGATGTAAAATAACAGGAGTGGCTGTGCAGAGGGAGGGGGAATGCTGCCTTACACACCTGGTAGACCAAATTGTTTCACACAATTATTCCGTATCTGTTTCGATGACTATCCATTGTATTTAATGCAGCAGTCTGTTGAGCTGACTTACGTTTGCCTGTTTGACACTTTCAGCATGTCCCAGGTGGATGTAGACTCTGGGATCGAGAACATGGAGGTAGACGAGACGGATCGCAGAGAGAAACGAAGCCTCTTGGATAAAGTAAGTGATGACTATCTCTTTCCTGAAGAAACCTAGTCTAAACCTCAGGCAGTTTGCTAGATCAGTCATTTTGTCATATTATTGAGCTGTTTTCATTAGTGGCAACTCCTTATTTATTTTGATAGAGAGTGGATGTTTAATTTCAGGTTACTAAATCAGCTGCCGTTTCCAGTTTCCTTAACAGCAAGTACATAGTTGTTTAATCTTCAAACTGTATTTTCAAAATGTCTTTTGCAATCATTAATGTAAAACCTTAGGGGAAGTGCGAGGGGAAGGTAGTGAGATTGTGTTTTAGGTTAGTGTGAGCCCATGTGTCTAGTAAGACCCGGGTAATGTAGGACACATAAAGAGAGGGCGGCCTGTGTTTCTTACTTAAGAATGGGATACCCTGCAACGGTTTGGTGGCTATTGCCTGATTTTCGAAGAGCCAATGTTTCTCCGATTTCAGGCGGCTCCACTCAACCAATTGTCGCAGCTGGGCCGCCTGAAAGTAAAGGAGGTTGGGAACGTGAAGACCCCCTGCCTCCAGGGGGAGTATCGTCAAGGCGAGCTTCATCCGAGGTATGCAGCCGTTCCAGATAAAACGTGCACGTTCGGATTGGGTCTGTATGGTCCAGCCAACAGAGGGTCAGAGACGTAAGGTGTGAAAAATATATATAAAATTTGAGGCAAAATGGTCATCTTGACCGCCGCTATTTTACTAAGCCAGCAGAGCGGTAGTGTTTCCATTGGCTCAGCTTTTTGCAAATCTTCTGCCTTAAATTTGTGCAATTGATGTGCACTGTATCTGCCAGGGAGGGGGTCAGTTGAATCCCCAGGTACGGGATTGCGTCGGTCGCCCATTGTATGGGATGGCGAACTTTGAGGCAGGCGTGGGTGTGGGGTGTGAGGGAGAGATCAAGCGCAACCGATTTGTCCATGTTCACCCTCAATCCCGATGCCAATGCAAAGGTGTCTAGCACTGCTAGGCATTCCGATAATGTGCGGAGAGGGCCCCATAAAGGGATCAGGACATCGTTAGCGTACAAGCTGACTGTGTGGGTATAGTCCCGAACTGGATTCCTGTGATCACCGGCTGGGTGCGGAGGCAGTGGGGCAGTGGCTCCATGTAGAAGGCAATAAGGAGCAGCAACAAGGGGCATCCTTGGCGTGTTCCCCTCTCTATTGGGAAACAAGATGATGTGTGGCCGTTAACCCGTACTGTAGCCGATGGAAATTTGTAGCAGTTAAGGATGAGCATTCAAAATTTCTCTCCCCAAACCCGCCCGAGTCGGATCCTGATCCAGGTATGGCCAGTGGACCCAGTCAAAGGCCTTTTCGGCATCAACGGTAAGAACATATATTCCCCTCGCGTCTGGGAGGCTTTTTCAATAAGGTGTAATACCCGTTTAGTGTTGTTGCTTGTCTGCCATTGGGAAATAAATCCCGCCTGGTCTGGGTCGATGAGCTCAGGCATGTAAGGCGAGAGACGAGCCGCTAATATCCTAGGGTAGAGCTTGAGATCACCGTTAAAGAGGGAGATGGTGCGATATGCCCCACAGACTGTCCTGTCCTTTCCCGGTTTCGGGATGACCACTATAGAGTCCTAGAGCAGTTTCGTTGGTATAGCACCAGGTTCTGCGAACAAGTTAAAAAGCTTGGTTAGTACGGGGCCAGCACGTTGCAAAATGTTTTGTAGAGTATGGCGGAAAAGCCATCCGGTCCCAGGGCTTTGGTGAGTTTAAGCTGTGAAATGACCGCAATGACCTCCTCTATCCTGATGTCACGGTCTAAGTGATCTGCCTGAGCCTTCATCAAGCTGGACAAGCCATCGAGGGCAAGGTAAGTAGCACCATCCGTGAGGGAGAGGGGGGTAGCTGGAGTAAAGACGGGCATAGAAATCCCAGAATGTCTCAGCAATCTCCGAGTCGGAGGAGACTCGCCGTCTGTCATACCGTTGGATCTCCCTGACCCCCTGTTTTTGGTGGGTCTCTTAACTTCTGAGCGAGAAGGCGTCCACATCTGTCTCCACCCACATAGTAAGGGTGCCGAAGGGTTGCGTACTCCGCTCGGTCCTGGTCTAGAGCGGCTAGCTGTTGTCGCATGGCTTTGAGTTGATGTGAGGCGCTCCTGTACACTGATGTTTCTGCTCCATTTCTTTCCTTTTCTTGGAAAGGTCGTCCCTCTTGCACTGACGCTCTATGTTCTCCGCGGTCGAGAAGGCTATTAGTTCCCCCTCGAATGACTGCCTTAAGCGCCGTCCATTGCGTGGAAAGTGAAGTGTCGGTGTTTGGATTGTGAGAGGTAATCTTTTATGGAGCGCTGTATCTGCTCTGCTACTGTGGTGCGGTGTAGGAGGGTTTCCCGGAGGCGCCAAACCCTTGGGGAGCGCTGTACAGGGGGGGGGGGGGGGTGAGGGGGGAGTGTGAGGCTAACAATGACTGGTGCGTGGTCCGACAGAGAGGCTACACCTATCGCCACATTCTCAACCATTGCCTGTAGAGGAGTGGATGTCAGCAGGTAATCTAACAGAGTGTACTTTTTGTGGGCGTTGGAGTAGTAGGAAAATTTGCACTATGTGGTTGTGCGCAGCTCCATAGATCATGGAGATCTAGGTTGCGTAGTCTGGTTAGGCCTGTTGCAGATAGTGCATCTCTCTGATTAGTACGCTGGCAGGATCTATGTGCTATGTAATCAAAGACTAAGTTTAGGTCGTCCTCCAGGAGAAGCCTACGCTCTGTTCTGGCTGTTGCCTCAGTGAGTGCTGTGTTCAAGAACCACTCTTGACAGTCATTGGGGCCGTACATTGAGCCAATAGTGAATGTGAGGCATCCTAGGGTGAATCGGTAGATTAGGAAGCCGCCCTTTGATTTCAGCCTCTTTATGGAGAATTTCTCCACGGAACCGCTGTGCAACCAAGATGGCCACCCCGCTGATTTAGTGGGACCAGAGGAAAACAGCTGGGTCGGGAACCTAGGTGATTTGAGGCGGTGACAGTCTGTCCGTTATAAATGTGTTTCCTGGAGGAGGCATATGACCGCTCCTGTGTGTGTTTCAGACAGGACAGCACCGCTTTACGCTTAACAAGGTTGTTGAGTCCCCGCACATTCAGGGTGAGTATTTTAAGTGTATTAGGAGTCATGCAGTGAAAATTAGGTGGCTGCCTTAGACAGGATCCAGGTTCCCCTGCACTATAAGTACATGGTGTCTGTCGTACAGGGAGGCACTGTGTAAGCGAGAGCTTGCGGCGGATAAAAAAACAGTAGCCAAGGAACCCCAAAATTCCACAAGAACAATAACCCCAACCAAGTGACTATTGAGCGTCCTTCTGCAGAACCTACCCTTGAAGAAAAGAAAAAGGAAAAATTAACTCGTAGTCCATCATCCTTTGATGGTTGGAAGAAAGTTAACAAGGGGGTCTCAAGGGCCTCCGGCCCTTTGAAATTTCAGCAGGAGGAGTTTTTTTGGGGAGACTTCTCCGGCCCTGTTGGCGCCAACAGGATTTTGCATCAACTTTGTCCACCTTAGGACCATCTTTTCTGCTTTCTTCCGCTGGGGGATCTACTCTGAGCAAACAACATGCCTCTGAAAGGGAGCGCAGCTGATAGTTTGTAATCCATGTGGAACACCAGCCGGAATTGGTCATCCCAGCTGTATGAGATGTTGCATTGCCGAAGGTACGTTGTGATAGGCTTGAAGGTTCTCCGTTTTTTCAAGGTGAGTGCTGCCATATTTTGGTAGAGAACAGGGGTCTGACCTCGAAACGACAGAGGGTGCATTTATTGCGTTTTTTGGAGGATTTCTTCTTGTCCAGGCGAAGTTCAGTGTCTAAAGGTCTGCCCAGAATATCATTGAAAAGTTCCCTGGTGTATTTGAAGAGGTCACTCGTGTCCTCATCTGCCTTCACTCCTTGAATCTGAATGTTGTGGCGGCGAGAGCGGTTCAGCAGGTCCTCAAGGTGCGACTGCATATCTACTTGCTGATCATGGATCCTAAGGACCTCTTATTGAAGTGCGGCCATCTCAGTGTCTCTCCCATTGCTCTTCTCCTCCAGCTCGGGGACCCTCTCTCCGATGCCGTCCATCTCTCTGCGGACGTCTTTAATCTCTGCTGTTAGGTGTCGCTTGAGGGTTTGCAGATCCTCCCTTAGCGCCACGAACATGGATTTCAGGAAGGCTTTGGTAAGCGGTTCCCCACTGTCGCCCTTAATGTATGCGGAATGCTCGGGCCCGTCACCATGTCGCCATCGTGCTGATCGGCCTGCGCCATCGCAAATAAGTCTTTAAGAGATCTGTTCTTGCGCCCCCTGGAGGAGGACACATCGCGCCACAGTCAAAGTCCGGGTTAAGCACTGTTCGGCCCTGCTCCGCCTCCTACTTGCGCTGCGCCACTCAGCTGGGCCGCCCACTGGGAAGTGAGGGTAGCTGGACAACGATGCTGCCCAAGTAGTGATAGTGGAGCAGAGTCTTCCCGCTGAGCTCCAGGCGCTGCAGGCCCCCTGACGCTCCTCCCCTCACCTCTGACGATGACCTCCCCGCTGCCACTGCGGCCGACTGCTTGTAGCTGTAATTACTGTCAGTCACTGTTGGGCCATGTCACAAATTGGCGTGTCGTGCCTCTTTTCTCTACATTGTGGATCAGCTGTTGAGGGGATAGATGCGGCACCTGAGGGTCATCCAACGAAAATGTAGGTTCTCACCCCCAGCAGGCGATCACCGGGCTAGTCTCTTGCCTCCCCATGCGGCTCTGTGGGGGTCCCCTGGGTCTTAAGGTGGACTGCAACCCAGCTCTACGCTCTCCCCTTCTGTTCTCCGACACTGCGCAGAGGCTCCTCAAAAAGGGCACTTGCCTGTCGCTGTTGGGGCGGGAGAGTCCCGTTAAACCCATGGGACCCTCAACCTGCCCTGGGCCCGCCACACCGTCGTCAGGCACTCTAAGATGGCGGATGGGCGACCTGTGCTGTGGTTTCTGCCGTTCAGTGACCCCGGACTCCTCCTCACTGGGGAAACGGAGGCTCCGCCACCGAAGAGCTATCCGCAGCAGAAGGCGATGGGGCACGTCTGCAATCTAGGGCCCTTCTGCTGTCTCACCGCGTGCAGGCCATCAGTAATCAGGCGTGTCGGCCTCGGTCCTCCCTGCGGGGGTCACCTCTGCCCCGGCGGCCAGCTACTGCCCGACTCCGCAGTCTCCTCTCCGCTGTGTCGTGCTGCAGGTTGTGCTATGAGCCTCGTTTCAAGGTCAACCTCAGGCCCGCGAGCTCCGGGTTGGGAGGGCCCCGGCACAATGACAGGGCCCTCAACCAGCCCTAAACCCGCCTAGGCCCGGCTATGTCGCCCTAAGATGGCAGTCGGGTGCAGCTCTCTTCCGGCCTCAACCCTGTCGGGGCCCGTTCTCCGCCGCACCGAGGCAGACCCGGACCACTGTGCCTCCGGAGAGGGGGGTGGGGGGGGGGGGGGGGGGTGGGGTCAGGCCTTAACTCAAGCCGCGCCTCAGTCGTCAGGCCTCTGATCTCCGCTGTTTGATACTACATTTCAGCGCTACACCTCCTAGTGGTCCAGCCGTACTCCGCCCGCTCACCATGCACGCTCCGGTGGTCAGCCGCACACCTGGACGGAATCCCTGCGATGCCCACTCTCAAGCCAGCTCTGGTGTTTGGACAGTCTGCAGCTGAAAACAGCAAAAAGACGGTGCTCTGTTGGGCCGTCGGCGGGAGCGACAGAGCAACAAGTCTGCTCACGCCGCCATCTTGACCACGCCCCCCCTGATGTGTTCATTAAAAACAAGTCACAAAAATTGTTGTGTTTATTTTGTAAAATGCCTTAACGGATCCTCTCTCTGTCGAAGGTATCTGGTCTTGTTATGGTTGAAGGCAAGAGTGGAGTTCTTATGCAGTAAGGCTTTGCAACACAAGATTGAATGGAGGAGCCTCATTGATCGACTCTGGTAGCATGCTGTTTTAGAGTACTTCGTTGTTAGCTGGCAGCAAATGAGAGCTTAGCAGCACCTTCTGTGTTTTATAGAATGTTTTGTAAACCCTGCAGTATTACCATTAGTTAAAACATCTATATCATCATGTATTTCTTCCACAGTAAAAGGTTCATTCAGTGGTTGTCATTTAGCCCCTACACTCAAGCCTTCATCTCATTCAGATATTTTGAGATTTGTACAGTGGGACCTGATCCTGCATTGTAAATTGCTGCTTATATTGGTATGTGAATACATCAATCATTTCTTCAGTCGAGGTCATTGTTTCTCCATGGTCATCTTTTATACTAGCACTAGGTAATTTTTTGGTTCGGTCATTTAAGAGCCATGGAAGTGTTCTACCAGGCCTCTTTCTCCATATTTTCTCGCTTGGGAATGTCTACCTAAATGTGCAGTTTCACAATGCAATCGTTCACAAATCGTTTTTTGGATGACTAACTGGAAATGCACACCGGTGTTAACTTAAAGCGTATACCACACTTCAGCTGGTGGCACCTGCCAGTTCTCCTTTTCTGTGAAAAGGGTATTACCTATTGGGGCTGAGACAATGTACTAGGTGTGATTCAAATAATATTGGGCTGAACACTGCAGTAGGATGCATCTGTATCAATTCTTGAACGCCAAGGATGCCCTTCTAAGAAATGGTCATCCAAAGTTATTGCGGGGAAGGGATTGAGTTGCGGACAGCTGGAAATAGATTTGAGACTTGAAGATACAGTGCTCAAATCTGCTGGTACATACTCTACATAACCCCCGACCAGCTTACAAGAATCTTAGCAGAGTCCTACCGCACACATCTGAAAAATACAGTTGATGGACACTATAGAAGAGGGCAGAGGCCATTTTATAGCCCTTCTTCCATAATCTGATTTTCTCAACTCTTCCATTAGTTAAGCGAAAATGGGAAACGTGGTCCCCTGCCCTAAGGCTTACCTGTCCACCACCACCCCTTCTATGCAACCACATAGCACCCTCTATGAAAACACTACTAACATATAAATAGAAGACGCTTCTCAAAAATGACCAATAGGAAATAAAGGACATTTAAAAGTGATCTTTTATGATTACACAAATATTTCCATACACCTTGTTCAAAGCATTTCAAGCAAGAGATTCACAATAAAAATTCTATATTTAATTAGCATCAAGTGATCAAGTGAGTAGATTCAGAGACCAGAGTAAAAAGAAAAGAGGAAGTGATTTAAAAAAAAATCTGGTGGCCAGCCGAACTCTGACCAACGTCCACACTGGCAGACCACACATGCAACCTTATTATCCGCCTCAACAGACAACTGACCATGAAACGACAAGTCAATGCAGCCGCCTGCTTCCACACCCTTTGCATGCTCCGCAAAACCTTCACATGGATCCCAACTAACACCAGGAACAGCGTCACACGCCCCCTCTCCACCAGCCGCCTCGACTATGGCAACACTGTTTAGCCAGAATTTCCACCTAGCTCCTCTAAAGACTCCAGACCATGCAGAACACCGCAGCCAGAGTCCTGCTGAACCTCCCCAAATAGACCAGCATCGCCCCTCACTTCAGAAACTTCCCTTGCTACCCATCCAGAAGAGGTGCCAGTTCAATAGCCTCACACACACATATAAACCTCTACTCAACCAAGGGACATCCTATATCAGCCTTTGACTAAGCTTCCACCTAACCACAAGAAACCTCTGGGTTCCACCTTGCTCGCCCTCGCACACACCCCGTGAATTATCGTAGCCACAGCAGGGGGCGCTTCTTCTCCTACATCTCTGCCGGGACCTGGAACAACCTGCCCCTCCACATTCAAACCGCACCCTCCCTTGCGGACTTCAGATAGAAATTCAAGACCCTGCATTTCGACGGAGACACAGCACTCTCGGCACCCAGATACCCTGAGGGGTGACAGTGCTGCACTGTAAAAAAATGCGGTTTGCTTGATTTGATTGAAAACAGTACTTGGATTTAAATAAATAGGAGCACAAGCAATGTTAATACAGGCAGCAAAACTTAAAGTATGGGCACAAGGAACATTTCCGATAGTGAAGTAAAGACAGCACAAGCCTTTCTCGCGGAACTGAAAAATTAAAAGAAAAAAGGATACACATGGAACCAAAGGGAAAATAAAAGGGACCACTGGTTAAATTGGTATAAAGCCTATTTTGGGCACATGGATTTGAGCAATTGAGAGGGGTGCACCCATTAGGTGCCATACTAGAGCCCTATATAGTAAACATGGGGTGGGATCTCCATGAGTGTAACTGCAACTGGTTAGGAGAGTATGGGAGGGGAAGTTGTAAGAAAGAGGAAATGAGATTAGGGAAGATGAAGGTGGCAGGAGTGAATGGGAGAGGAAAGAGAATGTAGTTTTGATGAATATGATGAAAAAGCTGACTGGCTATTACTATCAATACTTAGCACACACTGAAAATTATTTCTTTAAATGTGAATGGAGTTAACAATCTCAGTAAGAAGAGGGTGGTATTAACATGACTCACTACAGTTAAATCTTGGTTTATCCTTTTACACGAAACAAATATTAGGAGCAAATCGGAATCTTACATGTGAACATGCAGGCTCTATGCAGGCATACTTTTTCTTTTCCTCAGCAGCTCACAGAGGTGCTAGTATCCTTTTACCCAAACCTTTTTTGGACCAAATGTATAAGGCCTAACATGACCAGATGTATAGTTTCAGGGGTCATATTTACCCACAAAAACTTGACTTTAATATCATATAATGAGCCAGAATGGTTTATTGCTCATGTTGGTTATATTTTGTCAGCCTTTTTATATCTGAGTGCCATTTGAACTGCCTACAGTCTTTATAAATTAAGAATTATGATGTGCTTCATAGAAATCCCAAGATCACCAAAGCAATGATTGTTAATAAAAAATAACTATAACTCTTAGATCTGTGGCAAGCAGAAAACTGTAATACTAGATCATATTCATATTTTTTTCTAAAAAATCCCATTCATCATTTAGAATTGATTATTTCTTCCTCCTCTCTAAACCAATCTGAGTTTGCAATATGCTCAATTGTTTTTCAGACCACACAGCCCTTTAAGTCTAGAATTCAAGCAAGAAGCAGGCAATCCAAATACATGGATCTTGGTCCAAATTTGTTCTTAACAGATAATTTTATCACCGATCAAATGGAAATCTAATTCATCAATTATTTGCGCAAAAAGAAAGGCATAGGTGCACAGGAAGTCATTTGTGAAGCATTGAAATCAGCCCTAAGAGGCCCATTTATTACACACAAAATTGAGACTGAAAGTGAATAACCTAAAGTATCAAGCTTTATATACCAAATTAAAAGAAGCACTGGATTTCTAAATCTTCTAAAATACTAGAGCACAGATTTTCCAGTAGGAAGAGGCAAAAAGCGGCATGTTTTCCTATTAGAAAAAGAGATCAGTGAATCTAAATCAATGGAACAGCAGTTTATGAAGGAGAGGTAGCAGCAAAATAGTGGCATATGTAAGTGATTTGTACCAATAATACGGTTTTAGCAATGCAAGAATAATATGCACACTTGGGATTAGAGAGACATAGGCTGGATTTTTCTAGCCCATTTGAAAAACGTTTTCGATTTTGCCTTCTTTACGAAAATGCAAATATATGCATAGAAATTAGAAATTCAGGTATTTATAGAGAATATTTGCAAATGGTATCAGCACTAGTTAAAGAGGAGGAAGTGAAAGTAGCAGCAAGCAGTCTACAAAATTGCAAAGCCTCTCGTATGGATGGGTTTTCCTGCAGAGATGGGTACACTTTTTATCAATAAACTCAAAAAGCAGTATGTAGTATTCTCACATGATGTTTCATTCCCTATGTTTCTTCACTCTAGCTCCTCAGCCTGTGTGTGTGTGTCCTCTGTATGGAATGTTGGTGACTGGACCTTCACTAGAATGCCTGGGTGACTGGATGAGGCGTGACAGTTGGTCAGAGAGGCTGAGCAGCTAGCAGGCTGCTCCTGGTGGGGCTGTGAATTACCATCTACAAGACTTTTACTACCTGTTAACTTATTTCTGAATTAACCTACTTGGTTTACATCATACCAGCGTAGCGTGGTTACTACACAGTTGCTGAACAGTTTCATTATATTTTGGCAGGTGGTAGTATTCCATACTTTGCACAAGGGTGCTGTGCTCTTTGAATGAAGGAAATAACCCTCTAGACTGCAATTCATATCGGTTTATTACATCATTGAATAGTGACTCCAAGAGCTTTTCTAAAAATCATAACTCTGCGAATCCCAGTAGACCGCTATATTCCAAAACTCATTTTGTAGCAGAAGCAGATGATTTTCTTTTTTTGATGCAAATCCCTGCTTGCTATAATTTTACTAGATGCAGAAAAGTCTATCAACATTCTCAGCTTGAAAGTTTTGCTTGAGTGTTAACAAGAATGGGTTTTCCTTCGTAAAGACTGTGTGGCAAGTCTTATAATAACAAAGTAGCCAAATATATAACTATTTACTCATGTAACTAGACAGGCTGTCACATGTCTCTAATTCTTTTTGCTCCGTTTATTGAACCTTCAGCTATCGTACTTAGAAAAATTGTAATCTAGCACCAATTCATCTTTCTGCACCTAGATTCAGAGTATATGGAGATTATATGTTGCTGATGCTTATGGCTCAACAATATACTATACAGTTCACATTCAATATCATAGCAGAATTTAATGAGCTAGTGGGCTGTAACATAAATAAACTAAAACTAATGTATTATTGTTCCATGCTAAAAAAGACGTATCACCCATTCTTCAGCAAAGAAATTATAATAAAAACCCAAACCTAAAAAACGCCTGACCTTCTACCGGCCCAACAGACACCTTCAGTCTGTTGGCCTTGCCACTGTCCCATGCATCCAGTGCATCCGAACCAGAGGTCGCTCCTTCTCCGTCCACTCGTTCAAAGACTGGAACTACCTCCCCATCCACCTCTGAACATCAACATCCCTCGCCGAGTTCAAGGAGCGGACTCCAGATGTGGCTGTTCGAATAGGCCACCCTCACGCTAGCACCCTTAGGGTGATTAGCGCGCTCTACAAAACTCTGATTATTTCAGTATTTAAAGCTCTGAAAATTATCAAGATCTTTTAGAGCTGAACTATGCACCTTAACAATTTATTTTAAACAAATGTGTGGTTGACTAGACAAATAGACACTAGTCTGAGTTACACTCGTAGGAAGAGTATCACTGATCAAGATGTATTACCTGTCTAGTTTGATTTTCTACTTTGCTAAGTATTCTTTCTGAAAAAAAATTCCCAAAAATATGGAGTCTAATTCGCTCTATTTTTATGGTGCAAAAACACTCAAAAATGAATATTCAGAAATGCTGTTAAGCTATAGGTAAGGGTGTATTAACAAGTCCGGATTTCAGGAGCTTAAATATTGCTAGTAATATTCTAAATCTGACCAGTTATGAGAATTATTTTTTAAGCCTAATCAAATGTTAACAAAAGTTATGTATTTTGATTATTTTTTAAAAAAGGAACCCCATAATCGAAAAAACTAGTATGCAATTGTACATTGAGCACATGATCTATGCAAACATTCACAGATTTTGCATCTACATATAATGCATATGGCAGTTTAGATGAAAATGAAATAAATCGCCGGAACATATGCCATTGATAAAATTAGCAAATGAGTTTGAATTAGTGCCTTTCCCCAATGAGACGAAATAGCTTATACAATAGAAACTCAGATGAGTTTGTACATATCCTCTTATATTCACATTATTACAGTGCTACATGATTTACCTATTAAAGAGATTGAAACGACTTATAGCATTGTAGAAGCCTTGTTTTTGAAGACCACGAAATACGAAGGTTTTGGACAAGGGAAATGACAAACAATTGATGGACGGAATGCAGAACAAATCAAAACATTCACCGCCAGTCAAGAGATCTGGGTTAAATCCATAATTCTTTTGCTCGCCATGCCACCACAGTTTAGACCTGGCCATATGCAAATCAGTCTTGACCCTGTGCCTCATGGGAACAGTCCAGCCCGAACTGCCAAGCTAGGTCCTCCCTGGACCGGAAACAAGCACCTTAGGACCGGTTTTGGGGTTTCACTCCTCTTCAGGCAGGATAGCTTGATTCCAGTGGCACAGTGAGCCCAGGACCCACGTCTGGGCATACCTGGCGCGCTTAGAAAGCAAAAGACACACAATTGATGGACGGAATGCAGAACAAATCAAAACATTCACCCCCATTCAAACGTTCTGGGTTAAATCCATCATTTTTTTGCTCACCATGCCACCCCAGTTTAAACCTGGCCATATGCAAATCAGACTTGATCCTGAGCCTCATGGGAACAGTCAAGCCCGAACTGCCAAGCCAGGTCCTCCCTGGACCGTAAACTAGCATCCTAGGACCGGTTTTGGGGTTTCGGGGCAGTTCGGGCTGGACTGTTCCCATTGGGCGCAGGGTCAAGACTGATTTGTATATGGCTGGGTCCAAACTAGAATGGCATGGTGAGCAAAAAAACAATGGATTTAGGCCCAGATCTCTGTACTCAGGGGAATGTATGACATTGTTCTGCATTCTGTCCATCAATTGTTCTTTTTGCATTTGTCACCCCGAGTGGGACGGGTATGCTCAGATGTGAGTCCCGTGCTCTCCATGCCACTGAAGTCCAGCTATCCTGGCTGATGAGGGCTGAAAGCCCGAAACCGGTCCTAGGATGCTGGTTTCCTGTCCAGGGAGGGCATTTCAGGCTGGACTGTTCCCATTGGGCGCAGGGTCAAGACTGATTTGCATATGGCTGGGTCCAAACTGGAATGGCATAGAGAGCAAGAAAACGATGTATTTATGCCCATATCTCTGTACTGGGGTGAATTCTACGGAGGAGGGGGCTGTTTAAAGCGTGGTGTTGAGTAGGGCAGCCATGGCCTTGGCTCTTGAGCTCCCAGTCGCGACCATAAGGACTAACCTCCTCACTGAGGTGCTCAAACCGCACGCAAGCTCCTCGGAGCCTCTCCTGCCGTTCAACGAAGCCCTCACTAACGTTCTGTTGGGCACCTGGTCCAAGCCCTCTACAGGCCTCTCTGTAGATCAGAACGTGGTACGACGCCACCGCCCGGCTCCGGTCGACCCCAGTTTCCTGTCCGTTCACCCCACCTCTGAGAGCCTGGTGATCCAGGCCTCAACCTGCCAGACCGCATTCCCGACCGCGCCTCCGGATCGGGAATACAAAAGGTACGATCAGTTCGGGAAGAAGCTGTTCTCCTCACTGAGTTTGGGGTTGCGGTCTGTCAACACTGCCCGCCTTTTGGGCCATTACTCCCACTCTCTGTGGGATACGGTTGAGGAAGTGCTGCCGCAGTGCCCGGCGGAGGTCCAGGCAAAGCTTACCCAAGCCCTAGCAGAGGGACGGGATGCAGCACGCTATTCCATTCGGTGTGGACTGGATACCACGGACTCGCTAGGCAGGGCGATTGCAACGAAGTTGGCGGTTCTGCGCCACGCCTGGCTGAGGTCCGCCAATTTTTTGGGGGATGTCCAAGCCTTCCTTATGGACATGCCCTTTGATGGCGTCGCCTCTTTGGCGACAAGGCGGACAGTGCGCTGGGGCGTTTCAAGGACTCCCGGGCTATGACCAAGTCCTTGGGCCTCGGCCAATGCCAGCAAACTTCCGCCTTCTGATAGATACATCTGCCAGTGGATTCCTCACGTTGTGAATATCCCCCTGCATCAGCAGCATTCGGAAATTCTTTTTGTAGCTTCGCGCCGACGTGGTCCGACGTCAGAGGCACGGCATCGCGCGCGACTTCGCTGACGTCACCAACACCATAATAGGCCCACGCCGGCGTGATGACAACAGTTCCCTTTTTTCCGCGTCGTCGACGCTAACGGTTTTCTGGGATCGTACGGTAGCTTTACAGTAACTTTGTTACTTCGTGATTGTTTTCACTGTATCTTAGTCATCTGTCGAGATGTCTTCGAAGAAGACTGGTTTTAAGGCTTGCGGGGAATGTGGCAAGACTATGTCCATAACTGACCCGCATGAATGCTGCGTCTGGTGTCTAAGCTCCGACCAAGACGTCGAAGATGGCCAATTGTACAAGAAAATGACTCCGAAGGCCCTTGGGAGAGAGAGAGAGACAAAGCTCCACGCCGCGAAGCTTAAGAACAAAAAAGAAAAGAAGTCTTCGAAATCTCTGTCTCGACTTTGGCAGTCGATTGGAGTCGTCACCTGCCCATGCTTCAAAGTCTTCCAGGAAGAAGCATAAGAAGAGTGGTCATAAGTCACGTCATCACTCAGGAAAGGACTCCAGATTGCGACTGAAGTCGCAAGTGAAGCTTCTTCGAAAGGAGTGGAGGTTTCGGCGTCGGAAGCTCAGGTCACAGATGGTGAGGCTTCGCGTCCGAATTCGCCAGGGTCACGGAAGCAGCAAGCGAACCCTTCTCCGAATCCGTCTAATCCTTCTGGTCGGGAGGATGAAGGTGAGGTGGAGGAGGTTCTTGATGATGAGGTGCAAGTGCCAGCGGGTTCGTCGACCCCGGTGCCGCAGGTCGAGGAGGAGGTCGACGTTGTGACGACTCCGCCTCCTCGATAGCAACCAGGTGGACCTTATCCAGCCTTCTCGGCTCCAGGTCAGGATCCATCCCAGTTCCTGAATGCAATGTTCGGAGTTTACTCCAGGGCGATGTACCCCTCTGGTGCACCTGTTGGTCCCACGGGTCCTATGGCATTTAACTTGGGCGTTCCCCAGGCTTATGCTCCTGCGCCCTTCATGCCTTTTATGCCGGCTCTTACACCCCAACGGCATTTTCCAATGCCGGCGAAGCCTTTGACGCCGAAGCTGTTGACGCTGCACCAGTCGACGCCGTTTCCATCGACGCCGGTGCGCACGACTCTGAGGCAGGATTCTGTTCGACCTCGACTTCGCCGACTTCGGGTTCGACGCCGGCTCCGGCCCCGGCGGAGTCGGTTCCGGATCCGTCGGCTTCCTTTACTAAGGAGAGGTCACGGCGTGAAGCCCAGAGACTTCTGGAGGAAGAAAGGTATCAGTTTGCTGATGCTTAAGAAGGGGAGTTACAGGATTCTGATGATCCTTTTGATAAACTGAGAGAGGCAAGTGGGCTCGAACTGTCCCCTGAGTGGGATTTGGCTTCTGTGTCGGATGTACCTTCAAAAGATGTTATGCCATATCATGTTGTTATTAAAAAGGCAGCAGGTTTATTGAATATCACTCTGCCCACTACGTAGTATAAGTCTAACCTTCTGACAGAGGTCCTACACTCACCTTCTTCAGTCATTGAGCCAATGCTGCCGTTTAATGATGCTTTGGCTGAACCCATCTTTGAGGTCTGGAAGAAGCCTTTGACAGCTCCAGCTGTTTCAAGGTCTGTGGCCAGGAGGTATAGGGTTGCGCCTGGTGCCCCGTACTTTTTGTCAACACACCCTCTGCCTGAGAGTCTGGTTGTGCAGGCTGCCTGCTCGAAGAAGTCTGTAGGGGCCTTTCCGCAGGTTCCTGGGGAAAAGGAATCCAGAAAGCAAGACCAGGCGGCCAAGAAGGTCTTCGCTTCAGCCAGTATGGCTTTAAAATCTACCAACGCAACTTGTCTTATGGGACAGTACATCCATGCCTTGATGGATTCCGTAAAGCAGCTAGTGCCAGCAATTCCTGAGGTGGACAGAAAGGATTTTCAGGAAGTAATTGCGGACACTCAGGCTGCTGCGAGACAAGTTATACAGAGTGGGCTGGAAACTGCGGATTCGGTGGCGAGAGTCATGGGCTTTTCGGTGGCCGCTAGAAGAGCTGCGTGGCTGAAAACATTGGTGTTTTCTGCAAATGTGCAGGCTGCTTTAATGGACTTGGTATTTTATGGGTCATGATTGTTTGGCAAGGAAGCTGACACTGCCTTGGAACGTTTCAAAGATAGTAGGGCCACAGCAAAATCTTTGGGACTTCAAACCAGGGGTACTACTGGAAGGCGCTTCAGAGGATTTGGAAGATCTTCCTTTCGTTCCTATAAAACATCACAGCAGCAGCCACAGCAACAGCAGAATACGCTGTATAAGTCCTATAGAGGAAGACAACGAGCTCGTCCTAGAGGTCGTCAAGCCTCCTCCTCCTGCTCTCCCCCTTCCCAGCCCCCTTCCACCGCAGCAAAGCAGCCTTAGATCCCCCATTCATGTGGGCCCAGTTGGGGCCGGCTTACCCATTTTCTACGAGATTGGGAATTGATTACCTCAGAACTTTGGGTTCTCAATCTCGTGGAGAATGGGTATGCTCTTCCCTTTCGGGAATTTCTCCCAAATTACCCTCCTTGCCAAGGATTTTGTTCGGAGGACCATCTGCTGCTCCTGCAGGAAGAAGTCCTGGCTCTGTTCAGAAAGGGTGCGATAGAGGTGGTACCAGAGCAGGAGAGGGGTCAGGGGTGCTACTCCCGGTATTTTCTGATCCCTAAGAAGGATGGCAGACTCCGTCCAATCCTAGATCTCAGGATCTTGAACCTTTACCTGAAGCAGGAGAAGTTCAAGATGCTCACACTTGCACAGGTTCTTCAAGCGCTGCTGGAAGAAGACTGGATGGTGTCGATCGACTTGAAGGATGCGTATTTTCACATCCCAATCCTGAAGTCGCACAGAAAGTATCTCAGTTTCACGGTTGGTTCGCAACACTACCAGTTTGCGGTCCTACTGTTTGGTCTTACTACTGCGCCTCGAATCTTCACCAAGGTGATGGCAGTGGTGGCTGCGCATCTCAGAAGGTCGGGGATACCTGTATTCCCGTTTCTGGACGATTGGCTGATCAAAGCAGAATCTCCAGAGATAGTGCTGCATCATTTGCAGGAGACAACTCAGTTGTTGCACAGGTTGGGTTTTTCGATAAATGTATCCAAATCTCACCTGGTGCCCTCCCAGTGCAACCTGTTCATAGGTGCCTTACTGGATACAACTGTGTGTCGTGCATTCCCTCCGCCTCAAAGGATTCGCGACATACAGGAAATGATTCCTTTGTTTTTCAATGGAGCGGTCATTCCAGTCCCGAAGGTCCTTCGCTTGCTCGGTCTGATGGCTTCTTGCATTCTGTTGGTCAATCATGCACGCTGGCACATGAGGGCACTCCAGTGGTGCCTCCGCAGGCAGTGGTATCGACACAACCGGGATCTCGGGGAGTCAGTGAGGATCTCCAGAGAAACTGCAGCGGATCTGACTTGGTGGGGAGTGGAAGGCAACCTGTCACAAGGAAAGCCTTTTCATCTACCTCCATCAGTGGCCACAGTGATAACGTATGCATCCACTCTAGGGTGGCGTGCTCATCTGGGGGATCTGGAGGTCAAGGGTCTTTGGTCTCCAGAGGATAGGTTGCTTCACATCAACCTTCTAGACTTGCGGGCAATACGTCTGGCGCTCAAGGCCTTCCTCCTTTCCCTTCGCGGTAAGTCAGTCCAAGTCCTGACTGACAACATGACCGCGATGTGGTATGTCAACAAACAGGGAGGAGTAGGGTCGCAGTGTCTGCAGAGAGGCTCTGCGTCTCTGGTCCTGGGTTCAGGACGATCAGATTTGTCTGATGGCAAATAATCTGGCCGGAGATCTGAACGTGCTAGCAGTCTCAGTCGGCAGTTCTCCGCCGACCACGAGTGGAAGCTTCACCGGGAGGTAGTTCGTCATGTCATCCGGACGTGGGGGAACTCCTCGGGTGGACCTGTTCACCACTTGCGAGAACGCTCACTGCCCGTCATTCTGCAGCCTCCAGTATCCGACGCAGGGAGCCTTGGGGGACGTGTTTCAGTTGAGTTGGGACTCGCAACTCCTTTACGTGTTTCCTCCCATACCCTTGATTCCTCGGGTTCTGAGGAAGGTTCGCCAAGACCGGGCCCAAGTTATATTGATCGCCCCGGATTGGCCAAGAAGGGTGTGGTATACAGATCTTCTCCACCTCTCCTCATGCCCTCCGCTCCGTCTCCCTCACAGGGCAGGTCTCCTCTCGCAGATGGAGGGGCAGGTTCTACACACCCACCTCCAGACCTTACACCTTCATGCCTGGAGATTGAAGGGGGCAATCTGATTTCCTTTTCTCTTCTGCACAATGTGGTAGATGTCATCTTGTCGGCCAGGCGTGACTCTACCAAGTTCATTTATTCTTATAGATGGTCTAAGTTTGTTGCTTGGTGCAGGGAGAAGTCTGTTGACCCTTTGAGGGCTCGTCTGTCCAATATACTCCAATTCGCACTTTCTTTGGCCCAGCAGCGTTTTGCAGTGGCAACTATCAAAGGTTATTTGTCGGCTTTCCTTTGTTTGCCAGACCAGCCCTCTTTAAGTCTCCTATTGTTTTGCATTTTATTAAGGGCCTAACTAATAAATTTGGTCCTACACCATTTATTGTACCTCAACGGGACTTGAACCTTGTTCTTACGTATTTAATGGGTTCACCTTTTGAGCCTTTAGACACATGTCCCTTGAGACTTTTGTCTTTCAAGACTGTTTTTCTGGTGGCAATTACCTCGGCAAAGAGGGTAAGTGAGCTTCAAGCTCTTAGTTCTAAGCCCCCGTTTTTATCTATCCATGCTGAAAGAATGGTTCTAAGGACCAGGGCTGCTTTTCTGCCTAAAGTGGTAACTCCTTTCCATCTGGGGCAGTCCGTTACCCTCCCTACCTTTTATCCTCCCCCCCTCACCCTTCCAAGGAGGAAGAGAGACTTCACCGTTTGGACTCTAAGAGGGCGGTGAACCTTTACCTGGACAGGGCACGGGAGTTCAGGTTGGATGACGAGCTGTTCGTAGGCTTTGCTGGTTGCAAGAAGGGGAAGGCGGTGCACAAGTGCACGCTCTCGAGGTGGATCATCCTCTGCATTAAGATTTGCTACGCCCTTGTGGGTAAGGACCCTCCAGAGGGTATAAGAACTCACTTTACTAGAGCAAAGTCCTCAACATCTGCTTTGTCTAGGGGTGTTCCTGTTGAGGACATTTGTAGAGTGGCAACTTGGGCCTCCCTCCACACTTTTGCGAAGCATTACTGCTTAGATGCCGAAGTGAGGAGGGAGGGCCACTTTGCACGAGCTGTCCTCCAGGATTTTCTTTTATAGGAGAGTGGACACCCTCCTCCGGGAGTGGGGACTGTTGTGGGACTCTGTTCACAAGGTGAGGAATCCACTGGCAGATGTATCTATCAGAAGAACAAGTTTCTTACCTTTGGTAACGCTTTTTCTGGTAGATACAGTATCTGCCTGTGGATTCCTCACTGACCCACCCGCCTCCCCGTTGTCCACTCTTTTATACCTGAATTACTATAATGTATTTACTTTGTTTTCAAGGAATTGTTTATTTCAAATATCTATTTGCATTTGTTTCACACTATGTGTGTTACCTTGATAATTGTGTATTGTGTATACTATGTATATCTGTACTGTCATTGGTCCGTCCGTGTGCCTCGGAGGCACGGAAAAAAGGGCGGAACTGATGTCATCACGCCGCCGTGGGCCTATTATGGTGTTGGTGACGTCAGCGGAGTCGCGCGCGATACCATGCCTCTGTGACGTCTGACCACTTCGGCGCGAAGCTACAAAAAGAATTTCCGAGTGCTGCTGACACAGGGGGATATTCACAAGGGGAGGAATCCTCAGGCAGATACTGTGTCTACCAGAAAAAGCATTACCGAAGGTAAGTAACTTGTTATTTCGTCCCTTTTGTGGCCAAGGAAGGGGTACCCCCACATGTCCAGCTAGCCACAGGCCGCAGAACCAACCTCAACGCGGACGTAGTAACCAGCGTGGCGGTGCCGGGGGACACCGGCAAGGCCAGTCCACACCACCCCCCGCAGCATCTGCCTCCAAATTCTCCTAGTCCGAGTTTTCAGGCCTATTCGACGCCAGTGGGGGGCAGGGTTCGCCATCACCTCCTCCACTGGCGCTCCATCACGTCAGCCAGGTGGGTGCTGCAAATCGTCCGAAGGGGCTTTTCCCTCCCCTTTGAGGCGACTCCTCCAGCCATGCCACCGCAGTACCACCGCATCTCGGGGGATCACTTGCAACTTCTGCAGGGGGAAGTTACAGCCCTCTTGGCCAAGGGGGCCGTCGAGCGCGTTCCTGGGCCAGAAGTAGGACGTGGTTGCTGTTCCCACCACTTTCTGGTACCCAAGAAGTGCAAATGAGGCCTACGCCCTATCTTGGACCTATGGAGCCTCAACGGCTTCCTCCGGAAGGAGAAGTTCAAGATGCAAACTTGGCTCAGGGCCTAGCTGCCCTGGACCCGGAAAACTGGATGGTGGCGTTGCACTTGCAGGACGCGTATTTCGGTCACGTTGACGATGCGGCTCCTGGGGCTGAAGGCCTCCTGCATCCTTCTGTTACATCACCCCCGGTGGCAGATGCAGGCTCTGCAGTGGGACCTGAAGTTTCAGTGGGCACAGCATCAGGGCAAGCTGTCCGACCACGTCTTGGAGGGCACTGTAAAACAGTTGCAGTGGTGGCTCAAGAACCGCGATTGGGTCAGCGGCAGATCTCTCTTCCTACCCAAATCGGAGCACGTAGTGGTGACGGATGCGTTCCTCCTGGGATGGGCGGGCCACATGGGAGAGAGAGAGGGAGATCAGAGGCCTCTGGTCACCGGCATAGACCCGGCTCTGCATCAACCTTTTGGAGCTGCGGGCGATCCGGCTCGCACTCAACGCATTCCTTCCCTCTGTCCAGGGAAATGTAGTGCAGGTGTTCACGGACAACACCACTGCCATGTGGTACTGCAACAAACAGGGCAGGTGGGGTCGTGGACCCTTTTTCAGGAGGCTCTGCGCCTCTGGCAATGGCTGGAACACCAGGGCGTTTCCCTGGTGGTTAAACACCTGGCAGGTTCCCTGAACGCCAGAGCAAACTAACTCAGCCGCCGGTGCATGATGTAATGGCGTCTGAACTCGGACGTGGCGCAAGGCCTCTTTCTGCAGTGGGGAGAGCCTTGGTTAGACCTATTCGCCACCGAAGAGCACGTGCAATGTCATCAGTTCTGTGCATTGGAATTTCCAAGGTGGCTCTCGCTCGGAGACTCTTTTCGTCGCGAGTGGAACTGCGGTCTGTTGTACGCCTTTACCACTTCAGCCCAGAGTGCTGAAGATCAGGCGCGACCGGGCCCAAGTCATCCTTGTGGCTACTCAGCATGTCAGTTTATGCCCCGATTCGTCTGCCTCTTCAGGAGGACCTTCTGTCACTGCATCAGGGGACGGTACTCCACCCGAACCAGCCTGCACCTCCATGCGTGGAGATTGAACGGCGGCAGTTGAGGCCATTTGATGTGCCTCCTGAAGTCTGTGATGTGAATTTGGCAGCCTGGCATCCCTCCACAAAATCGGTATACGCCTGCAGGTGAAACACATTTGTGGCATTGTGCACAGCAAAGGCAGTGGATCCACTCTCTGCCCCCCTTTCTGAGGTTCTCCTCTTCCTCATTTCTCTTGCCCAGCAGGGCTCTGCTCTGGGCACTCTTAAGGGCTACCTCTCTGTCATTTCAGCCTTCTTGAGGCTTCCTGATCAGTCTTCTCTTTTCAAGTCCCCTATTGTAAATAGATTCTTGAAAGGCATCACGCACATGTTTCCGCCTGTTCCTTTTGTGATGCCTCAGTGGGACTTGAACCGTGTTCTAACCTATCTGATTTGCGCTTCTTTCGAGCCACTTCTCAATTGCCCTCTTCGTCTTCTGACTCTTAAGACTGCATTCCTGGTTGCCATCACCTCTGCCAGGAGAGTGAGTGAGTGAGCTCCAGGCTCTATCTTCTAAGCCTCCTTTCCTTTCTGTCCATCCGGACAAAGTTGTTTTAAAAACTCGTCCTTCTTTCCTGCCCAAGGTGCTTACGGCCTTTCACATCGGGCAGTCTATCACCTTGCCCACCTTCTTTCCGCCTTCACAACCTTCTAAGGAGGAAGAGAGGCTCCACCGTCTGGACCCAAAACGTGCGCTCTCCTTCTACCTTGATCGCACACACCAGTTCTGGGTGGACAACCAGCTCTTTGTTGGCTACGTGGGCACAAAGAAGGGATGGGCGGTGCACAAACTAACAATCTCTCGGTGGGTTGTGCATCAAGGTCTGTTACTCCTTGGCTAGAAAGGAGCCCCCTGTTGGGCTGAGGGCCCATTCCACTCGGGCCACGGCGGCTACTACTGCCATTGGTCGGGGAGTCCCCTTGCTGGACATCTGTCAGGCAGCTACGTGGGCCTCGCTGCACACGTTTGCTAGACACTACTGCCTGGACAGCCAAGTCCGGAGAGATGGTGTTTTCGGCCGCTCCGTTCTCCAGGACTTTCCTGGTGTGATCTTGGTTCGCAGACCAACCACCGGGGTTGGTATTGCTAGGGTATCTATTCTAAGGTAAGGAATCTAACATTAACCCGTTTCTTTCAGATGCACAAGTTACTTACCTTTGGAAACGATATATCTGTAAGAATAGATCGTTACCAAAGGTAAGTAACTTGTGCATTTGTAGTTACACTTACTGCCATTTGATTCAGAGAGCATTTTCCAAAAAGTGTTCTTTCTTGCACGCTTGCTTACATTTGAAAAACAAAAATTGAGAAAAATGTAGTTGATAAAAACAAATATTCTACTATTTGGGTTTCCACACTTATCCAATAAACAAAATACATATCTTTTATGGGTGAGTCTGTGGCCGCAACCGGAAAAGCCACAAAACAAGGAAACATATGTGGGGCATCTTGGGAATGTTAAAGATTTCACTTCCTCTGACTCACCCGGGGGCCTCTATACCTTTCCTCACACTATTGACGTCCGAGTTCACATAGCTTACTTGTCCCAAATATCTGCGACTCCTGAGACCTGCAGACCCCCCCAGGTTGCCAGCCTTAAACACTCCTGCTACCTAGTGTATTCCTTTTTATGGGCCTTCGCTAGCTCAACCTTAATGTTACCATCTCATGGAGATATATTCTTTATCTGGAGGGAGGAAGGTGAGGTGAGGTGGGGTGGGTGGGTCGGTGGGTGGGTAAGTTGTTTTCTTCATTAATTTTGTCATTTATTTAGCCAAATATAGTAATTCGATTGCCGGGTCGCACCCGATGACCATAGAGCATATTGGCTCGTTCGTTTCATAGTGACTCATTCTCACAAAGTGGGTAGCTACATTATTTGATCCACGACTTGGCTGGCACTCAGAGAAACCTAACTACATCACACATGTCTAAAAATTAGATAACCAGGGGAGTCTAGGGTGGTGCGATGGTCGTAGATCCAACTTCATTTTCTTACCTAGAATGCAATGCAAAAGTCAAACATTGGTTAAAATTGCAGCTTTTCCTCACACTCTGTGGGAAAGTTCCAGAATTTGTAAGGATCCACAAAATTCCTACCATCCAGCTTTCCCAAAGCACTTATGACTGAAACAGTAATCCAGTTGTGTGGGCGAGCCTATTGCCCTCAGCAGGACCATGAAACCGTTGGGCGATGTGAAGTCAATGTGGTGTTAATCAAGTTTCCATGTACTTAAAGTGTTGGTCCTTTCTTATGATACAAGTTACACTCCATATGAATGGTAAGCATCAGTTTGGAAAAGTGTGAGAACAGAGAGTGGTAAGACTTTGGCTGGAAGTGCCTGAGTTTTCAATCACATAAATGTGTGAAAAATAATATTTTTTATTACACATACGTTGAAGTTTGCAGGGTTCGAGGCATGTGGGCTGCTGAATTCATATCTGTGCATAGATCACCGCCTAGTGTTGGGTCCGGATGATCGCACATTGTTGTCCTGGAAGAGTCTTCGAAGTATCACGAGATAGGTGGCTCCTCCCCTGGACTACAGTGCGCATGGGCATAGACTCCATCCTCAGAATGTTTTTTTCCGCCATTGTGTTCGGATGCATATTGGTTCACTCAAGTCTGAATCGATAAAAAAGTTTCTTTAGGCCAAAAGGCCTTTAGTTTTTTCGTCGGTATTGTCTTGCGATCGGTGCCCAGTTCTGTTCCAACTCAGTTCCCGAGCCGGTTATCCAGAAGAGCCGCATGCTTTTCGACGCTGAAGGCCCGGTCGACGCCAGAGGCCTTATCGACGAACCATCATGGAACGGAGCCCGTTCAAGAGATGTCCCGTGTGCAACTCGAAATATCCCCACATCGACGTCCACCCGGTGTGCAACAAGTGCCTGTCGCCGGATCATGATGAAGCCAGCTGTATGGCTTGTTCCCGTTTTCGATCCAAGAAGACACTTTTGCATCGGCGCGCAAGGAAGCCCAGCAGACGGCACCTGAACCGGTGGACATCTTCGATGCTGGGGATGATGAAGGAGCAGAGCGGGAGGTTCGAGAAAACCTGTCGGATCCCGCATCAGACGTCGACTCCAGCTACGACGCTAATGTTGAGATGCTCGATGCGGAAGACGTCGACGAGGTAGGAGACGACGATGGGGCCTTTGGGGCAATGGAAGATAGCTCGATCGAGGAGCTAGGCCCACAAACTGATACTGAGGCCAAAACACTTCATAAGGCTCAGGTCGAGGGATCGCCACAGGGCTTTACCCAAGATCTTCCAATAAGTTCTACGGCCCCGCCTTCGGGCTCGGCTTCGGACATGTCTTAGGAGCCACAAGTTGCGAAATCAAAACCGAAAGTGAAAGCTCCGGTGTCTACGCAACCAAAAACACTTGAGGCTAAATCGAAACCGAAAGTGCGTATTGCTTTGGTCGGCTCGAAGACCTCGGACCTATTGGCACCGACGAAGCAGAAAAGCGTTATCGACCCGAAGAGGCCGCTAAAGGGAGTCGAGCCAAAGTCTGACACGCCGAAGGCAAAGGTCAAGGACGTCGACCCGAAAAAATAGGCGCCGTAGACAGTCGACACCGACAAAGGACTCGGTGATCAGAAGGTTCTCGAGCCTCCGCATCGGCCGGACAAGGCTGAAAGTCGTACAACCCCCGAGTCCACGCCTGGTGGTGCCTCGAAGGATTCCGTCGAGTCGACGCAGCCGTCTGCCTCCTTCTCGAAGCAGGTGGCAGAATCCCTGAAGCGCATCAAGGACAAGGCTTCGGCTGTCGGGCCTATGGATCCTCCACCTTCGAAGCCTGCCGATAAGCCTCAAAAGACGTCGGCGCCCATCCACTTCACGCTGCCACCGAAAGTGGTGCCGAAGGCTTTTGTTCCTAAAATGGCCGTCGACGTGCCCAAGAAGGGGTCCACGGTGCCAAAGCCAGCAACTGTGGTCCCAGCCACAAAGCATCGACAGTCCTCACTTGAAGAGCAACAGGAACAGTTTATCAAGACAGGCAGACTTTCTATTTATAAACGAAAGATCGCCCCGGAACAGCCAATGGAGTCCTATAAAATCCCACTAAAAAAGGATTCTACTACAACACCTGTTCTTGTAGAACCTGTATCTCCACTTGGCCATGATGTCTCGCCCACTTATTCAGATGTGGACACTGGGAAAGGTGATAATGACGAATACAGCTATCCTGTGGACACTGATCCAGATGATACTAATGAACCTTGGGCAGATGCTGCTGACCCTGGAGATCCACACACTGCTCCAGACACTCATGTGTATGCTGTAAAAACATCGCCTACTGAGGATTCAGCGGCGTTTAATGCACTCATTGAAAGGGCAGCCAAGAATCATGACGTCCAGCTCCATGCTGACCCTATTGAAGTAGACTTTCTGTTCGACACCTTTTCCACCTCAGAGAGGACTGTCAAGACTGCCTATGTTGAAGGGTGTCTTGAAACATGCTGGGGAAATATTTAAGGAGCCTACAAGAGCCAGGGTGATAAACCCCAGGATTGAAAAGAAGTACAAACCGGCACCTGGGGACCCTACCAACATTAAGGGACAGTTGCCGTTGGACTCTCTTGTTGTTTCTAATGCCCGGAAGAGGGCTAATTCACAAACAACAGGTGATGCTCCTCCCCCAGATAAAGAATCTAAGGTGCTAGAGGCATCAGGGAAAAGGGTGGCAGCTCAAGCGGCCAATATCTGGCGCATTTCAAACACTCAGGCACTCTTAGCCAGGTATGACAGGGCCCATTACGACACACTGGAGACCCTGTTACAGCACCTGCCAGATGAATATAAGGAGGCAGCTGAGATGCTCATACAGGAAGGGAAGCTCATATCAAATGCTTCTATAAAATGTGCATTGGACGCAGCAGACACCGCGGCCAGAGCCGTTAACACTAGTTTCATGTTGAGACGACATGCCTGGCTCAGAATCTCCAGGTTCAAGCCAGAGATACAGACCACCATTCCGAATCAGCCAGTAAACCCTGATCATCTATTTGGCCCGGAGGTGGACACCACCTTGGAGAAAATCAAGAAAGACACTGAGACTGCAAAGTCTATGGGGGCTCTACAGTCGCAGCAGTTCAGGGGTGGTTCTTTTAGTTGCTCAGGCAATAGAGGTGTTTCCAGAGTCCAGCTGTCCCAGCAAACACAGTACAATAAAGGTGGCGCGCAAACCACATACACCAAACAAAGTAGAGGTGGCTATCGTGGAAACAGCGCCAAGGGCAGAGGTCGTGGAAACAGCTCCAGGTCCTCCGCCACTAACAAACAGTGACGCCTTGTCACTGCCCCCCGACCATACAACACCAGTCGGGGGGGAGACTTCAACAGTTCCTGCCAGTCTGGAAGTCCATCACCACAGACAGGTGGGTCACAAAGCTTATCCAGTACGGTTATTCTCTGGAGTTAACATCCACTCCACCCAACATACCCCCAGGCACACAGTCCTATGTCCACAGAGCATTTGCACTTATTGCAGCAGGAGGTACTCGTCATGCTGCAAAAAGGAGCGATCGAGCTCGTGCCTGTGGAAGAAAGGGGCACAGGAGTTTACTCACTGTACTTTTTGATCCCAAAAAAGGACGGGTCCCTCAGACCCATACTCAACCTCAGACCCCTCAATCAGTACATTCTATCAGAGCACTTTCACATGCTAACACTGCAGCAAGTCCTACCGTTGCTCAGTCAGGGAGATTTTCTCGCAACATTAGATCTAAAGGATGCATATTTTCATATTCCACTGCACCCGTCACACAGAAAATACCTCCGGTTCACCATCCAAAATCAACATTACCAGTTCAAGGTCCTACCTTTCGGAGTCACCACGGCACCCAGGGTATTTACAAAGTCCCTGGCGACAGTGGCGGCACACTTACGGAGACAGAACATTCACGTCTACCCTTATCTGGACGACTGGCTTATCCAGGCAAAGTCGGCCCAGCAGTGTGCCGCCCACATGTCCCACACCATTCACCTTCTTCACGATCTGGGATTCTCACTGAATTACCTAAAGTCCCACCTGCAACCGCCCACATACGGCAGTATCTGGGTGCGACCATCGAGACACTGGCAGCCAAAGCACAGCCGAATTCAGTGAGGATCAGCAGCATTCAATCGCTGATACAAAAATTCAGACCTCAACACTCGCTTCAGGCACGAGTGTTCATGCAGTTGATAGGCATGATGGCCTCCTGCACTTTCACGCGAGACTACATATGTGTCCGCTTCAGGAGTGCTTAGCACGTCAGTGAAATCAGGCTCACGGACAGTTGAAAGACCTAGTGTTGGTAACCGATCGTGCATACAAGTCTCTGCATTGGTGGAATCCACAAAACCTTTGCAGGGGCCGACCGTTCCAGGAGCCTGTGCCACAGATCATTCTGACGACGGACGCATCTCTCCAGGGTTGGGGAGCTCATGTTCTCCACTACACGGTGCAGGGACTATGGAAAACGCAGCAGAAGAAGATGCACATCAACGTTCTAGAACTGATGGCTATCTTCATGGCGATGAAAGCATTCAAAGTACATCTGTGCAACAAGGTCGTGTTGATCCGGACGGACAACATGACGGCCATGTACTACATTCAGAAGCAGGGAGGTACACACTCTCCACAGTTGTCTCATCTGGCTCAGAGCATGTGGAAGTGGGCCATTCAAAGTAACATCTTCCTCATGGCGGAACACCTCCCGGGCAAGGACAATCAGATGGCGGACCTGCTCAGCAGGTACAGCCACCAAATGCACAAGTGGGAGATCCATCCATCAGTACTCCACCCGTACTTCCAACGGTGGGGTCATCCAGAGATAGACCTGTTCGCCACAAAGGAAAACGCCAAATGCCGAAGCTTTGTCGCCAGGTTTCCACACCCACAGTCGCAGGGCAATGCGATATGGATCAACTGGTCAGGCATCTTTGCGTACGCTTTTCCCCCAGCACCTCTAATACCGCTGGTGGCACGTAAGCTGAAGCAGCACTCGATGACTCTCATCCTGGTTGCTCCGTCGTGGGCACGCCAACCATGGTACACCACGTTTCTAGAACTATCCGTGGTACCGCATCAAAGGCTGCGCCTCACACCCAGGCTTTTGACGCAGAGCCATGGCGACATTCAGCATCCATATCCGCAACAGCTCAACCTGGCGATCTGGCTCCTGAGGTCTTAGAATTTGGCTACCTAAACTTGCCTCCCGACTGTATGGATATCATAAGAGAGGCAAGGAAGCCCACCACCAGAGCATGCTATGCGTCGAAATGGAAGCGGTTTGTCATTTATTGTGCAGACCACAACATCAACCCGCTGGACGCATCTACTCAAAACATCATTTGTTATCTGTTACATCTATACAAATGTAATCTGGCCTATGCTTCCATTCGTATACATTTATCCGCAATAGCTGCTTATCTCCAAAACAGGCAGCATCTCTCCCTTTTCAGAGTGCCTGCCATCAAAGCTTTTCTGGAAGGACTCAAATGAGTCATTCCTCCCCGGACCCCACCAGCGCCTGAATGGAACCTAAATGTGGTCCTCACAAGACTGATGGGTCCACCTTTTGAGCCACTGCATTCATGCGAGATTCAGTTCTTAACATGGAAAGTGGCTTTCCTGATAGCGATTACGTCGCTACGACGCGTTAGTGAACTCCAGGCACTAACTATCCAAGAGCCATTCATACAGATTCATTCCAACAGGGTGGTGCTTCGCACTAACCCTAAGTTCCTTCCTAAGGTGGTTTCACAGTTCCATATCAACCAGACTATAGAACTACCTGTGTTCTTCCAAAATCCTGAGTCAGTTGCGGAGAGAATGCTCCACATGCTTGACGTCAAGAGAGCCTTGATGTACTACATTGATAGGACCAAAGATTTTCGGAAGACGAAACAACTATTTGTTGCTTTTTCGCCACAACACAAAGGCAATCCCATTTCCAAGGCTGGTATAGCCAGGTGGATCGTTAAGTGTATTCAGATCTGCTATCAGAAATCCAAGCGCACTCTAACGATCCCCCCCCCCCCCCCCCCCCCCCCCCCCGCGGGCCCACTCCACCCGGAAGTTGGGGGCCTCCATGGCTTTCCTTGGAAATATTCCTTTAGAAGACATATGTAGAGCAGCCACATGGTCTACCACAAACACATTTACAAAACACTACTGTGTAGATGTGCACTCCAAACAGCAGGCAGCTGTAGGGCAGGCTGTTCTAAAAACACTTTTCCAAACTGCGGCAGCTGGCACAGGCGGCCGCCGCTAATGGAGGGACTGCTATGTATTCTATGCACAGATATGAATTCAGCAGCCCACATGCCTCGAACCGACTATGTTACTTACCAGTATGCATCTGTTATTGGCATGTAGGGCTGCTGACATTCATATCGCCCGCCCTCCTCCCCGGCGCCTGTAGCGGCAGCAGCACTCAGAAATACTCTTAGCATGGTCATCATTCACGAAGTTACACTCCATCTTTGCCACAATGGCTAAAAACAATCTGAGGATGGAGTCGATGCCCATGCGCACTGTAGTCCAGGGGAGGAGCCACCTATCTCGTGATACTTTAAAGACTCTTCCAGGACAACAATGTGCGATCATCTGGACCCAACACTAGGCGGCGATCTATGCACAGATATGAATGTCAGCAGCCCTACATGCCAAGAACAGATGCAAACTGGTAAGTAACATATTTGATATTCTGGGTGAGAAAACATGCTAGGATCCACACGAGTCACACCATATATTCTTGTGTATCTCTAGGTTTCAGAAATACCTATGGCTATTAGGGTTTGGTGCTTGACGGCTGACCTAGACAGAGCTCAAATAGTGCAGCCATTCGACATGGAATGTGAGAGGAAATTGGGAACGAAAGGGGCTACTCCTCTGAGACCTCCGTTTGAGTTGCTGTTGAAAAGAGGGAACTTTCATTCACTCATCGTGGACGTTCAGGTTCACGTAGAGTAGAATGTAAAAATGTGCTACTTAAGGGATATGGGTTAAACAATCTTCCCAAAATAGAAGAAACTTCTATGCAACACAGGGTTGGAAGTGGCCAGACAGAACATAACGAGATATTAAGGATGGTTAAATCTCTACAAATATGGGAGGGGTGTAGCCTATGCATCAAATATGGCAGACTCATCTTCCTAGACTCAGTCTGCCGCTGCTGTAAACCCATGCCATTTTGGTCCTGGCATGCACTAACCTGTCGGCGGAGCCTTGGCACTGATTCTTGGACCCTCCTCAGCCGAGAGGGTTGGTGCTGGAGCCGGACTCTGACAATGTGGAGAGTGCCAGTGGTAGCCTCCGCTCAGCATGCCTTTGTCAAGATGGCGGCCTGGCATTGAGTGCCCATCACCTCAGGCCTGTTGGGGGCTGCTGGGTGCCCGGACCGAGTGCTGCGTTGGCCCGCTTTGCCTGGGACCACGGGTAGATGATAGGAACGCCCGGTGAACCACGGAGCGACTAGACGAAAGTTGCGATATCCGGATCGGGCCTGTGAGAGGGACTGCTCCAGCCTGTGGGCTCATTGGTGAGGGAGTCCCTCGGACCGGTGAGTGCGGGGGCACAATGTGGTCTTGGCTCATTGGCAACTGGTGCGTGGAGCTCCGGTCTGAAACTGATAGAGACTACTAGCTGCAGATTCCTTCACGTAGAATTATCCCCAGGCATGAGACTGGATACGGTACAAAAGGGGGTGGAAGGGGCGCCCCCACACGTGCTGCCAGCCATGCGCCGCAGAATGTTCAACAGCGCGGTGGCGGCCGTGGAAACCGCCGTGGCGGCGGTCGAGGAAAGCGGCGAGGCCAGTCCACACCTCCCTCCGCAGCACCCGCCTCAAAACCTTCCTAGTCTGAGTTTTCAGGCCCATGTGATGCCTGTGGGAGGCAGGGTTCGCCATCACCTCTCCCACTGGCGCACTATCACATCGGACAGGTGGGTGCTGCAGATCGTCCGAAGGGGCTACTCCCTCCCTTTCAAGGCGACCCCTCCATCCATGCCGCCGCAGTGCCACCGCGTGTCGGGGGATCACTTGTAACTTCTGCAAGAGGAAGTCATGGCCCTCTTGGCCAAGGGGGCCATCGAGCGCGTTCCTGGGCCAGAAGTAGGGTGTGGATGTTACTCCCACTACTTTCTGGTACCCAAGAAGGGCAAAGGGGGCCTACGCCCTATCTTGGACCTGCGGAACGTCAACGGCTTCATCCGGAAGGAGAAGTTCAAGATGCTGACTTTGGCTCATGTCTTAGCTGCCCTGGACCCAGAAGACTGGCTGGTAGCGCTGGACTTGCAGGACGCTTATTTCCACATCCCCGTCCTGCCGGCCCACCGGCGTTACCTGCGGTTCACGGTAGGCCAAGAGCACTTTCAGTTTACCGTGCTCCCCTTCGGCCTTACCAGCGCCCCACGGGTGTTCACGAAGGTGATGACGGTGGTCGCAGCTCATCTGCGCAGGTTAGGGGTATCAGTCTTCCCCTATCTAGACGACTGGTTGTTGAAGGCGGGCTCGCCCCAGACAGTTGTCAGCCACCTCCAGACTACGGCTGACTTCCTGCATTTGCTGGGTTTCTCCATCAATGTGCCAAAGTCGCACCTGTGTCCCTCTCAGAAGCTCCTCTTCATCGGAGCGGTTCTCGACTCGGCGCAGTTTCAGGTTTACCCTCCTGAACAGCGGGTTCGGGATATACAGGCTCTGATTCCCATCTTTCAGCCTTTATCCCGAGTCACGGTCAGGTTGACGCTGCGGCTTCTGGGGCTGATCGCCTCCTGCATCTTTCTGGTGCATCACGCCCGTTGGCGGATGCGGGCTCTGCAGTGGGACCTGAAGTTTCAGTGGGCCCAGCATCAGGGCAACCTGTCCGATCATGTCTTGATCTCGGAGGGCACTGCGAGACAGCTGCAGTGGTGGCTCACGGACCGCGATTTGGTCAGTGGCAGATCCCTCTCCCTACCCCACCCGGAGCACGTTGTTGTGACGGACGCGTCCCTACAGGGCTGGGGTGGCCACATGGGAGAGGCGGAGATCAGAGGCCTCTGGTCTCCGGCGGAGTCTCGACTCCATATCAACCTGTTCGAGCTGCGGGCGATTCGTCTAGCACTGAAGGCATTCCTCCCCTCTGTCCGGGGGAGTGTAGTGCAGGTGTTCACGGACAACACCACCGCCATGTGGTACTGCAACAAACAGGGCGGGGTGGGATTGTGGACCCTATGCCAGGAGGCTCTGCCCGTCTGGCAGTGGCTGGAACATCAGGGCGTGAACCTGGTGGTTCAACACCTGGCAGGCTCTCTGAATGCCAGGGCGGACAAACTCAGCCGTCGGTGCATGATGGATCACGAATGGCGTCTGAACTCGGACGTGTCGCAAGGTCTCTTTCAGCAGAAGGGAGAGCCTTGGTTAGATCTATTCGCCACAGAAGAGATTGCGCAATGTCATCAGTTCTGCGAGTTGGAATTTCCAAGGCGGCACTCGCTCGGAGACGCTTTTCGTCGCGAGTGGAGTTGCGGTCTATTCTACGCCTTTCCGCCTATACCACTTCTGCCCAGAGTGCTGAAGATCAGGCGCGACTGGGCCCAGGTTATCCTTGTGCCTCCGGACTGGGCACGAAGATACTGGTATCCCGAGCTACTCAGCATGTCAGTCGATCCCCTGATTCGTCTGCCTCTTCGGAAGGACCTTCTGTCGCAGCAGCAGGGGACGGTCCTGCACCCGAACCTGTCCAGTGTCCACCTACAAGCTTGGAGATTGAGCGGCGGCAGTTGAGGCCATTTGACTTGCCTCCCGAAGTCTGTGATATCATTCTGGCAGCCAGGCGTTCCTCCACAAAGTCGGTATACGCCTGCAGGTAGAACAGATTTGTGGCATGGTGCACAGCAAAGGCTGTGGATCCTCTCTCTGCACCCCTTTCTGAAGTTCTACTCTTCCTTCTTTCCCTTGCCCAGCAGGGCTCTGCTCTGGGCACTCTTAAGGGGTACCTTTCTGCTCTTTCTGCCTTTTTACAGCTACCTGATCAGCCTTCCTTATTCAAGTCCCCCATTGTAAATAGGTTTCTGAAGGGCATCACACACATGTTCCCTCCTGTTCCCTTCGTGATGCCCCAGTGGGACTTGAATCTTGTACTCACTTATCTAATGTGTGCTCCCTTTGAGCCGCTCCATAACTGTCCTCTCCGTCTTCTTACCCTGAAGACTGCTTTCCTGGTTGCCATCACCTCTGCGAGGAGAGTGAGTGAGCTCCAGGCTCTTTCTTCTACTCCACCTTTCCTATCTATTCATCCGGACAAGGTTGTGTTGCGGATAAGACCTTCCTTTCTGCCCAAGGTTGTCACGGCCTTCCACATCGGGCAGTCCATTACCTTGCCCACCTACTTTCCGCCTCCCCATCCCTCGAAAAAGGAAGAGAGGCTCCACCGTCTGGACCCAAAATGTGCGCTCTCTTATTACCTAGATCGCACATGCTAGTTCCGGGTGGATGACCAACTCTTTGTTGGTTACGTGGGCGCGAAGAAGGGAAAGGCGGTACACAAGAGGATCATTTCGCAGTGGATCATCTTGTGTATTCAGGCATGTTACTCCATGGCCAAAAAGGAGCCCCCTGCTGGATTGCGGGCTCATTCCACTCGAGCCACGGCAACTACAACTGCCCTGGGCCGAGGAGTCCCCTTACAGGACATTTGCCAGGCACTACGTGGGCCTCGCTGCACACGTTTGCAAGACACTATTGCCTGGACAGCCAAGTCCGGAGGGATGGCTTCTTTGGCCGTTCCGTCCTCCAGGACTTTCTGGTGTGATAATTGGTTCGCAGACCCACCACCGGGGTTGGTATTGCTGGGGTATCTATTCTAAGGTAAGGAATCTATCACTAACGTGTCTCTTTCAGATGCACAAGTTAATACTTGTGTAACGATATATCTGTAAGAGACATTAGTTAGTGATAGGTTCCTTACCGACCCACCCATCCTCCCCGTTCTGCGAACCGATATCTAGGGTTAAGGTCATCCCCTTTCAGGGCCCTAGTTTCATGGCACCAGTGTTGGTTCTATCATGGCTCTGCGTATCTGGCGCGGAAAAGCTGTGTATCAGAACTGACATCAGCGCGCATGGGCGGTGTCTAAGTACTCCGATGACGTCATTCCGGCGTTAACGACGCCGACGACTGACGCAAAGCCGCAGATGACGCCTACCGACGCGCAGGGGTATTGCAACGCAAAAATTTCCGGATCCAGTCTGACGCCTGGGGATATTCTAAGGTAAGGAATCTATCACTAACTAATGTCTTTTACAGATATATCGTTACACAAGTAGTAACTTGTGCTATTAGCTTCCTGTGGCGGACCCAACGGAGCCATGCCGGCGTCAGGTTCTTGATTTGTCTCCTGAGGTTCCTTCCTCTGCAGAGGTCTGTCATCTGTTGGTGTCTTCCTCCCCGGCATCTTCCAGGGAGGGCTCCTCACCACTTACACGGCCTAAATCCTCGAACCCTTCTTTCCGTGGCTCACGGCTGGCTTTTCCACCGGCCTCTCCGCCTTCCCCTGGGGCCTCTCAGGTTCCCCATTCATCTGTGGATCCCCCACTATTCCGGGGCTGGCCGCTTCCCCCTGACCTTGGGGACTGACTGTTCAGTCTGCAGCCATCGCCCACGGTGGAGTTGCTTTCTCCTCTGCGACGCCCTACTGAAACTAGTGTTGCTTTTCCACAGCCGCTGGTATTCTGCGGATGGGTGAACCTGTCATTCCATTTTCTACGGATAACCTTTTGGAAGTTCTCCACCAGGGCTCTGGTGGACGGGAGCTGTTCCTTCCTTTTGAAGCGTCGCTCCATAATTCTCTTCTGTGGGCTTGGGGGCGTCCTGCCACGGGTGATCCAGTACCTCAGCCTCTACTGCATCACCAGCGTCTGGCTGCCCATGACCCTGTCTGCCTTTCCTTCCACTCTTCTACTCAAGGTTCTCTCCTGCGGAAGGCTTTTCCGTCCTTGCCAGTGGTGTTGTTTCTTCCGTCTCGGGAGTCCCGTTGGTTGGATTCATGGGGGCGTAACGTCTTTGCTTCTTCCAGTGATGCCTTGTGGGCGCTCAACACTGTGTGTATTGGCTAGGGCTACTTCCAGCCTGTGGGACTCTGTGCAGTCCCTTCTCCCCCATGTCTCCCATGAGGATGCTCGCGCTGATCTGCGGAGTCATATGTTGGATGGTAGGGAGTTGGCCGCGTTTATTCTTCGTGTGGCCTTGTATGTTGCCAATGCTCTCAGCCGTGCTATGGCCACTTCTGTGGCTCTCCATCGCCATGCTTTGTTTTTCTTGAAAATATCAGGAAGCATCCGATTGACCTGCCCTTTGACGGGGTCCTTCTGTTTAACACTCATGCGGACTCCGACATTCAGCGTCTTCTTGCGGGGCTCTGTCCCCCTCCTCCTCCTTAGTAGGCTGGTTTGTTGATCCTCCAGGACTTGGTGGGGGGTGTTATCACATTGCTCCTGGGATCTGGTGTTTGGAGTGACCGTTACACTTTCTTTGTGGTTTGCTGTGCCCTTGGGGTCCCTTGGTTGGCCCCTCTTTTCAGTTGGCTGCTGGTTCAGCCTCAATTTGACGAGTGTACTTTTTGGCTGCTTATTAAGCCTTCTGTGGTTTCTGCTGCAAGTTTTATGATTTTGTTACTGGTCTGATACTGGATTTTCCTCCCTAAGAGTGGTTCCCATGATTTCTTTGGGACGTGTCATACGCTAAGTGGGGTACTTGTAACTATTGTATAGCTCTCTTTCGCTGTGAAGGTGTGGATTCCCCTTGCGGGTTCCTCGCCCTTCCTGGTGTTGCTCTATTCTGCTGGTGTGGCTTCCTGGTCATGGCTTCGCCATCTACGGCGTTGTGCTGTGGTGTTTTTGCCCTTTTGTCTGCCGTTTGGCTTGGCCCTCTGTCTGGTGTTCCAGGAGGGATACTTTCCTGTGTTCAAGGCCTGGTCCGTCTTACTCATTTCTCCTCTTATCTTCCGGCTGGTCGTGCTTGTCCGGAGCGGCCTCCTTCTGGGGTCGTTAAAGATTTTTTTCTGACCTTGCCCTTGTTTTGCGCCCAGCGTAGTCTGGGCGTTCAGTTTGGTTGCGCTTGTCAGCGGCCAGCTGCATCTGTTTGCTCTTCTGGTCTGCGGCCGGCTGCCTTGGTGTGGGCCCTAACCCTCCTGCTTCTTGATCTGCTGGAGCCTTGAGTGACTACGTTTTTCTCTTACGCCTGCCCTTATTGACGGAGGCGCCGTTCTGTCTTGGCTGTCTACTTCAAGCTGTGATGGGTTCAGCTGTCCTCTTCACTGTGTGTGTTTTCCGATGAAGGCCTTTGCCTTAGTTTCTACTTCTTCTCCCTGGAGTCTTGGGGTAGTTCTCTTTCTCGGTATTACTCTACACTGCCTGTACCTCTGGGGCTGCTGACGGGTGTGTCTAGTACCTTGACTGGGCTTGGGGTGCATTGGCTCCTTTTCCCCTTGTCCATGCTTGCCTCTTGTCTTCTAAACATGTCCCCTGTGGGGTCGGTGTTTCCCCGCAATTGCGAGGTCTCTTCTGCTTGGAGCGTGAATGGGCTATTCTCCCTGTTCCTGTGACTCTTCCCCTATTAGGGCCCTGTGTTGCTCAGGCTGGGGAGGTTCTCTCGCAGACCCTCCTTCTCCTTGGGTATGGCTAGAGTATCTATTCTAAGTCAAGGAATCTGCAGCTAGTAGTCTCTATCAGATATTACTTACCTTTGGTAACAATGTATCTGGTAGAGACGATTATAGCCGTAAATTCTTTCACGACCTGCCATTCGTCCCCGTTCTGTGAGGACTCTTCCTTGGGCTTCTGCACTCGCCTGCCTCCGGGTGGTTGTCTCCTGCAAATGCCCTTTCTTACTCCCTCCCTAGGGGGATGCTCGTTTTGTTGTTTGCTCCATTCATTCCTTTCTGGTGATTGGATGATGGTTTCATGAGTACTTCTGCACCCTGCTCTCCAGTGTGGGGTTTGCTTGTGTACTTCTTCCTTTCATTGCTTGCACTTCTGGCTCCTTGCAGTCTTGGGGTTGAGGTCCATTAGCTGGGTCTCAACCCTTGGCTCTTTTGGGAGATGTCTCTCCTTGCTGGTGTTGTCTGGGAATGAGTTGTCGTTGCTTTTTTGTTCAGGCCTTGGCACCCTTCCCTGTTCTGGGCGGTGGCGGCAGACTTCTTTGTCTGCTTTCTGCCCCTGGGGGGGCTGTTGTAATTGTTTGTGGGCTTGCTTTGCAGCAGCTGTGCTCTGTTCTTTCCTTACAGGACTTTTTATGCATGATAACTGGGACTATTTTGGTTGGTTCCTCTCCATTAGTTTCTCTCCTTCCTGTTTAGCTGATTTTTTCGCGCTGTTCACGTATTCTCACAGTTTTTATTTGTGATGGCTCCGCGTTATGGCGTGGAAAGTTCCTAGAAGAAAACTGACGTAGGCGCGCCGGAGTGGGACTTATGTATCCTTGCTGACGTCATAAACGCGGACGACGTCCGGGTGGAGTCACGTGGTGCCGTCCCCCCGGCGCGCAGGGATGCTGTGGCAAAAAGTTTTCCGAATCCAGTCTCACGCCTGGGGATAGTTCTAAGTGAAGGAATCTGCGGCTATAATCGTCTCTACCAGATACATCGTTACCGAAGGTAAGTAACTCGTACGTCAAGGAGCCGATTGTGGGGAAGCATGGTTGAGCCCTCCCTCTAGCCTAGGGATCCCCTCTTCCCTATTGATTGAAGAATTGCCAAAGCATTTTAGGCCCCTCTTCTTGCTGCTGTGTCCTATGTATCTCTTCCCCCTCAGCCCTGCGGACTGTAGTTTCCAGGTGAGGAGAGCCGGGCTTTGAACTCCTGGGTCGGGGCTTAACTGGCACTCCTGGCTCTCATTCAGAACAGTCATTGAAGTGGACCCGGGCCCAGTAGGGTGGGACTGACTGCTTGTACAGCCCAGGCCTGCTACTGGCGCAAGCGGGTCGGTCGTGGGCGCTTCATCTGGTCTGGGAGCCCCTCCCCTGATGATCAAGCTGATGTGATGCCTGCCTGTGGATTGAAGCATTGCCACTGCACAGTAGGGCATTGTTACCCCGTTCTCCACTCTACTGAGTCCCGTGTGTCTTCCACTCAGCCCTGCAGACGATACCGACCTCACGGGGAAAGCCGGGCTTTGTGCTCCTCGGTAGGGCTCTGCTTGCGTTCCTTAAACTCACTCAGAATAGCCCTTGGACTGGGCCCGGGTCCGGGTCCCTGGAGGGGTGGGACTTACCGCCTGTGCTGCCCGGGTCTGCTCCTGGTGCAATTGGGCTGACCCCGGGTTCTCTATCTGTTTGGGAGGCCCTCCCCTGATGTTCAAGCCATTGTGACTCATTCTAGTGGACCCTCCTTTCTGACTGCATCACCCGACAACATCATAGGCCAGGATAAAGCCCCATCATTGCAGCCTAAAATGGACAAATGTACTGCCCCTTTTGGAGGGGCGAATAGGGTCCGGGTGGGATCCTGGCAGCACAGCCTCGTCCGAGAGGGGTCGATGGATGGCGCCCTTTACAACCTGGCGAGTGTATACATCCCCCAGGCCTCCTTTGTTCCACGGTCAGTGCAGTTCATGAGATACTTATCGCCCTCTACCAGGGGAAGTCGTTGGAGATTTTAATTACATTTTCGGAGATGGGGATTGGTGTGGGCCACCAGGGGGCTGCAGGCTTGGGACTCCATGATGCCTGGTAAGGCTGGCACCCGGGTGCTCTAGAATACACTCATGCGTTTGCAACTCATGGGTCCTTGTCCCGTATCGACTACTGATGAACTACACGGCACCTCTGGTTCAGATTTTGCCCCGTGGTCTATCCGACCACGCTCCGGTCCTGCTTCGATTCGAAACTCCTCCTACTAGGCTCACTCCTCCTACTGGGCTCGACCAATCTGCAGTATCAATGCGTGGTTTCTCCAGGATGAAAAGTTTGTCTACCATTTGGGCACAGAACTGGCTGCCTTCCTTTAATTAAATAAAGGATCTGTGAAGTCAAAGGCCACTCTGTGGGTAAACCCTTATGGCATACATGAGGAGGGTGGTGCGCTCCTTTATAAAAGGCGCAGAGAGGAACAAACTCCGATCAGTAACTGAATTGGAATCATCCATACTAACGCTCTGAGGCTTTGTGGCGCCAGTTGGAACTAGATAGAGCATTCTTACGTCAATTATGTATGGAGGAAGCCTGAAAGTGTTGGATCGCTTCGATGCCCTGGGTCTACGAGTGGGGGGAGAAATCTTACAAATTGCTACATTGGCTGGCTACTCACTGGGAGGTCCTCCCATGTTGTTCCTCGCATAGAGACTAAATCCGGGGAATGGATTGAGGACTCCACTTTGTTTGCGTAGTCCTTTGCCCACTTTGACACTTTATATGACCCCCTGCCTCACCTTGGCACTGGAGTCCCCTCTGGTTTCAGAGTTGTCTTTGGTTCGCCTTCCCCCTCAAAGAGATCGGTTTTAGATCAAGACATATCGGTGGATAAGATAGGAGCGCTATGGGTTTTGGACCTTTGTGAAGATTTTATACTCGGGTCTCCATGCTAGAGTGCGCATTAACGACATCTTGTCCCATGAGTGCTCTATTGGACTTGCCACTTGACAGGGCTGGCCGCTGTCCCCACTACTTTTTGCCCTAATTATGGAGCCCCTGGCCACAAGGGTAAGATGCGATGCGCAGGTATGGGGTTTTGACTGGGAACTTGCTTTGGACGACCCCTTTGTTATGTACGAGGATGACGTTTTGCTTTTTATGGCCCGGCCAGCAGAAACTGGTCCCAGGGTTTTTCATATCTTACGACTTTTTGGTGAAGCATCTGGGCTGCATGTCAATTGGCCCAAGTCCTTGATTGTCCCCCTGCAGAGTGACCATGGTACTGTATCAAGGCAATCTCATCTTCCGGTCCATTAGCTTAGCTTTCCATATCTGTGAGTGTATATTTCTATGGAACCGTACTTCACGTGAAGCTTCAACTTGGACCCCATGACACTGAAGGTCTGCGCGGATCTGAAGCAGTCCACAAGACACAAAGACCACCACCAGGTAGACCAATAATATCAGGTATGGGGTATCTTCTTGAGCCCCTTTCGGCATTTGTGGACTTCTTCTTGAGGCCTTTGGTGTAGACAATGCCTACTTATCTAAAGGACACCAAAGACATACTACGGGCCATCCCAGATATTGAATTCAACGCAGAGACAGATTTCCTAGTCTCGCTAGATGTAGAGTCTCTCTACACTTCCATCCCCCAAGACGAGACTTTGGATACCATCATGTTGATCCTCGAAGGGGCGAATCTGGAATCAATAACACCTGTTCCTTTCATTATGGCTTTAGCTAAGATCGCTATGAAAGAGAATTTTGTCAAATTTGAGAACACCATATACCTGCAGATCTCAGGAACCAGCATGGGGAGCATTTTTGCTCCCAGCCTGGCGAACCTGTACGTCCATGCATTTGAGCAGGAACGTGTCCTGACCCCAAACAATCCCTTCAGGTCACACATCCACTGGTGGAAACGCTACATAGATGACATCCTCGTCATTTGGCGAGGCGATGAACAGTCTATCATGGCGTTCCACCAGTGGCTGAATACTCAGAATCGTTTTCTGAGATTCACAGTAGAAATTAGCAAAGAAAGAATTTCTTTTCTAGACTTGTCCATTTTCGTGACCACCACTGGTCTCGAAACTGAACTCTACAAGAAACCCTTGGCCAGAAACTCCCTGCTCCTATATGAGAGTCAACATCCCAAATCTCTAAGGGACAATTTGCCCTACGGGCAATTTCTACGAGTACGGCGAAATTGTTCCACATCTACTACCTTTCAAAAACATGCAGAAGGGCTATCTAGACAACTCCAGGCACGACACTATCCCAAAAAACTGATTACACGCTCATGGAAACGGGCGGCCAATAACCACCGCGACGCCCTATTAGAGGTCGCAGCAGATAAACCACCCCTTGACCGACTAACATTAGTGACTACCTACAACACCAAATCAAATCAGTTGCAACAGATTGTGAGGCATAACTGGAAAATCCTTAATTTTGGCAATGAGAAAATAGAACTCCCTCTATTTGCCTTTAAAATGTCTACCAATCTAAGAGATCGGCTGATACATACTCGTCCCAGAGATGCTCCCAAAAGACCTATTGGGACTCTCTGGAACACTGCAGCGGCTACTGGACATCACCCGTGCGGTAACTGCACTGTCTGTCCACAAACTACAAAAGTTACCCAAATTGAGATAGGTACAGATCGCCCCTGGATCCTAAAAAACGTCACTAATTGTAACAGTTCACAGGTAATTTATTTACTCACATGCCCTTGTCGTGAACAATATGTAGGGATGACTACCAGGAAGGTGCGTACTAGGATGCTAGAGCACAAAAGCGCTTTTCGTTGTAAAAAGAGTGTCTCCAAACTGACGAAACACTTCATCGAGCACAATCACAATGAGACCGATTTCACCTGGACAGTCTTAGAAAAGCCTTTCATACCATCATATATTGGGGATATATCAAGATACTTATTCACCAAGGAACAAAAATGGATATTTAAATTATCAACAGATTCCCGGGGTCTAAATGACAAAATGCCGTGGACTATGCTTTGATCCATTATGTGTAATTATCTCTTTACAGAAAGATGTCCATGAATAGATACTTTCGCCACAATACGATGCGAAGAATCAGTTTAGATACTTTATAAAATTCAAAAACTATAAAGTGCCCATGATATGTAACTTGCCACTAAGTTTGACCTATCCAAACAACAAATTCATGCTTTCCTGGCTTTGTGACATTTTCTCTCATAAAAGTTCACATATAACAAGGATATATGTATCAATATACTTATACGGCTGTTCACTATGAAATACCATAGATTCTCCTTTGATCCTCACGGATCATCATATGTGAATAACTGGCTATCGTATCGACCTCCTGAAAAGCCTATTTGATTTAGAATACACTATCCTTAAATTACATGAAGCGCTATCTATGTTCTTTAACATAATAGTACAATCTAAATAATCTAAATATCGATTGTAATCACAATGAAATTGAGCCACGTCATCTGATGGACTACAATTCCCAGTGTTTTGTAGTTCTACAACATATCCCGCGAGAATACGCTACTGTACACATTAGGGGCGAGATAACGCGTAGCTGTGATCAACCGGCGATGCCTCTATAGTCATAATAATATATATGGAGTCCTGCCATCGATCCAGATTATTAAAGTAAGATCGAGACGCCGATACGCGAGAATTCAGTCAAATTCGATTCGGACACGTGATGAACTACATTTCCCATGCTTTTGTAGTTCCGTAGAGATCTCGCGGGAAGACGCAACCAAAACATTCTGTAAGCTGGATTACGTGGAGCTGACTCGAACAGTGTCCGTTTTTCAAAACTACTTCGGTAAACCCTAAAGCGGCCCTCCCACTCACATGGTGATTAATCTCTGCGGTGATAGGGCATTCAAAGAAGTCTGATATTTTTCAAATAACAAATACCCCTCTAGGGCGTTGCCTCCCCCAACCTCAGATACAGTTCGGGGCAACGATGGAGAGGTGAGTGTGGCCACGAGCTCGTGGTTTCCAAATAAATGTTTTGTGATACAAGCCCTTGTCCCTATAGCGATTTTTCCTCCAAAGCCTTGTAGTTTGAGGGCCAGTGGGTGAGCACAGAAGGGATGTGGGTGGAGAGAATGTTCTCTGAGATAGGATATCCACAAGGGACTCCCGCTAGATAGAAAAGTATAGTTTCTTTTCTGTGTCTGACACTGGGTTTCCCCTTCCTTTCTTATCCTTAGAGCGTGGCCTCCCTTACTCTGAGCTTGGTCCAGGTGAGGTGAGATAATTTCCCCTGTCAAGAAGGGTGAGTAAGGAACCATGGTAGTCCTTTCCAATAATGATTTACACTGTTGAATATCCAATTTATTTATACCACTGTGCATCTTCGTTTTAGGTGATTGATACACCAGCTGACATGGAGGAATAAGAGTATATATCCTTTATGATGTCACTGTTTTCGTTTTCTTTATTACTTTGAGTGTACTTTTCACTAGCAGTAGCAAAAGTTTTTAAGAACAGAGGCCCTGAAGAAAGGCAAGGGAGTTAATCTCCGACCTGACATAATCATGTTGGCCCCTAAGCAGTCATTTGTTTACACTGCGATTTTGCACTGTTCTGGTTTTTAAACAGAAAGAGGCTTACAGACATTAAAGTTTCCTTACTGTGAGTTCTCTATTCCTTTTTAACTTCACGTTTCCTACACTTTCACTCTTTGCACTGCACTTGATCCCATTTAGTGATCCCACGCATGGTCAGCATGTGATTGTGGGTTTGACCCCAGTCCTGTCAGGCGGATCTGGAATTAGTCTCAAATGATCTAGAGACAATCCAGCCCTGTACTGTGGATGGCCAGATGAGAAAATTAGATCACTAACAAGAATTTTGATGGTAATCCATCTCTGGATCTTGGGTCTCACCTACCTTTGCTGGTGGTCATATGCGTTGGTTTGTAAACTCTGTAAGTTGACTATGTAGTTATTAACTTTAGTACCTTCATGACTAAATAATTAGTATAGTCTTTAGAGCACTGTTGTCTCTTTAGTGATTTCAGACCCCCAGGTTTTTGTGTATTTAAATTATGTAACGGGGGATGATAACCTGGGTAGGTCTCTAATTTCCCTTAGACCCTCCAACCCCCGTCTGTGTTTTCATCACTTCACAGGGAAAGCCAGGATGGGTTCCACAGCGGTATGCATACAAGCGCTTTGACACCCCCCTGGGGGTGATATGTGCGCTATGCAAATACAAAGATATTATTAATTAAAGTCGAGATGTACATCTTCGGTCTCACTGTAATTAGAATGTAAATAAATAGATACTTTAGGAAAAAGGTATGGCAGAAGGCAGCCAATGTTCTGATCAACTTTTGCCCTCTAGAATTTACTGGATCTATTCAGTTTCTTTCCAGTGAGTAAAGATTGACGAATTAATGATAAAACTGAAAGGAAGGAAGGTGTGATTGCTTCAACTAATATTTTAAGAATGGCAGCCTTTTCAGATCATGGCTACTGTCAGAGTCAATCATCTCAATGTTAGCTTTGGCATATCTCCCTAACCCCATCAGAAAGGCAGACAAATCATGCATTAACTTTCATTGCATTCAACCTTTTTGGCCTCTAAGCAAGTACAAGTTCTAGAAACTGAAGACTGAAGTACAGAACTGAAAATCGGGTATGTTAGGGGCAGCAACAGTGTACCCGTAAACACTATTAGTAGATGTAGCTTCAGCGATACCATTCACAGCTGTTTTACTAGTGTACAAGGCTGACTTGAGGAAAAATGACCGCTCGTGTTCCACTGCACTGTCAGAGGCTACAATAGCAGCCACACAAGAGCTCCATAATCCTGAAACCACTATTGCATTAATAGGAAGCATCAGAAACCATCTTCAATGTGACACAAAAGCAACACTAAAATGTGTGCCGGAAATTGTACAGAATGGATGGAATGCCAAGTTCTGCAGCATTCCATCAAAGGTGTTCAGACCTAATCTTCTGGACCCAGTGGTTCAGGAAGTTCATGTTCGAGGCATGTGGGCTGCTGAATTCATATCTGTGCATAGATCGCCACCTAGTGTTGGGTCCGGATGATTGCACATTGTTGTCCTGGAAGAGTCTTCGAAGTATCATGAGATAGGTGGCTCCTCCCCTGGACTACAGTGCGCATGGGCATCGCCTCCATCCCCAGATTGTTTTTTTCCGCCATTGGGTTCGGATGTGTTTCGGTTCCCTCTGTCGGAACCGATAGTTGTTCAACTTCTACTCGAGACCAAAAGGTCTTTAGGCTGGGCGTCGGTATAGTTGCGTTCGGGTTTCTTTCTGACTCTCAGCCCCGATCTCTTGCTGCCCTTCCACGTGCTTTCGGCGCGGACGGGCCTACACTACACTCTTGCTATGGAGCGGACTCCATTTAAGAAGTGCCCGGTGTGTAACTCTAAATACTCACACCTCGATGTGCACCCTGTGTGCAATACCTGCTTGTCACCGGATCACCGCGAAGACGCCTGCATGGCGTGTTCGAAGTTCCGGAGCAAGAAGACTTTAAAGATTCGTCGAGCCCATAGGCTCCAGGCTAAGTTATCGGCTGCGGCGCCCCCACCAGATGACATTTTTCAAGAATCTGTCGAGGACGAAGAAGACGTACAAGGTTCGGACTCTAATCCCGCATCCGAAGGGGAGACCTACAACGCGGGTGAGGAGAACTTTGACGAAGTCACCGACGAGGTAGGGGACGACGATCAGGCTTTTACCACGATGGGAGATAGCTCGGAGGAGGAGCATCCCCAACCAGACTCAGGGGTTAGTCCCCTTCATACGGCCCAGGTCGAGGGATCGCCTTCGGGCCTTACCCAAGATCTAACTATGAGTCCTACGTCCCCGCCTTCGGGCCCGGTCACGGACATTTGTGAACCATCACTTGCTTCGAAGAAAACAAAAGTGAAGCCGACTGGTCCCGCACCCTCGGATGCGAAACCGAAAGCGAAAGTTGAGATGGTCAAGAAGGTTCTGGAGGCGTCAACTTCCAAGACAGTCAAAATGGCCGACTCTAAGAGCCACGCCAAAATGGCCGACCCGAAGCCCTCGGGGTCGGTGCCGAAGGCGAAATCGTCCGACGCGTCTGCGTCGGCTCCGAAAGGGGTCGCGGACCCGAAAAAGGCTCCGAGGAAGCGTCAGGGCGACGACGCTCATAGCCAGGGGGCGTCTGCTCCGAAGAAGATGGCTGCCGGCGATCAGGCTCTCGACGACGGGGGGTCGCTCGGACCGGTCAAGCCCTCTCCGGCCTTAACGATGAAGGTAGCGGAATCCCTGCAGCGGATCCGAAAGGACAGTGTGGTTCCCGCTCAGGACGCTGTGGCGCCTAAGCTCCCGCCTAAGCCTGCGAAGGGGCAAACGCCTATCCGTTTCACCCTACCACCCAAGTCGGCGCCGAAGGCCTTCGCGTCGAAACAGGGCGGACACTCGAAGGAGGTACTGACGCCGAAAGCTACCTTGGTGGCGTCGAAGCTTCGGCTCCAGCCTCTTGCTGCAGAAGAACGTCGTGAGGTCATCATCGACGCCAACACCGGGAAACTGTCTCTCCTCAAGAGGAAGATCACGACGGAGCCGGCGTTGGAGCATTTCAAGATCCCTCTCAAAAACAAAAGGGACTCTGCAGACTCTTCGGCTCTGGTGGAACCTGTGTCCCCACAAGCCCTGGGACTCTCGCCAACGCATTCCCCCGCAGGCGATGTGGACGAAGACGATGCCGAGTACACCTATCCGGCGTACTCGGATCCGGAGGAGGAGCGTGCACCTTGGTCCGCCGGAGGCGACACGGAGGACCCGCAATCGGGTCAGGACACGCAACTCTTTGCGGCCAAGACGTCCCCGACGGAGGACTCGGCAGCCTTTAATGCTCTGATCGAGCGAGCTGCGGCTAACCACGACGTCGAGCTGCACTCTGACCCCGTGGATGTGGACTTCTTATTCGACACCTTCTCTGTGGCTGAGAAGACAGTCAAAACGCTGCCGATGCTCAAAGGTGTGCTTAAACATGCAACGGAGGTCTTCAAGGAGCCCACACGGGCGCGTGTGGTCAACCCTCGAATCGACAGGAAATATAAGGCAGCGCCGACGGATCCTACCTACATCAGGGGACACTTGCCATTAGACTCCTTGGTTGTTTCCAACGCTCGGAAGAGGGCGAACTCTCAGACTACTGGTGACGCTCCTCCCCCAGACAAAGAGTCCAAGATCTTCGAGGCCTCAGGCAAACGGATTGCTGCACAGGCAGCTAATATCTGGAGAATTTCTAACACCCAAGCCCTGCTTGCACGTTATGATAAGGCCCATTATGACACCTTAGAGGCCATACTGCAACACTTGCCTGACCAATACAAGGAGGCAGGAGAGATGCTGATTCAGGAAGGCAAACTCATTACGAATGCATCCATCAAATGTGCACTAGACGTGGCAGAAACAGCCTCCAGGGCTATCAACACCAGTGTGTTGCTTAGACGCCATGCCTGGCTTCGAATTTCAGGGTTCAAACCCGACATCCAAACTACGATACTGAATCAAACAGTGAATCCTGACCACCTGTTTGGACCTGAGGTGGATGCCACCCTGGAAAAAATGAAAAAAGATACGGAAACTGCCAAATCAATGGGGGCTTTACAAAGTCAGCAGTTTCGGAGTGGTTCCTTTCGCCGCTCAAGCTCCAGAGGCACCACAAGGGGGCAGGCATCCCAGTCCACACAATATTACAAGAGTAACACCCAGACCCCGTACAACAACAAGGGTAGAGGTGGTTACAGAGGCAATAATGTCAAGGGCAGGGGACGTGGAAACAATAGCTCCAGGTCCACCACCACCAACAAGCAGTGACGTCTTGTCACTGCCCCCCGACCATACAACACCGGTTGGGGGGAGACTCCAGCAGTTCCTGCCGGCTTGGAAGTCCATCACCACGGACAGGTGGGTGAGGTCCATTATCCAGTACGGGTACTGTCTAGAGCTTACTTCCATTCCACCAGACATACCCCCAAGAAGCCGTCCTATGTCAGGCGAGCATTTGACCTTGTTGCAGCAGGAAGTTCTAGTCATGCTGCAAAAAGGGGCAATAGAGCTCGTTCCATTGCAAGAGCGGGGAACAGGGGTTTACTCCCTGTATTTCCTGATTCCCAAGAAGGACGGATCCCTCAGGCCTATCCTGGACCTCAGGCCCCTAAACTGGTACATACTCTCGGAGCACTTCCATATGCTCACGTTGCAGCAAGTGCTTCCCCTGCTTCAGCAGGGGGATTTTCTGGCTACGCTGGATCTGAAAGATGCCTATTTTCATATCCCCCTACATCCTTCCCACAGGAAGTATCTCAGATTCACGATCTTAGACCAGCATTACCAGTTCAAGGTCCTGCCGTTCGGGGTCACCACGGCACCAAGGGTATTTACGAAGTGCCTAGCGACTGTGGCGGCGCATCTCCGTCGCCAAAACGTCCACGTCTTTCCTTACCTGGACGACTGGCTCATTCAGGCAAGGACGGAACGACAGTGCGTAGACCATGTGTCGCGCACCATTCATCTCCTGCACGATCTGGGTTTCTCACTGAACTACCCCAAGTCCCATCTCCAGCCCGCCCACGTGCGACAGTATCTGGGCGCGACAATCAACACTCTGGCGGCCACCGCGCAGCCGAATTCAGTGAGAATCGCCAGTATCCAGGCGCTGATCCAATGATTCAGACCCCAGCACTCGCTTCCAGCGAAGGTGTTCATGCAGTTGATAGGCATGATGGCCTCCTGCATCTCCATTGTCCCGCACGCGAGACTACATATGCGTCCGCTTCAGGAGTGCCTTGCACGTCAGTGGACTCAGGCTCATGGGCAACTGACAGACCTAGTGTTGGTGAGCGGTCGGGCATACAATTCTCTGCATTGGTGGAATCCACAAAACCTTTGCAAGGGCCGACCATTCCAAGAGCCTGTGCCACAGATTATCCTGACAACGGACGCCTCTCTCCAGGGATGGGGAGCGCATGTACTCCAGTACACAGTGCAGGGACTCTGGACACTACAGCAAAGGAAGATGCACATCAATGTGTTGGAACTGATGGCAATCTTCATGGCCTTAAAGGCGTTCAAAGTACATCTGTGCAACAAAGTCGTGTTGATCCGGACGGACAACATGACGGCCATGTACTACATTCAGAAGCAGGGAGGCACACACTCTCCGCAGCTGTCTCATCTGGCTCAGAGCATGTGGAAGTGGGCCATTCAGAGGAACATCTTCCTCATGGCAGAGCATCTCCCGGGCAAGGACAATCAAATGGCGGATCTGCTCAGCAGGCACAGCCATCAGATGCACGAGTGGGAGATACATCCATCAGTACTCCAACCGTACTTCCAAAAGTGGGGTCATCCAGAGATAAACCTGTTCGCCACGAAAGAGAACGCAAAATGCCAAAGCTTCGCCGCCAGGTTCCCACACCCGCAATCACAGGGCAATGCGATGTGGATGAACTGGTCAGGCAGATTTGCGTACGCTTTTCCCCCAGCACCTCTGATACCGCAGGTGGTACGCAAGCTCAGGCAGCACTCGATGACGCTCATCCTGGTTGCTCCAACGTGGGCTCGCCAACCATGGTACACCACGTTTCTGGAACTCTCCGTGGTACCGCATCAAAGGCTTCATCTCACCCCCAGCCTTCTGACGCAGAGCCATGGCGACATTCAGCACCCAGATCCGCAACAGCTCAACCTGGCGATCTGGCTCCTGAAGTCCTAGAGTTTGGCTACCTCAATCTTCCTCCCGATTGCATGGACATCATTCGGGAGGCAAGGAAGCCCACTACTAGAGCGTGTTATGCGGCTAAATGGAAGAGGTTTGTCATCTACTGTGCTAACCACAATATTGACCCGCTAGATGCTTCCATTCAGAATATCATCTGTTATCTTTTCCATCTGTATCAATGCAATCTAGCGTACTCTTCCATCCGCATTCACCTGTCTGCTATGGCAGCATACCTCCAGAATAGGCAGCACCTGTCACTCTTTAAGGTCCCTGCTATCAAGGCTTTTCTGGAAGGACTCAAAAGGGTCATTCCACCAAGGACCCCACCAGCTCCAGAATGGAACCTCAATGTGGTTCTTACGAGGCTGATGGGTCCTCCCTTTGAGCCACTGCACTCTTGTGAGCTTCAGTTTCTGACTTGGAAGGTTGCTTTCTTAGTAGCGATTACATCGCTACGGAGGGTTAGCGAGTTGCAGGCGCTTACCATCCAAGAACCTTTCTTCCAGGTACATGCTAACAGGGTGGTGCTCCGCACTAACCCTAAATTCCTACCCAAGGTGGTATCACAATTCCACAATAACCAGACAATCGAATTGCCGGTGTTTTTCCAAAACCCAGAGACACTGGCGGAGCGCATGCTCCACACCCTTGATGTTAAGAGGGCCTTGATGTATTATGTAGACAGGACAAAAGATTTCCGCAAAACCAAACAACGTTTTGTTGCTTTTGCCACTCACCACAAGGGAAACGCAATCTCCAAAGCGGGGATTGCTAGGTGGATAGTAAAGTGCATTCAGATATGTTACGCTAAAGCTAAGCGCACTCTCACTATCCCACCGAGGGCCCACTCCACCAGGAAGTTGGGGGCCTCTATGGCTTTCCTAGGTAACATTCCCTTAGAAGACATCTGTAGAGCAGCCACATGGTCTACCACACATACTTTCACTAAACACTACTGTGTAGACGTACATTCCAAACAGCAGGCAGCTGTTGGTCAGGCTGTTCTAAAAACGCTTTTTCAGACTGCTGCAGCTGGCACGGGCGGCCGCCGTTAATGGAGGGACTGCTATGTATTCTATGCACAGATATGAATTCAGCAGCCCACATGCCTCGAACTGCAAATGCTACTTACCAGTATGCATCTGTTCTTGGCATGTAGGGCTGCTGACATTCATATCGCCCACCCTCCTCCCCGGGCGCCTGTAGCAGCTGCAGAATTCTTTCATATACATACATATGCTCATAGCATGGTCATCACTCACATTCTTCACTCCATCTCCGCCAATGGCTAAAAACAATCTGGGGATGGAGGCGATGCCCATGCGCACTGTAGTCCAGGGGAGGAGCCACCTATCTCATGATACTTCGAAGACTCTTCCAGGACAACAATGTGCAATCATCCGGACCCAACACTAGGTGGCGATCTATGCACAGATATGAATGTCAACAAAACAGGTGATGGACCGAATGTGGATCAATGTCACACATTCAACCCAGTCCAAAGATCTGGGCCCAAATCCATCGTTTTTTTGCACTCCACACCACCCTGGGTTAGACAATGGCGATATGCAAATCAGCTCTGACCCTGTGCCCCATGGGAACAGTCCAGTCCGAACTACAAAAGCCATGTCCTTCCCAGAACGGAATCAAGCATCCGAGGACCAGACCGGTTTCGAGGTAACACCTCTCATCAGCCCGGCTAGCTTGACTCCAGTGGTGTGGAGTGCCTGGGACCCACGTCTGAGCATACCTCGAAACCGGTCCGGTCCTCGGATGCTTGATTCCGTTCTGGGAAGGACATGGCTTTTGTAGTTCGGACTGGACTGTTCCCATGGGGCAACAGGGTCAGAGCTGATTTGCATATCGCCATTGTCTAACCCAGGGTGGTGTGGAGTGCAAAAAAACGATGGATTTGGGCCCAGATCTTTTGACTGGGGGAGTGTGTGACATTGATCCACATTCAGTCCATCACTTGTTGTTTTTGCAATTGCCGCCCTAAGTGCGCTGGGGATGCCCAGACGTGGGTCCCAGGCACTCCACACCACTTGGAGTCAAGCTAGCCGGGCTGATGAGAGGTGTTACCTCGAAACCGGTCCGGTCCTCGGATGCTTGATTCCGTTCTGGGAAGGACATGGCTTTTGTAGTTCGGACTGGACTGTTCCCATGGGGCAACAGGGTCAGAGCTGATTTGCATATCGCCATTGTCTAACCCAGGGTGGTGTGGAGTGCAAAAAAACGATGGATTTGGGCCCAGATCTTTTGACTGGGGGAGTGTGTGACATTGATCCACATTCAGTCCATCACTTGTTGTTTTTGCAGATATGAATGTCAGCAGCCCTACATGCCAAGAACAGATGCATACTGGTAAGTAGCATTTGCATTTGTAGTCATGAAAGTTATTCTAGAGTTCAATTTAGTAAGAACATCTACTCCGGATGCATTTTTTCTTGGAGTTGGGAAACAAGAATTCCAACCACATCTAGATCTGAAGGGTCCGAATAAGTGGGATAAGAGAACCAAATCTGCTTATTGGTGATATAGTATCTATGCTCCATGACATTTTGTGGAGTGAATCTTTGCTATTGTTTTCCTGAACACGAACGTTCATGTTCTAATTGTTCAGAAACAGTAATTTTCTTCAATTCAATATCGGCTAGTAACATTAGCCGTAAATTGTAATGCCTAGTCACTAACTGCTTGGTGTTAAAAGCAGCCTTCCCCGAGGGAAAGGCATCTCCCTCCATACCTATTTGAACTATTGGCTGCGCTCAATATGGGGTCATGTCATTTCTGAAGCCTATAATATGTGTGCATTAAAGTCCTCGTCCACATTACTCGCCCAGTACAAATAATGTAATAGTTAGGAGTGGCTGTGGACACAGATAACTAAAGTGTATAGCCTACAAGGAGTAATGACGCTTATTGTAATTATGCATTTTCTTGTGCTGATTACCAGGTGTCAAACAAGGTCTGCCCCAGAATCAATTGTGGTATTCAGATCTGCAAAAAGCATAGATGATGCTTCAGTGTTGGTGGGGTCTCCTCTCCAAGATATCTGGACTTGATTCCAAACACTGGCCTACATTTAATGAAAATGACTGCTGGGATTCTTAGTACTAGCTGTGGTGCAATATTTTCTCAAGAGGTCTGTCTGGTGCGAAAAGTGTTCAGCAAATCACCGCTCCACATGACCCTTTTCAACTGGAAAATCAATTTAGCCCAAGAACTTGGTGAGAGAAACCGGTCTGCTTTCACTTTTGTACTTTGCAAAAGCTGATCTTCAGATGTCTTATTGAAAATAACTTGTTGCTGCTATTGTAAATGTCTTTCTCCACAATATGTTATCCCTATGATTTCATTTGATTGAATGTTCCCACATTTGGGGCCCATTGCAGGGTGTCCCTCCTTTTTAATAATTCCCTGACTGCTTTTTGTTCATTATGTTGCCATAGACTGCACATCTACATTTTTATTATATATATTTTTATTGAAAGAAGAAAAACAAGAGGAAATACTACACATATCAGGTGTCATACAATAGAATATAGTACATCGGTGGGTAGGCGAATAAGCCAATGTGATAAAATCAATGCACAGGAGTGTGGGACGTCAACATGAGCAGGCACATGAAAAGGGAGAAACAGTACGATCCATAACCCCGCTAAGCTGACGCCAGCAAGGTCCGTCCACCCACGATTCAGGATAATTTAGACCAGAGTAGACACCCAGATATGTGAAACAGATCGACTCAGGATAAGCAACCCACCTCTCGTAAAAAGGGGAAAGAAAAGAAAAAGGCCATAGAACTAAACAAAGACAAAATAAAAAAAACCTCCCATTCCCCCCACCCTGCACCCCTGCAATGGCTACGGCCTAACCCCACTAGCAGCGTGCCTGTCGCCCACCAACTAAGACCTAAAAGAAGGGAAAGAGTGGAGGAGGAGATGTCATACAGGCTCCCGGTCCCCCTCACTCCCCGCCAGAAGCAAACCACCCCCAAATATAGTCAAAACATTGTGAAGCAGCAATTACAAACCAACCGGGGGGGGTTTGTAAAAACCGCCGACTCCCGCATCATTATAGGTTACAAGTCCCGTATCAAATGAAGCCTTTTTGACAAACCCAGACAATCAAACTCAACCCTGGCCACTCCGATTTTTCGTGCGAGCTCTCTCCACTTGAACCGCCGTCTCGACAGGAGAATCAAAACGTTCAAGAAAGTCAGTCAGTGTAGTAGGATCGAATCCAAAGTATTAGTATTCGAAGTCCACAAGTCATACGGAGATATCTGTCCACCAACAGTAAGTCACGAGAACATAGTTGAACCAACTGGGAGGAAAAGAATGATAAATCAATCCGATAGTCACTGAGGAAATTATCCTGGAGTATAAAATCGGCTGTGTCCATCTTGGGCGGTATCGGCATTGAGTATGATGAGTTTTTGGTAGTTCCAGGCTCGCTAGCTGTTGTTCGGGAGCCGACAAAAAACACCTGATCTGGTTTCCGCACAGGGCCCTCTGTCTCAGGCATGCCCTGCTTCGCGGGTAACACAGCGTGTTTCAAATCTATCGAAGGGTTGTAGTCCAGTCTCAGACACATATTTTCAGCTGTTACAACCAGTTTATGGATGATGGCGGTGACCTGCGAGTGAAGCGCCCCAATGGCGGCCATTACGGTCTGCAATGACTGCGTACATTCCACCCGCTCCATATCCTCTTGCAAAGTGACAGATAAGATCTTTGACCCTGGAGGTCGACTACTCTGGGGTAACAGGTCAAGCGGGGCCGATATTAACGGTGGGCACCCGTCATTCTCGCAGTCTAAACACCGTCGCCGCCAGCGAGGATCCAGGCCCGTCGACCCCGGTGCTCAGCAGGGCCCACGTGCAACGGACCCCCGCCCACAGCAACCGGTGCGTCTTGCCGCCGTATCCTTGGAATCGACCTGACCACAGTACCACCATCTAAACCGGTCAGGATATTTTCCACTTCGGTAGACCGGACGCCGCCCAAGTCCCGCGGCCGATGTTGTTCAACTCCAACCCGGATGGGTTAGAAATCGAGGCCCCGGCTTCCACGCTGGGTTAGGCCGAGAATGAAAACAAGGCGTAGCTTCATCATTCGAGAAGATAGAAATCTCAGGATTACACCTTTAAGCTCAGCAACACTTCAGCCACGCGGGAGTTCTGTGCGAATTCAGGATCAATATCAGGATTTATGAGCTACTGTCGGAGGTCGGCGGAGCCGGGAGCTTACGCGGCCATCTTGGTTGCTAGCGTAGCTCCTCTCTGCACATCTACATTTAAGTTTGGTTTCTAGAAGTCTGATTGTGTGTGTAAATATACAAAATATGCAGTATTTATTACATGAGTCTTTTTTAAATATGGGGCTCGCAGCATAGCATATTAACATGAATTATTAGTAGAGCTACTAATCAGAAGGCTTGAATCTAGCGCAGTCACTTTGTAGAACAATGCTGTCTGAGCTATGGCATGAGATATGTACCTCCACACCCTAGACATTTTTACTTCTCAAATTGCACTGTTGTGTTAAGTTTTAACTGGGTTAACCCATAAAACTACCAGACCTGGGTCATTTTTTTTTTTTTTTAAATTATATTTTTATTGCAGAGTTATAAACCACAGGATACAATTTAAGCAGCCAGTACTCTTGTGAGATCCCCCCGTCCAATAAGAATTCCCAGTCGTACACAGCCATTCAGCCCGCATCCCGGAGGCCGGGCGGCATATTATATCGCTCAAGAGGAACACATCACAGTGCACGTCCCATAAGGACCCTGGTTGATAGATCGTTTTGCGGTTCTGCTTTTACCCCCCCACCCATAACAACATTCCCGTCAGCCATCCCAGTGATAGTCAGTGGTGTCGCCCTTGTCGGGACCTGCCCTAGGCGCCATGGGTCGTCGCACCTGGCCACACTACCCAGCCATTCTACCCTCCACATAGCAACCATCGTCCCAGTAGATCCAAGGCCCTAACAGGTGACCATCTAATGGCATCCGGCCCTCCCCAAACACCCAACAACCAACCCCCCCAAAGCCCCCCCCCCCTGGCAACTGCTAAGGTGTGTGCCTCGTCCTGTCGGATTGGATGGGTCCACTACAGTGCGTGATGCTATACTTCTGTGTTCGCCTCGCGGTGTCCAGCGGCTTAAGTCTCGCCATCCACATCCTCTACCAAAGAATCACGCATAGCCTGTACCACCAACTCCCACGCACGCGCCGCATCCAGCGCCTTCTCATTCCCCAACTTTACAGCTTGCTTCATCCGGAGCACACTCTCGCAGTCAGACCACCGCAGCAGCTCATTCTTCCATCTACGCAGTGAGGGACCCCCCCTGGATTTCCAATGCCACGATATTTCCCTCTGTGCCAATATCAGGCCCAGGTCTATGAATTTGCTTGTCACCCTGGTGTGCTTAGTATGCGGGAACCAGAGCAATAGGCACGCCGCCATGTCGAATTCCACCTCCCTGTCAGTCACTTCATTCAGAAGTTCCCCTACCTCCGCCCAATAGGTCCCCAGTTGTGGGCACCCCCAAAACAAGTGGTCCATGTCCGCTCCCTGGGACGAACACCGCGGGCAACAGGCATCCGGCACCTGAAAGTACCGCTGTAGTTTCTCAGGAGTTAAATAGGCCCTATGGAGCACATAGAAATGCACCTGCTGGAAACGCGCGTTTCTAGTGCCCTTCCACGTGCGTCGCAGGATGTGACCCCATGCCGTGTCCGGTATGGGCCGGCCGATGCTCACCTCCCATTTAGCCTTGAGCCCCTGGAGTGGTTCCAACCCCTCGTTCAGCATCCTATTATGGAGGCACGTCACAGCTTTGAACGTGCCAGCCGCCATCACCACATATTGGCACGCCATAGTCGTCGTGGGTTCCAGGAGCCCCTCTTTCCAATGCTTTTGTATGGCAGCAACTACTGCCGCGTGTAGGAGAAAGCCCCCAGCGGGCAGCCCGAACTGGTCCCGGAGCACTTCGAACGGCGCCAAAGCCCCATCTATGTACAAGTCACCCACCACCTGCAGTCCCGCCTCCTCCCAATCCAGCAATGGGGACCAATCTCCTCCGTGCGGCAATGCCGTCAACATCCCGATCGGGATCTCCGGGGCATAAGGCCGCGATGCCCTCGCTCTCCGAAGGCTCCGTTGCCAGCACAGCCGGAGCGTCCGCTCTTCCATGGTGAGGGCCCGTAATTCGAGCCGCTGCTGCATAATGATGTAGGACAGCACGTGGCGTTGCATTCCCCGATCCCGGTCCTCCTCCGGGCCCCGGAACACCCTGGCTACGTTCTGTGTGAGGACCTGCAACTGCGCTGCTAGATAATACAGCTCAAGGTCGGGCACAGCCATACCCCCTTCCAGCTTGGGGCGAAGTAGCGTGCTCAGGGCTACTCTACGGCGGCCATGCCCCCAAAGAAAGCCAATTATCATTGACCGCAGTTCTCTAAACACCCCCTGGGGAATCCAGACAGGCAGCGTTCGGAAATAATAGAGGAAGCGGGGGAGCGCCACCATTTTCAACAGTGCTATCCTGCCCAGGACCGACAGCGGGAGGGTTGACCAGAAAGACAAGCTGCCCCGCAGCGCCCGGACACAGCGGCCGATGTTGCCCTCCAATAGGTCCGCAGCCGCGTGGAAAATACGGACACCCAAATAGGTGATGCAAGAGGGTTCCCATACTACCCCCAAATCGCTGCTAGTGGCTGGCGATCCCGCTCGCAGCGGAAACACACAAGTCTTCGCCCAATTGACCTTAAGGCCCGACAGCCGGCCGAACTCAGACAGCAGGTTCATCGCTCCAACCAATGCCCCGGAGGTGTCAGCTAGGTACAGGAGCAAGTCATCCGCGTATAGCGATATATAATGCCACTGCCCGTCACTAACTATCCCCGCGTATCGGTCACCTGACCTCGCTTGGACCGCCAAGGGTTCCATCGCCAGGGCAAACAATAGGGGGGAGAGAGAACATCCCTGTCGTGTTCCCCTGCCCACTGGATACGCCGCAGACACCAGGCCACCCAATCGTACTCTCGCCGTCGCCGAGGTATATAAGACCCTCGTCCACCTCCGAAACCCCTCGCCCATACCAAACCTTTCTAGCACTCCATCCAGGAAAGGCCATTCCAAGCTATCAAAGGCCTTCTCGATGTCCACGGACAGAACCGCCGGTGCTCCCTCCCTGTCCACGATGGCGTCCATTATTCCCACCAGGCGGCGGATATTCAGCGCCGTGCTCCTCGTGGGTATAAACCCGGCCTGATCCCTGTGTACCAAACCCGTCATGTGTGGGGCCAGCCTGGTGGCCAGGATTCGGCTCAGGATCTTATAATCCACCGTCAGCATGGACAGCGGGCGATAAGACCTCACGTCCGCGGCATCCCGGCCAGGTTTGAGGAGCGGTACAATCAAGGCCTCCCGCATGGACCCCGGCAATGCCCCCGTCTCGAAGGCTTCCGTGTACACCACCAGCAGCCTGGGCGCCAAGCTGTCCACATATTGTTGATAGAATTCAATTGGCAGTCCGTCCACCCCGGGCGTCTTGTTGCGGGCCATGTGTTTGATGGCCACCCGTATTTCCGTGAGCGTGATCGGGCTACCCAGCTCCCTCACATCTTCCTCGTCCAGGACCGGGAGCTGCCTCTCCCCCAGGTATTCCGCGATGTCCTGAACCCCCACTCCCAGCTGACTCCTGTACAGTTCCTCATAATACCCCCTAAATCGTTCCAATACCGCTGCCTGGGAGTACATCATCTCTCCCTGCGCATTATTAATGCCGAGAATCGGGCAGCCCCTAAGTTCCGGGTTAGCTAACCTGGCCAAGAGGGTACCCACCTTGTCCCTTTCTGCGTGTGCCCTGATGACGTACTGCCTATAGTCATAGCACCTCAAACGTTCCGTCTCGGTGGCAACCACTTCCTTCGCCTCCAACAACTGGGCCTGTAGACCTGGCCTAGCCGGCCTGCGGCGCTCCAAGTCCCTCAAAGTTTCTTCCGCTTTCATTAGGTCATTCAGCACAGTCGCGCGAGCATTCGAGAACCTACCCAAACAGACCCCTCTCACCACCACTTTCATCGCATCCCATTCAATAGACCTACTCGCAGCCGTGCCCTCATTCACTCCGAAATAACTATCTATGCCTTGCCGAACCGCATCGCTGAACACAGAGTCCTCTAGCGTCTCCGGCCGAAGCCGCCATGTTGGTATCACTGAGCGCTCTCTCTGCCACTGAATGTGCACTAATAGGGGGTTGTGATCGGATATAGTCCTAGCCAGGTACTCCGCATGGGTAATCAATGGGGCCAGGGATACCCCGCAAAGCACCGAATCGATCCTGACATGTAGATCATGGAGAGCGGAATAAAAGGAATAATCCCTGGTTCCCCTGTGCCGCTCCCTCCAGACATCCAGCAACCCCCATCGTTCCTGCCAGTCCTTCCTGTGCGCGGCCAGCCTGCGCACCGGAGAGTCCACTAGGGGGGGATGGGACCTATCCAGAGCAACATCCGTAATTGAGTTGAAGTCCCCCCCTAACACTATCGGACCCGCCAGGAAAGAGGCCAAGGACCCCGAGAGACTATCAAAGTATCGGCCCTGGTCAGTGTTCGGTGCATAGACACAGCAAAAAACCACATCCCGTCCATATAACCTCCCCTCCACTACCACATACCTGCCATCCGGATCTACTACTTGATTCAGCACCTGAAAGGGTATCCCCGCCCTCACCCAGATCAACACCCCCCTGGCGTACGCTGAGTAAGTGGTGCCAAACACCTGGCCCCGCCATCTTTTCTGCAGGGCAGCGCACTCTTTTTTGGTGAGATGAGTCTCCTGGAGCATAGCAATCTGAACCCCCCTGCGTACCAGATATGCATGTACTTTGTGACGTTTCACCATGGTCCGCAGCCCCCGGACATTCCACGTTAGGCATTTCAAGTTAGGTAATGTCCCCATTCCAACTTCGTACGGTCCGAATCAAAAAACAAAGGTCCATGGCCCCCCATTGCAGTTGCCCCCCCCCCCCCGAACATCCCCAAAACTGAAACACTTCCCAAACCCCACTCCCCAGGACAGAGCACACGAACCCAATGGCCGCCCCCATCCAAACCTTGAACCAACTTCTCACACTCTTACCCTGTGGTCTCCACCACAGTCGACCTTAAGGGCCCGAGGGGGGTGAGTCGCCGCCGACCCCAGCTAGCGGAGCCCGCACCCCGCACCTTCATCCCCTCCAACGCACACAGCTCCCCCTCCCGGCAACCCGCCCTCCATCAACAGGATATCACCCTACCATGAAGTCCCGATCTAGTCCCAATTCTATCTCAGCCGCAGAAAATGCCATCCGATGTCTGTGGGGTCACTATCGGCCCCTTTGAACTTTCCGCCTCTGAAAGTTCCTCTCCTGTTCTGCTGCCTTCTCCTCCCGAGTCCGTTTCTGCCCGTTCACTGTTCTGTTGCGACCCTGTAATGGCCGCCGTCGCTGCGGGCGCATCCCTCTTCTCCGCCGCCATTTGAGCATCCTGCTTCTCCCGCTGGCGCCTGTTGCGGGATCTGATGCGTTGTGACTGCCTCACCCGGGGCTGCTTGGGTTGGTCTCGCCTACTTTGGTGTGATTTGTCCGTCCCCGCTCTATATGACTCGAGCCATTGCCAAACTTCGTCCGGAGTCTGGAAGAAGTGCGTAGTACCATCCATAATGATCCGCAGCTTGGCTGGGTAGAGCAAGGAGTACTGGATGCCTTCCTCCCTGAGCTCCTTCTTCACAGCAAGGAACGATGCCCTGTTCTTCTGGACCGCTTGAGTGTAATCCGGGAAGATCGTTACCTTACAGTTCTCCACCCCATACGGGCCTGACATCCTGGCCTGCTGGATGAGAAGATCCCGGTCCTTGTAGTGGAGGAGCCGCACCACCATCGGTCGGGGGGGGCGGCCAAGCCCCGGCGGGCGAGCAGGCACCCGGTGAGCTCGCTCCAGAGTGAAAAAAGGAGTAAGCCCCTCCGGTGCCACCACAGTGCGGAACCAGTTCTCCATGTAGGCCACCGCGTCCTCCCCTCAATCCGTTCCGGCAGGCCTACGACCCGCACGTTGTTCCGTCTATTGCGGCCTTCGGCATCCTCCGCCCTCCGTTCCAGGGAGTCCAGTCTGGCCAAAATGTCCGTGATCCTGTGCTCCGCGGTCACCACCGATGGCTTCAGGTCCAGCAACAGCTGGTCATGATCCTTGACCCTGTCTGCCAGCTTCGCGTGATCCGCGCGTAGCAGCCCCAGGCCCGTGGCCACTTGGGCAATGTCATTGTGCAATGCTTCCTTAGTGGAGGTGATCGCATCAAGGATGGCATCCAAACGCCGGTTCAGCCGCTGTTCCTGGTCAAGCTCCGGGGAGGGACTCTCACTCAGCTGAGTTGATGTCGCCGAGTCCCCCTCGCGACTCCCGGGCATCGGCCCTCCGATCGCCGCCATGCCAGGGTGCTGCGTCACAAGTCCTGTCGCCCGTTTTACGATTACGCCCGTGGGTACGTGCCGGTCGCCGGGCACCAGGCAGCGCAATGTCCCCGCCGACGCTCTCCGGGACAATGGCCAGGTGGACGAGCTCCGTTCCGTCACCCCCCTCCGGCCTGAGGGGGGAAGGATAAGTCTCAGAGCGGTGGCCAACGAGGGTCCCCGGGCTCCTGGGTGAATCAGGTCAGCGTCCCCTGGTCTCAGGACACAGCGCCGCCAGTCCTAGTGCCTCGGGCAGCCAAGTGCAGGATCTCGTGCCACTCGGCGACAACTTGGTTCAGGGCCGAAGTTCGGAACCGTCCGACCTCCTCGCCGCCATTTTCTTCTCACCCTCGGCAACACCTCGGCCGCCACTTCACTCGATCTTCTCGGGGCCAGCAGTCCCCCAGCGACTCTCCGATTGCGCCCAGCTGTCCCCTTACACTTCAGAGGGCAGGAACGTCGTCTTCGGGTCGCCTAGGGTCCCAAAAACAGGAGAATTTAGCGGGATTCCGCGCGGAGCTGCGAGCTCACGCCGCCATCCCGATCGGCGTCCAAGCCACGCCCCCTACCAGACCTGGGTCATTACGGTACGTTCAGAAAAGGGTCCTGGTAGTGCTTTCAAATTAAAACATGTAAAGATAAACGAATCACCACAAAATAGTTCCATTTCAATTCAACAGAAAAAAATATTTTTAATATATAAGAGAAACATTCATTAGATCCTCTTGTAATTCAGAGCATTAATGTTATTCAATACAACCAAATGTGTGTATGTCACTATACCTTTACCCTGTCCCTCACTCATCCATTCACCCCCCTTACCCATTTAACCTTCTTTCTCTTTATCACATTGTGAGCACTGTAAATAATTCATATACTAAGAATATACGAATTATTTACAGTGCCCACAATGTGATAAAGAGAAAGAAAGTTGAATGGGTGATGGGGGTGAATGGATGAGTGAGGGACAGGGTAAAGGTTATAGTCACATACACACATTTGCATTTATATACAGTAGAACCTTTACAACCTAATGTTGGTGTATAGTTCCCTTATGTACTAAATACCTTAAAGTTTTTTCTTAAATGGATTGTATATATTCACAAGCACAACGACCAATGCAATATTTTTAATATGCTGGGATTTGGCAATTTTTCCATGTCAATCTTATATACAACCCTACATGGCAATAATTTTAATATGCTGGGATTTGTCAATTTTTCCCATGTCATTCTTCTATACAACCCTACATGTGCTTTCCTATATATTGAAATATTTAAAAGTTTTCACTGCCATGAATTGCATGAATGCATTATTCCACCAATATATGCGATGTTTTTATCATGTTAAGATTGGATACGTTTTCCTTGTATCAGATTATTTCCACATTAGTTGCCGGATACTGCAGTAGACTGTTTGAAATCGTAATGTGGAAATGAACCAGGGTTCATGTTCAAATGTGCTCGCACGCATGGTCAAATTTGTACATCCTATAACTATACCGCTTTAAACTCACAACACTGCTCCCCTACACAGCAGCAATCTCTGGAGACGGGCCCCTTTGTATTTCCAAACACCCGTCACTGACTCAGGTTGCCTTTCAAGCCCAATATTTCACCCAAGATGCCTATTGGAATTATATATTAAAAATCTTTTTTTCTGTTGAATTGAATTGGAACTATTTTGTGGTGATTCGTTTATCTTTACATGTTTTAATTTGAATGCACTACCATGATCCTTTTCTGAACAGATCGTACTGTTATCACCTTTTAGTGGTTTTCTATATTGTACCTTGTCTGTGGAATGCTGTTGAATGACCTGGACCTTGCTTGCACTGACTCTTGAATCTGTGCACTCTTTAGTTTACTCTTATTAACACGATAATCTACTTTCTGTTTTCAAGGACCTTACATCTGGGTTAGAGGTATCTGAGGAGCAGGCATTGCAGCTGGTCTGTAAGATTTTCCGAGTCTCCTGGAAGGAAAGGGACCGAGATGTTATCTTCCTTACTTCTCTCTCTGCACAGTTTAAACAGAACCCAAAAGAAGGTGAGTGTTTTGTTAAAGAGATGTTATAAATTTCCTTGATGCACCTCTTCATTCATTGGTCACCTGCACACTGAAAGGTTATGAGTGTGCTTCACTTAATTTTAGTAAATTATCTTTTTGCTTCTTGCTTTCTTTCATCTTTGACAGTGTTCTCCAATTTTAAGGACTTGATTGGACAGATTTTGATGGAGGTCTTGATGATATCTACCCAGTCGAAAGATGACAACCCCTTTGCCAGTCTGACTGCTACATCCCAGCCAATTGCTGCTGCCATCCGATCACCAGACAAGGGTCTGGTGCTTCACCCCTCCTCCAATTTGGGCTCTAGTCCCATGTTCTGCAGTGGTAGTTCCTTTGGTGCCAGTTCTGTCTCAAGGCAAGCTCTGTCTCATTCTTGTTATGACTAGGTGATATAGATTGGTGGGAACAGAGCTAAAAAGGAGCAGAGTTTGAATGAGAGCAAAGAAGACAACGTGACAAATCTAGCCTAGATAATCTCATGAAGTGGAGTATCTGCCCACCTGTTCTGAGGCTAACACAGCAGAGTTGAGAATGGTGATGTTAACCATTAGTAAATGATTAATGTTTACATTTTAACTTGTGGTTGAATGTCCTATATTGTGAAAGATTGGGGTATTTTGGAGAATTGTATTCAAATTCTATGAAATCAGAACCTTCATTGACTAAGTGGGCCTTCTGTGTTGGAATCGGACTACTGTTGCCCTTTCTTTTTTGTCTTGCTCACCAATTGTCATTACATAACATTTTATTTTGCATGAGTGAATGTGTTTGTATGTGTGTTTTGTGTGTGGCAGAGCCAAATGGGAGAGTGACAGACTAAGTGTGTTTTGCAAAATATGATATGCTGGTATTTGAAAAGGGACAGGAATCTTGTTGTTACATATTGAAGTGGTTTGATATTTTTCTTCTGCCTAATCTTTTGTCAGATTGATGCCTAATTATCTTTCTTTCTTATTTTCTTATCCAGCCTATATGGGTCTAGCCCAGTTTCTAGCAGAGCCTTCCCCACCAATGTGGCCCCTCTGTCTCCAACTTCCTCGCCATCCTCTAATCCCACCACCCCCATTTCCATGCCTTCTCAGTCTGTCAGCCCCTATGCCCTCCCAGTCCAGCCCTCCTCTCCAAGGTACCGACCATATGTAGTCACCAGTCCGGGGCCCCTTTCATCCTCTCCCACTCCAAGGCCTACCTACCTCTCCTTGGCCAGCATGCCACATCTGCAACCTGTGAGCAACAGCCCTCAGGCCTTGCCAGCATCCTCACCCTGGCAACAACCCTCTACCTTAAGCCTTCCACTGTTTTCGTCGTCTCCTGGTGCTCTGTCCAGGTCCCCGACTGTGCAGGGCAGGATCCCTTATAGGTACAGCTCAAATAGAGCTTGTGCATGTACATGTGTTGAGTGTGAGCTTCCTGTTGACACTGAACTAACCAACAAAAGCTCCCTTTGTGTTCTTTCAGTTGCACTGATGTGTGTCATCTAATCTGCTTGACTTTCTGAATACAGCACCTGATCCTGCGTCTCTTGGAATCTTTCAATTCACATGTTAGTTTAAGGGTGTTGAAGCTTAGTTTTGTAGAAACATATATATTCTTTATATTATCCCATATTTCTATACTTCTCTTCTAGCTGGCCCGTAGAGTTAAAGTCATACAACTGTTTTACTTCTTTAGTACCCTAGTCAAATGTACTTGTTTTTAAAACAAATGTATTGTTCATGCCAGATATTTCCAAAATAAATCCAAGAATAAGCTAGGGGCCAGAAATTGTTTCCCTAATAATTTTTTTCACAATAGCTATATTTCTTGAAAGTTCTCCTAATAGTTGTCCACATATAACACTATAAGGGATCATGATCCTAATTTTCACTCACTCCAGTGCTGTTGGAGAACAGTTAGTTTAGTGGCAGTCTTTGCCAGAAATGGTCATTTCACTTAAAATGTGAGTCTAAAGTATGCTAGCTCTTCGTGTCTGTGCATACAGTAATTCCATGCATTCCTTTAATGCATGCCACATCCATCCATGTATGTTGTGTGGTGTCAATAGTCAGTGCCACAGAAAATACTTCACCACATGGGCTGTTAAATAAGTTATTAATGTGTAATGTCTTTTTTTTATAGTTTCCTTTCAGACTTTTCATTTTTCACTATTTTCTTCCTTTTTGTTTTTACTTTCTTTTGCCTAAAATGTCTGTTTCTAAGGAAAGACCTGTCATTTGGAGTCAACTGACTGTGTTGTTTCATAGCTTATTTTGCCAGCCTTGTATCTGTCATAGTCACATTCTCTAATCACTTCAGTAATCCACTCGGGATCCAATGGTGTTCTGAAATAACAGTTGGGTACAGACAGCTGCCATGAAAAACCTCCACAAAATAGTAGCCCATCCATCTCATTCAAAAGACCCAAACTCAAGTTTATTAATGTTATGGTGCATAGAACTCTACACTCCTCCTAAAGGCAAACATAACTCCGATTTCTGTGTGTGTGTGTGTGTGTGTGTGTGTGTGTGTGTGTGTGTGTGTGTGTATAGTTCCAAGTAAGCTCTTTTTTCTCGGGGGTTTTTGTGGTCTTTGGTGTTCTTACGCCCTGTTAGAGCCTGTTCTAGATCGACCGTGGAAGAATCAGCTAGGTAATCTGTCTTCAGATCTCCTAACACTTGCGTGAAAAATAACCTACATGCTGAACATCTGCATGGTAAATGAGTTAATGCTTGTGTCCAGACCTCAAGCCCAAGTAATGTATGTTTTGACATACATCCTTAGCCTGAACTATCCACAATAATGAGAGTGGCGTCTCTACAGTTTAGGAAAGGATTCCTTTTTTCAGGGCACCAGCAGTGAGGAGAACCCTTCGAGGACTTTTTAAAAGACTGGGAAAGAACACATTCTGAAAATGTTAAAATGCCTCACAAGAGAGCTTTATCTGTGAACATATGGTCAATGAGACCACATTCTAATATGCCTAAAACTATGGGGGGAGGGGGAACTTTTCAAAATATCTTTTACCACCTGTAATAATGAGTCATCCCTCTAAAAAAAAAATACAGTCCGATGTCCACTTCATCCATGAGCTCACATTTCGAACCTTCGCTGTCTGAGAAGCTTCACTTTTTATCAATAGTCTCTCTTCCACTATGTCTTCGTCAACGTTACCATTGCCTCCAGCTTCACTGACAACCACCCTCATTGACTACAGCATTGACATCGTCGACAACCCATTTAGCGACAACTTCTTTGATAAGTCTTCACTGATGTTAAAATTCTCATAGATGGCTTAGAAATTAGCCATGACTTCAAAGACTCCTCAGGTCACATCTGCTTCACCCAAGCAAAGTGCATCCAGAACCCCTCGCCTTAAACTACTGGACACAGCAAGAGAGGATGAGGATGGTTCATGAGATGAGGGACCATAGAGTGTTGCAGATAGTCTGTGATCCATACAGTGTCAGGATTACCATGATCACTCTTAGGAACATTGTGACTGAGCATAAAATTCACAGTAGGATCACAATTTCAGCCATCCCTCTCTGCAGGAAGATGATGGTGAAGGGTAGTATTGTAGACAACCTCATAATGACAGAGTGTATTGCCCTGTTATGAAATTTGGTACTACCACATACTCCCTATGATGCACATTTCCATGACCCCCATCAGTGACGTACAGTCCATGATTGCAGACTTTTACACTCGATTGGGGGTGGGCTAGCCACATCCACTATAACCACCACCAGCACAACCACTGCAGTTTATGGGCTCAGGACATTTTTCGATCTCATCCCCTTTTCCGCAAGGAAAACGGTCGCCGTAGCCCTCATTACCTCCCGCATCGACTACTGTAATAGTCTTTATGCAGGGACAAACAAAGAAGTCTGCCAAAAATTACAAATTGTACAACATGCTGCAGCCAGACTAGTGTTAGGATGGAAAAAGAGAACCTCAGCCACAGCAGCAATGAACATTCTGCACTCACTGGCTGCCCATCCACAAAAGGGTGCTCTTCAAAATTTTACTGATCACTTTCAGGGCCTTCAATGGAAATGGACCCATCTACATAATGAAAATGTTCAAGCACTACAGCCCCACACGGTGCCTCAGGTCCCAAGGGACCAATCTTCTCACTATTCCCAAGTTCAGACTGAAAACAAAAGGAGGAAAATCCCTGGCGGTACTAGGTTCTAAGGCCTGGAACCTTCTTCCTCTTCATCTTCGTCAAATCCCCACAGAAACAATTTTCAGACAGGCTCTCAAAACCTGGATTTTCACGCTCTCTGAACAGCAATGTAAAAACCTAGTCTAGATACCCCTTTTCTCTTCACAACCAACAGGAGCATTAAATCTCTTCTATAGCGCAAAGATGCTCCTTGGAGTGCAACCTGCGCTTTATAAAAACCCCTTCACATCACATCACATCACAGTTACCACCTTTCCCAGAGGGGCCCCCCTCCACATCAGGTTGAGGCAGATTTTATGGAGAATGATGAAGCTGAAGAGGAAGTTCTCCAGTTCCTCCAGGAAGCTGGATCTTAATGACTCCTACTTCTTTCATCCAGACCCTTGAAAATACCTTTGCTTTCAGTTCACTGGTTGCCATTATTTGTTCCACATTTTCCCTTTTGAATTTTAGTCAGACTGCTAAATTTAGATTTGTGCTTTAAAATGTTTATTTTATTTCAACTTTATTTTTCACTTTTATTCATAAACCAGGACAATTGGCAGTTCTGAAGCAAGTTACGCATGTCAATTATCATAATGATGAATACAAATATGGTAATAGGAAGTGCATCAAAACACATAAGATGATGGACGGAATGTTGCACATTGGTAAAACATTCACCCCCAGTCACAGATCTGGGTTTAATCCATCGTGGTTTTGCTCACCACTCCACCCCAGTGCAGACATGGCCATATGCAAATCAGTCTTGACCCTGTGCCTCATGGGAACAGTCCAGCCCGAACTACCAAGCCATGTCTTCCCTAGACCAGAATCAAGCATCCTAGGACCGGTTTCTGGCTATCAGCCGTCATCAGCAAGGACGGCTTGACTCCAGTGGCATAGTGAACACGTGACCCACGTCTGAGCATACCCTTCCCACATAGGGCGAACAGCAAAAAAACACACACGATGATGGACGGAATGTTGCGCATTGGCAAAACATTCACCCCCAGGAAGTGCATGACATCACAAAATACTTTAGTGTCCAATTTCTGCGCACCCTCTCCTTCCCCCTGACCCTCCCTGCGTTCTTTCCACTTGTCAGTTCATTCCACCTTTCTAAACAAGGTTATTGGAATGGCACCCCCCTTCTTCTCTCTCAGCCCTATTTTGGGTGGTCTCTTCTGACCTCTGGGTCCGATTCCGAACCTTAGTCGGGGGGGGGGGGGGACTAGAAGGTTGTCTGTCAATAATCACCATGTACTTATGGCGTCCTCTAGCTTGTCTTCCCTCCTACTTAGCCGTATGTGAGCTTCCTCCTCTAGATCCCACTAAGCTACATTTTATGCCACATTTCTAGTTTTGTGGAACGTGAAGAGTAGCGTGTAATGGCCTCTCTGCTTCATGGTAAGACCATCGCCAACTCTCCAAATTAATAAGTCATCTTCTGTTACCAAGGTAGTTTGAACAACCCCAGTAGGCAACATCAATATGTAACTGAGTTGCTCTTTTCAGTTCCTGATCTATTGTGCGCCAGAAGGAGTAACAGGATCCTTAAAAGCCTCTGTTGCGTGCTTGATGACACCCTTAATCATTGGCAAAATGGCAGTAAACCTTTGGTGTGTTATCAAAAGTGTCTAATAGGAAATCTTCCTCCACTGCATCGGTGTGTAAGTCCACCCGGCCTCAGCTCACATTGAAGTCTGATCGCTAACGGCTCAATTTTCTAGGGCGAATAATAATGGTGACAGGAGGCAACCCTGTCTGGTACCGTGGCCTAATGTCCAAGGACCGGAGTGGGTCCTTCCCACCAGGACTCTAGCAATGGAGTTTGTATATAGGAGCATGATCCATGTTCACAATCGTGGACCAAATCCAGCCACCCTGAGGACCCGCAAGAGGTATCCCCAGTCCACTGTATCAAATGGTTATCTAGATCTACCGATGCCAAATCCATCATGTAGTATGTGCGTCAATCACCTGAGGTTCATGCCTGGGATAAATCTGTATTGGTCCTCAGGGACTATTTTGGGCATATGAGAGGCCAGGCGGATAGGAAACGCTTTGCTTAAGATTTTAATGTCGGAATTGATAATTGTAATTGGGCAATATGCTGCTGGGTTCGATCCCGCTTCCATACCCCCCCCGCTCCCCCCTCCTCCCTGGTTTCAGAAGCATACATATTTCGCCTTCCAGGGTGGTTGGCAGGATGACCCTGTTTCGTTTGCCTCGTTAAAATCTAGGCAAGGGATAACCTCCACCTGAAAGAGTTGATAGAATTTGGCTGGAAACCCCTCTCCCCCTGGGAGCATGGCCAGTGCTGAGCGCAGTTCCTCGAGGGACAGGGAAGCTTCCAACTGTACCATAACCTCTGCTGTTAATGGCAGGATGGTTAGGCCTTATAGAAAGGGGACTATCTGGCTGGAGTGACATCTGGAGAATATACGGTCTGTAGATAGAAATCAAACGTGTCTGCTATGTCTTGCTTGTGTCCATCTGCGTGCCCTCAGGGGTGATTAAGTGTGATTTAATTTGGGGGGAGGGGTTGATTCCCTACGGAGTATCCAGGCCAGAAGGTGGCCCGTTTTGTCCCCCTCCCGATGTAGCCTCTGATGGTACTGTGTTAATGTAGATTTTTAGAGTCTGAGCCACAGTTCCTCGATATGTCTGCAGAGGTCTTGCAGATGGGGACGTTGGGTCCCTCTTTTGAAGTGTGGCTAGTTGTGTTTAGTGTATGTGTAAGTCTAATTGCAGTTTTCGGAACACTCCGCAAGTGACCCCCATACATGTTCCCCTTAGCACTGCTTTTAGGGATTCCTAGTCTGTGGCTCTGCGTGCTGTGAACCCCAGTTTATTGTGAAGTAAGATGACATAACTTGTGTTAGCGTGTCCTTCCCTATGTGGACTGAGGACATCCAGTTGTAGCCTCCAATATCTGATGGTCTATTGTGGCCCTCCCAAACTCCACCCACAACTGACTGGTAAATGGTCAGAAATATATTTTCCCTGGTGTGTTACAACCACCCAATCCAGTGTGGTTTGATCAGAGCCCAATATTTTGGCTAACCTGCTGAAGGTATTATGTGTTGTGGAATGGCAAGTGTACCTCCTCTTGAGTAGGATAATTCCCCCTCCATATATTAGTAAGTTCCAGGTTAGTCATTACGCTCCGTAGCGTGGCTGTCATGAGTGGATTAGTGTTATGTTTGGTGGCGCGATCTGTTTAAATCTCCATCCAGTATACAATTGAAGTTACCCATCCATAGTACGGAGGTATCTGTGTCCTGGGTTATCCAGTCCTAGATCTTTAAGAAGAATGTTGGGTCATCATTATTAGGGGGGTCAGAATTTAGGATTGTGGTTGATTTACCGTCAAGGGAGCGCTGCAATAGAACACATTGCCCTGTAATATCTGCCTCCAAGCAGGTAATTGAGAAGGGACCTCCAGGCCCCACCCATATCAGTGTTCCTCGGGTGTAAGTGGAATATGAAGAGTGAAAGAGTTTGCCACGCCATTTCCTCTTAAAGCGTGCTGCTGATGCGCCATCTAAGTGGGTTTCTTGTAGAAGTGCAATATTTATGCTCTGTTATCTTAGGAATGACAGCACCCTATAGCACTTTTTATATGAGCCCAGGCCCCTGACAGTTCAGGTCAATTTATAGGTACTATCTATGTTCCATGGATTGCTGTTATGTAATTTCCTCCCTACTCAGGTAGATTGACAAGGTCTCGACTGCCATACACCAATATGCCCAACTTAACAACCATAACAATTGCTGTAAACAATCCACCCCCTCCCACAGACAAGTATAGCATAACAAGTGATTTATTTACACCCTCCCACTCTGTGTGCCAGGACTTGCACATCATCCATCACCGTCCAACCGGGATGGGAAACCAATCTCCTTAAAAAGGGATGTTCGAGGTATATGAGCTGCAGATTGCACACTGTGCATAGATCGCCACCTAGTGTTGGGCCCGGATGTTTGCAGTTTGTTGTTGTCCTGAAAAGTTCTTTGGAAGTCACGAGATAGGTGACTTCTCCTTTGGACCACATTGCGCATGGGCATCGGCTCCATCCCCAGATTGTTTTTTTTCCGCCATCGGGATCGGATGTGTTTCCTGCGCTCTGGTTTGGAACCTAATTTCCTTCGGCGCGCAATCCTCACCCAGTTCGACAGTATTGTTTCGATCGCGCTCCACATCAACGCGATTCTTCATTACTTCGAAGTCTTTGATTCCGGTCGTCGACGAAGGCCTTCGGGCCTACCTAGGTCTTACTTTCTGGCTCCTGGAAAGGACGCCATTCAAGAAGTGTCCTTGATGTGGGTCGAAGTTTCCCCACACCGACCTACATGAGGTGTGCAACCTTTGCCTCTCACAGGAGCACGAGGCCAAAGACTGTTCCACTTGTGCCTCATTCCGCTCCAAGAAGACAATTCGGGACCGACTAACTCGGAGAACTATGGCTCGCTCGTCCGGTTCGATCCCCGACTACATCTTTGAAGAGGGAGTCAACGTGCCAGAACACCAGCACGCCAAAGAGAGTACCAGCTCCTCAGATGCCGAAGACTCCGACGTTGTGGACATCACTGCATCTCAATGGGTCGTAAGTAAGATCGTCGACCCCCAACCCTTCCTCGACACCCTCAAAAAAGGCTTCGGTCACACCCTCACCTTCGAGCCCGAGTGCACACCGAGAGACTGCGTCCCACGCCCCGCCTTCAGGCCCGGCAAAGGAGCCCACTAAGCCTTCAGGTGGCTCGGGCTCGAGCCAGCCTATCTCCGGTGCCGATCCGACACCGAAGAAGAAGCCATCTTCCTCAACCACGCCGACCGTTGCTCCGACACCTAAGCACACTGCGCCGAAGACTGGCAGCGGCTCATAGGTGCTGAAACCGCACTCAGAGCCGAGTAAATAACCACCTAAAGCTCCAGATTCACACGCTTCGGAGCCGAAAAAGCACCCGGATACGAAAAAACAGGTTCCCGTAAAAGACATTTCAAAAGGGCACACTTCTAAGCCAAAAGACTCAAGACCAGCCACCGACTCGGTGCTGAAAAAACCTACAAAGCCGAAAACTCCGACGCCGAAGGATCTGCCCTACTCGGAGGACATTTTGACACCGGATCCTAATCAAAAAAACTCTTGGAAAGGATCCTAAGACCGGTCAATTGACTCTCAGCTCCAAGATGAGACCACTTGAGGCGCCAGCACCACCTCCCCCTCCAAAGAAGACACACATTGCAACCTCTCCATTAAGGGTCCCCTCTCTACCACCTCCCCATACTGTTCCTCCTCCTACACCCCCCACCACATCATTCACCTACACCATCCACTAGTCCAGACGATGATGTAGACACAGACTCTGATGACACAGGTGGGGGTGCACATGACCCATCAGGGACCAATAGTCTCCCTCAGTCACCTAATCCATGGAATGATTACAACACCCCTGATGTACCTTGCGTCCCACAAGACGATGTATACCCTTCCAGACCTTCCCCACCAGAGGACACTATAGGTTTTAACCTACTAGTCCAAAGAGCTACCCAATATCATGGGGTGGACTTACACACCGATGCAGTGGAGGAAGATTTCCTATTAGACACTTTTGATAACACACCAAAGGTTTACTGCCATTTTGCCAATGATTAAGGGTGTCATCAAGCACGCAACAGAGGCTTTTAAGGATCCTGTCCAGGCTAGGGTCCTCAATCCTCGCATTGAGAAAAATACAAAGCTGCCCCTACAGATCCAGTTTATATTAAAGGCCCAGCACCATTAGATTTTTTAGTAGTGTCTAATGCACGTAAACGTGCTAATTCTCAGACATCAGGCGAGGCCTCACCACCAGACAAAGAATCTAAGCTCCTTTGACGCCTCCGGCAAACGAACAGCGTCACAAGCAGCTAACATCTGGTGCATTGCCAACACCCAAGTGTTGCTGGCAAGATATGATAGGGCACAATACGATGAACTGGAGTCTATAATGCAGCATCTACCAGACAAATACAAAAATAGGGCCAATGAACTTATACAGGAAGGTAAAAATATTACTAATACTTCTATTCTTTGTGCCATGGATGCTGCAGATACCGCCTCAAGGGCAATCAATACCAGCACCCTTCTACGTAGACATGCCTAGCTACGTATTTCAGGTTTTAAACCTGAAGTACAAAATTCCATCCTTAATCAGCCATTTGAAGAGACACATTTATTTGGCCCAAATGTTGACGTGTCTTTAGAAAAAATGAAAGACACCGATACAGCAAAATCTATGGGAGCCTTGCAGCAGCAAGCTCCCAGGCGTTCTTTTTGTCGCTCATCCTACAGAGCAACACAAGAGGCTACTCTTCGGAAAGTCCCTCCACTTCTTCCAAAACCCCTAGCCAATCCGCATTCACTAAGGGCTACCAGAGAGTGGGTTACAGGGGTAACAACAACAAAGGCAGAGGCAAAACCAACAACTCCCGCTCTGCCTCTACCCCTACCCAATGACTTTCCTCCCTTTCCACCCCAACATTCCACTCCTGTGGGGGTAAGACTGCAACAATACCTTGGTGCCACAATAAACACCTCAACGCAACGATAGCCAGCATGCAAACTCTTCTAACAAAGTTTCAGCTACAACACTCCCTTCCAGCACGAGTGTTCATGCAACTCATAGGGATGATGCCCTCTTGCATTTTCATAGTACCCCATGCAAGACTACAAAGGCACAAGGCCAATTAACAGGCCTAGTGTTGGTAGACGGTTAAACTCATCGCTCTCTGCAGTGGTGGAACACCAAAAACCTTTCCAAAGGGCGACAGTTTCTAGAGCCAGTTCCTCAAATGATCTTGACAACGGACGCATGGCTCTCCGGCTGGGGAGTCCACCTACTGCACCACACCATGCAAGGCAGGTGGACGCCACAACAAAAGTTACTCCATATCAACCACCTTGAGTTAATAGCCACATTCCTAGCACTAAAAGCTTTCCAAGAGCAAATATCAAACAAAGCTGTGTTAGTCCGCACGGACAACATGACAGCCATGTATTACATACAGAATCAGGGCGGAACACACTCACTGCAACTCTCTCAACTACCACAGGACATATGGCGGTGGGCTATTCCTCATAACCTATTCCTTCTAGCCCAGCATGTTCCTGGAGTACATAATACCATAGCGGATCTGTTAAGTTGTCAAACACAACAGACCCACGAGTGGGAACTTATTATGCAAGTTCTTCAGCCATTCTTTCAGATGTGGGGACAACCTCAGATAGACCTATTTGCCACCCACGAAAACGCCAAATGCCCAAGCTTCGTCGCCAGATATCCACACTCACTGTCCAAAGGCAATGCGATATGGATGAACTGGTCAAACAGATTTGCGTACACTTTTTCACCTCTCCCACTCATGCCACTAGTAGTACGCAAGCTACAGCAGCATTCTCTGAACCTAATCCTAGTTCCTCCAACGTGGGCCAGACAACCGTGGTACACTACACTGCTGCAACTGTCTGTAGTACCGCACCAAAAATTGCATCTGTCTCCACACCTCTTAACACCGAACCGTGGAGGATCAGACACCCGGACCCAGCTTAGCTCAACCTTGCGATCAGGCTCCTGAAATACTAGAATTTGGATATCTAAACCTTCCTCCAGACTGCATGAATGTCATAAAAGAAGCTAGACGTCCAACCACTAGGGCATGTTATGCAGCCAAGTGGAAACGATTTGTAATATATTGTCACATCAACAATATTAATCCCCTAGTTGTGTCTATACAACACATCATAGGATACTTACTTCATCTCCAAAGATGTAACTTAGCCTACACGTCTATTAGAGTACATCTTGCCGCAATAGCAGCAATTCTACAAAACAGACATCTATCTCTGTTCAGAATGCCTGCCATTAAAGCCTTAATGGAAGGCCTTAAAAGAATAATACCTCCCAGAGTACCACCTTCACCAGTGTTGAATTTAAACGTTGTTCTCACACGGTGAATGGGACCTCCCTTTGAACCCTTACACAAATGTGATTTACAATTTTTAACATAGAAAGTTGTGTTCCTAGTAGCTATTACTTCTCTGCGGAGAGTTAGTGAATGACAAGCACTTACCATTCAAGAACCCTTCTTGCAAATGCATCATAATAAGGTAGTTCTGCATACTTATCCAAAATTCCTGCCCAAAGTAATTTCTCCCTTCCATCTTAATCTGTGGAACTGCCCGTTTTCTTCTACCAACCACAGACAGTAGCAGAAAGCGCTCTTCACACATAAGATGTTAAAAGAGCATTGCTATACTACATAAAAAGGACACAACCCTTTCGTAAAACAAAATAACTTTTTTTGTCCTTCTCCCCACCATACAAGGGTAATCACATTTCAAAATCTGGGATAGCTAGATGGATTGTCAAATGCATACAGATTTGTTACCACAAAGCTAAACGGAAGTGATCTGTTTCTCCTAAAGCCCACTCTACAAGAAAGATAGGGGCTTCAATAGCATTTTTAGGGAACATTTCCCTAGATGACATCTGCAGAGCAGCTACATGGTCTACACCGCACACATTCACAAAACAGTATTGTGTAGATGTGCAAACCAAACAACAAGCTAATGTGGGCCAGGCTGTTCTCAAAACATTATTCCAAACTACTGCAACAGAAAGGGGTGGACGCCGCTAAGAGTGGGTACTGCTATACAATCTATGCACAATATGCAATCTGCAGCTCATATGCCTTGAACGGAAAATGCTACTTACCAGTATGCATCTGTTCTTGGCATGTAGAGCTGCAGAGTTGCATACGCCCACCCGCTGGCTGCTCTCTGTGCACTCCAGCAGGCCCCCAGAGAATCAGGCCTGGGTCACCAGTCCAGACGTCAAATTATAGCGCAAGATGGGGGATTTCCAGCAGTCCCCGTTTGTGTGGTGACTGTCTGTTGGCTAGATATTGAATTCAGGGACCTGTAAGATGTCCACCCCATGCCCCCTGGGGTGCTGCGCCTCCCTCTCGTCCTGCAGTTGGAGGATGAGCGCAGACCCCTCTTTCAGTTGTGGCTGCAGGCCCGGCACTCCCCCAGCCGCACTCCCACACACCGGCAGGCCTGACTAGGCTGTCATTTGTCAGTGTTCTCCGGGCAGCCACCTAGAAAGGGGGGAGGCGCCCCACTGAGATGTCTCCAGACCCTCTGGGCCTCGACCGCCCAGTCATTACTCAATCCGGCATCCGCGCTGGGAGTCAAGTATGGGTACCCTGCTCCCGTCTCACAAGACACCCAATAAAACGCTGCAGAGGAGAGGCAGATGCAGTAGTGTTACAGTACCTCACGGCTGATTTTCCCTCACAGGTGCGGTGGGAGCCACCTCCAGGCTTGCTCCTCCTCCCTGCATAAGGCCCGAGTGCCTCCAGGTGTTGCACCCTGGTCTCCGGAGCATGGGGGGCGGACTGCCCCATGCCCCCTCCAGGAAGGGCTGCTGCAGCGGTAGACGGCCGGGCCTGCACCCCACGCTCCCTACTCGGCAATCTCGTCTGCAGCTCGAGAGCAGGCCCGCCCCAGGCCCTTGCGATTGACGCCACAACAGCTGCCGAGGTTTGGGTCTTCCTTTCCCGGCGCTTTCTCGTATGGGCACTGAGAGTATTCTTTTTGCCTCTTATGGCATGGAAAAGAGATTTGCAGGATTAATGAAGGATAATGCTGCAAGGTGGCCGGGAGCCCGGGGTTTTTTGTCCTGTTGGCCATGTTGCTTAGCTATGCCCCCATTGTGGTTTAAAATTAGTTTGACTAATGGCCAGATAGAACAAGCATTTGCAATGCAATAGGTCTCGCATGTACACACGCTTAAGATGTTGGCATTGTAAATGACAATGCCAATAGCTTAAACTCTCGTAAATGCGAGATCTATTGCATTGCAGATGTTTGTTTAACTTTAAAACTGAGGGCGGACACTGAGTGTTAAAGTTAAAAAAAAAAAAAAAAAAAAAAGCGCAGTGTCCCTGAAGCAGGCACCGCTCTTACTATCAAAGTAAAAAAAATGTTTTAATTAAACAGGGCATGGTGTCCCAGAAGTGGACGCCGTGCTCAACACGGAATATTAAAAAAATAAAAATTGAAAAGGATTGTGGTGTCCCTAAAGTGGGCGCCGCAATCATTATGCAAATAGCAGCCACCATTGTCCCCATCAGTGACAATAACAAAAATAGAGCTCACCCCTAGATAAATCAGGCCGTATAACCAGCCAAGTAAAAGGTCCAGTCGTTATGGGCCGTAACAAAGGAAGACAAGGCGGTACCAAGGTGGGGCTAACAAGCCCTTTAACGTATCAGAAGCCACCATTTAAGAAGGACAATGACACAAAGCCAATGGCAAATATGGCCGGAGAGTGGGAGATGCTTCAACAAACATACCCTAATACTGCATGCCTCGCAGAGCATGCGCGCATCCGCCAGGCTCGACCTAAAAAAGACCAACTGAGAAAATCAAAACCTTTCTCAAAGTCTGCCAAAATCAATGTGCTGCAGTAGTGGAATTCATGGGTGCTAGCTATCTCCAGCTATAACCTTCAAAGACAGTGATGTTTGTCTCCTTCCAGTATAAATACATGTTTAATTGGTGTGTTATGGAGGTAATGCAAAAAACACAGTTGTTGGACAGAATGCAGAAAAATGTCTTACATTCACCCCATTACAAAGATCTGGGCCTAAATCCAACGTTTTTTTGCACTCCACACCACCCTATGTCTTTCCTAGACCGGAATCTAGCATCCAAGGACCGGTTTCTGGCTATCAGCCTTCTTCAGCCTGGATAGCTTGACTCCAGTGATGTGGAGAGCCTGGGACTCACGTCTGAGCATACCCAGCCCACTCTGGGTGAAATGGAGGTAATGACCTTGACCTGCCAGTTCACGAGTACGCTTCAGGAGGACTGAAAGAGTTGCAATACGGAGGTCATTTGGAACGTAGTTGACCTCTGAGGCTTCACTGAACATGTTTAAGAACTCAGTGGGGAAGTAATTTTCTGCCTGCCGTTTTCTCCAACTGAATCCTCTAGTTTTGCAGCCACCTCTTCAATCTTCAAAGATTGGTTGGAAGCATCCTTATCCGATATATGGAGTTCACAAATCCTGGAGTTGGGGTTGGGACTGTTCTGCCTCCATTGACAGGCATGCCACAACCAGACACCAGAAAATGATCTGCAAATGTGGCTTCTGGCTCCTTGGAATGAGGTGCTGCAGTAACAACTTTGGCGGCCACTTCATGGTTTTCCTGCCAGTAAAGCCGCTAATGTTCTTTGTTAGTAACAGGTTTTTGTTCCTATGCTGTCCAGGTAAGTTTAGCTAATAGTTTTAGCTTCAATTTAACCTCTGTACGCTGACTCTGGAGAGGTTCTTGCACTGTGGCAAAGGTGAGGATCTTCAATTACTGTGTTGTAATTTTAAGTTCGCTCGTCCTCTTTTTTATCCCCTTCGCTGCTAGTGCGTGCTTAGGCCCCTGTAACTCTTTGGCCACATAAGGTATCCACGCCAATTTTGCGTCCTTTTCTTCCAACATCATGGGGATTCTAAAGGTACCCAGGGTTTGTGGATTTCCTTGGAGGGGTCCCAGAAATTATGCAAAATGCAGTAACATTTTAGTTTTTTCCAGAAAAATGGGAAAAACGGGCTGCAAAGGAAGGCCTCTATGTTTTTCCCTGCAAATGTTATCAAAAAAGGGTTTGTGGGGCTGAAATCACAATTTTCCCAGCTTTTAGGGAATGGCAGTCTTTTGTCAGAGAACCAACATTTTTCACACCGTTTTGGCAGTTTTGTGGGACATAGCCTATTTTTGCTATTTTTAGTGCTTCCAACCTCCTTCCAGTTAATGGTAAAAATGAGTATGAAAGCAATAATGGATCCTGAAATGCGATACATTTTATTAAAGTAGACAACATTCTTAATTCATAAAGGGGTCATTTGTCTAAATCCATGAAGGTTTCTTTATAGAAACTAACAGTTAAATATAGCTAATAATTAGTTGAAAAAAACAGCCTTTTGTGTCAATGTTTTCACCTGTAACTTCTTATAATTATGACAGCTCTTTGCAAGCAATATACCGTTACATTTGCTGGACCTTCCTGGTTGTGAGGATATATAGCACTTGTAGGTTAAACAAGAACCCGACGAACCCAGAGCTAAAATCTGCACAGCAACTTGCAATGGAATTTTATTATGTACCATGTTTAGAGCAATTATTCTTCGAGAAAATGTATACATGGAAAAATCAGTATGAAAGACACCTATGTATTTCTGAAATGGGTACAAATTATAGAGTTTAGAAACAGTACGTATTTGCACATTTTCAAAATTGGGAATACTCATACTAGCATGAGAATTATTGGTCATTTTTCAAAATGACTTCTTTTTTACACAATGTCTTTCATTTGAAAGGCAGAAATGCATCAAAACTCAACAGGTAATACGGTTGCTTTACAATTCTGAATTACCCGAAGTCTCCCGATAAAAATGGTACCTCACTTGCATGGGTCGGCCTAGTGCCGGCGACAGGAAACGGCGCAAAACGCAACGTGGTCGCACCTCAATTTCGCAGTGAAAAATTGCCCTTTTTTGGCAAAGTGTCTACCTGTAGTTTTTGAACCCTAGCTCTGCCGGCACCTAGGGAAACCTAGCAAACCTATACATTTTTGAAAACTAGACACCCTGGGGAATTCAGGATGGGGTGACTCGACTGACTCCCACCAGGTTCTGTTACCCAGAATCCCTTGCAAACCTAAAAAATTGGAGGAAAAAAAACGCATTTTCCTCACATTTCTGTGGTGGAAAGTTCTTGAATCTGCGTAGATCCACAAATTTCCTCCCACCCAGCGTTCCCCCAGGTCTCCTGATGAAAATGTTACCTCACTTGCGTGGGTGGCTCAAGGAGCCACAACAGGCAAGGGCCCAAAATCTAATGAGGTGACATCAAAATTACCTATCACAAACCAACCTGGTTTTGCAAGGGGGTTCACATGAGTTTTTGGCCCGCAGCTCGGCGGCCATCTAGGGAAACCTACCCAACCCACACATTTCTGGAAAGTAGACACCCGGGGAGTCCAGCGAGGTATGGCTTGCATGGGTCCCTCATCATTCTCCTACCCAGAATCCACTGCTAACCTCATATTTCGCAAATAAATTCACTTTTTTCTCACATTTCTGTGTGGTAAAGTTGTGGAATCTGCGTAGATCCTCTAATTCCCTCCTGTTTTTGGGGAGGGGTGGACCTGAGGTTTTTGCCCCAGGCTCGGCGGCCATTTTGGGAAACTACCAAACCCAAACATTTCAGCGTTCCCCTTGTTCTCCCGAGTAAAATGATACCTCACTTGTGTGGGTGGGCCCAAGGCCTGTGACTAGGAAGAGCCCAAAACAGTGGTATTTACAACATAGCACCCAGAATTCTGAACGCTACATTTGTTTAAAAATACATTTTTAGCCACTTCTGCTTTGGACATCCACACAAGTGAGGTATCATTTTAATCGGGAGAACAAGGGGAACGCTGGGTGGTAGGACATTTGTGCCGACACGGAGATTCCACGCAAAAATGTATGGAATAAATGTTTTTTTTAACCAAAATTTGAGGTTTGCCGGGAATTCTGGGTAGGAAAACGTTGAGGGACCCACGCATGCCATACCTCGCTGGATTCCCCCGGGTGTCTAGTTTTCAGAAATGTTTGGGTTTGGTAGTTTCCCATGATGGCCGCCGAGCCCGGGGGAAAAAAACCCAGGTGCGTGGAGTAGCACTCATCTAGCAGTGTGTGTAGTGACCAACAGAAAGTAAATACTCTCACTCCGCCAGCTGAGCGCCAGACCACCCACACCGCCATCCAAGCACCAGTCCACACACACCGCCAGCCAAGCACCAATCCACACACACCGCCAACCAAACACCAATCCTTGCACACCGCCAGCCAAGCACCAGTCCACGCACACCGCCAGCCAAGCGCCAGTCCACGCACACCGCCAGCCAAGCGCCACTGCACGCACACCGCCAGCCAAACACCAGTGCACGCATACCGCCATCCAAACACCAGTGCACGCACACCACCAGCCAAGCACCAATCCTTGCACTCCACCAGCCATGTGCCAGTCCACGCACACCGCCAGCCAAGCACCTATCCTTGCACTCCGCCAGCCAAGCAACAGTCCATGCACACCGCCAGCCAAGCGCCACTCCACGCACACCGCCATCCAAACACCAGTGCACGCACACCACCAGCCAAGTGCCAATCCACACACACCGCCAGCCAAGCACCAATCCATGCACTCCGCCACCCAAGCGTCAGTCCACGCACACCGCCAGCCAAGTGCCATTCCACGCAAACCGCCAGCCAAGTGTCAGTCCACGCACACCGCCAGCCAAACGCCAGTCCACACACACCGCCATCCAAGCACACCACCATCCAAGCACCAGCCTGCACACACCGCCATCACATTTAGATTTTTTAAAAAAATAATACAAACCAATTGCAAATACCTACAAATCTGCTAACACAAATTCTAAAACTAAATGCATTGCACTAATGCCAACCTTGAAAAAGACAAAAAAATATTAAAGAATACAGACCCGGCAGTTCTCTTTACCACTCATGAATACTCCCAAAACTTCTTATGCGTGTGGTACGATTTAAAACAAGCTGACACACAATCCAGGATTAGAAGGACAGTCTGGGCAGTACATACGAGTCTCCCTCCACACGCCTCTTCGCCAACAGACTCTAATTCTCCTAGTGGGAAAGTCTTTTGAGGATGTGGGAGGAATGTATTCAGGAAAGTGGCGATCTTTCAGTCTAGCCACATCCTGCACCACTCCAACTCTGGGAACACTTGCCTGTTCCACTAGAACACGGCTGTCTATTGTAGACTCCTGAAACTTAACAAAAGGCTTCTTTGACTCAGGACAAGAATTCTGGAACACAACAAAAGCATTAAAGGTTGCCAAGTGGAAAAGATGAATAGCCAACTTCTTATATCAAATGTAAGCCTTACGAAGAGCCGCATAAGGTTCCAACCTCTGATCTACTCTGTCAACACCACCCATGTGCCTATTATAGTCTAAAATGCACACAGGTTTGCGCACTTCAGCAGCCGGACCCCAAACAGGCACAGGTGCAGTGCTTTCATCATGGATGGTAGTCAGCAAGTACACATCTCTCCTGTCTGAAAATTTCACAGCTAGAAGCTCCTCACATCGCAATGCACTAGACTGTCCCCGCACAAGCCTTAGCCAAACAAGTTCTTTTGGGAAACCTTTATGGTTACAGTGCATTGTGCCACAAGCAACAGTGCCCACTTTGGCCAATTCCTTGAACAACCGCACACCAGTGTACAAGTTATCTACATATAAATGGTGGCCTTTGTTAAATAATCCTCTACCTAGTTCCCACACAATTTTCTCAGTCACTCCAAAAGTGGAAGGACAACCAAGGGGGTTAATGCTAGACTCCTTACCGGTGTGCACCCTGAAATTAAAGACCTATTCATCCCACTGTCACACAGCACATACAGTTTAATTCTTTAGCGTGCCCTCTAGGAATGTATTGCCTAAAAACCAAGCGACCCTTGAACAATTCCAAAGACTCATCTACTGTTATATCTGTACCAGGAGCATAGATCTCAGAAAAACGATCAACAAAGTGATCAAGCACAGGCCGAATCTTAAAAAGGCGGTCACAATCAGGGTGATCTCGTGGCAACGCTAAACCATTATCGACAAAATGCATCATCCGAAGCAGAAGCAAATACCGATCACAACTCATGACTACTGGAAATATAGCCGTTGCCATCAAGGGACTAGTGGACCCATATGAAGACCTTGATGGCTTCCTTAGCAAGCCCATCAAAAAAGTTAATCCCAAAAACTTCATCTCTTCAACATTTGTGGGAGTCCACCGGGTAGCTCTAGAATGGGGCTTAAGGTTGGCACTGTTGTCCCTCAAAAACTGTTCTGCATACAAATTAGTCTGCTCTACAATCTCTGCCAAAAACACATTGTCCATAAACTGAAAAAAATGTATCAGCAGAAAATTCTCAGTATTCACTCTACACCCTGGAACACCAGTAACGTCTGGCAATGCCGGCTGCACCATGCCAGGGGCAACCCAGAGGCCATCCCTATCAACGGGAAGTGCAGGCGCTCCAGCCTGCAGCCCAGATCCCTCTTGCCGCACGACACCAACGGGAAGCCTAGCAGCCTCAGATACTTCTTGCTGCACTACACCAACGGAAAACCTAGCATCTCCAGAGGCCTCTTGCCGCACTACACCAACGGGAAGCCTAGCAGCCTCAGATGCTTCTTGCTGCACTACACCAACGGGAAACCTAGCAGCCCCAGAGGCCTCTTGCCGCACTACACCAACGGGAAGCCTAGCAGCCTCAGATGCTTCTTGCTGCACTACACCAACAGGAAGCCTAGCAGCCTCAGATGCTTCTTGCTGCACTACACCAACGGGAAACCTAGCAGCCCCAGATGCCTCTTGCCACACTACACCAACAGGCAGCCTAGCAGCACCAGATGCCTCTTGCTGCACCACAGCAATGTGAAGCCTTTTGGGCAAAGCCTGCAGTCCAGATGCCTCTTGCCGACGTACACCAAAGGGAAACCTTGCGGCCCTAGGCTGCAGCCCTGATGCGTCTTGGCCCACTACCGGCACATCAATGTCCTCCCATAACATAGGCACTTCATCAGCACTAGAAGAAGCTTCATCATCTGATGATTCCATGTGAAGAGAAAACTCACTGCCTGAATCTTCCCCTCCTACCCCTGGCTCCGAATCGGAGTCAGTCTCTGAACCAAGGTCAGCAGAAGACTCAAAAAGCATACCAACAACCTGCTGAGCAGTAATTCTACGACTAGCCATTATCCTTACTAAGAAAGAAGACTACACAAACAGGTCAACAACAACCAACACTGTGCAAAGTAAGTAGTAAACAAGGTAAGGCTTTAACACAAAGATCTATACACTCCAAAACAATATAACTCTTACCAAAGATAGCTACACTCACAAGCACCTACTCGGCTGAGACACAGCAAAAAGCAATGATATCCCACTAGAAAGAATCAAAACACAAAGCCAATCAAACTGCTATTACTACACCTTTTACAAAAACACATTCATCTAGGAAAAAGTAGTACAGAATACATTCACTTACCAAGCACATGTAACTACACAAGCTGCAAAACCAGTAGTAACAGAACCGCAACCTACAACAATCCAAACAGCAAAAACCTTGAACTAGAATGAAATAGAGAAATAAAAAATGACTATTACATTTCACAAACAATATAACAATTGAAAATTTAACACACAAATTTGCCACCCAAATGGACATTCGGCCAGATGGGCCTTCAAATAGGGCTGAGACCAATGGGGATTAGGTGAGGTGTCCACCAAGACACTGGTTATATTTTTCTCTGCCTGCCCCCTTTGGTGCCAGTCTGTCTTTTTGTCCTTACTTTACCCCCCTCACACGGGGGCAGTAAGGACAAAAAAAGACCGACTGGCACCAAGGGGGGCCGGCAGAAAAAAACATCCAAAAATATAACCACCTTTGGAAGCGAACCTTGCCCAAGGACTCACTTCCACACATTACAAAACACAATCCCTAGGTCCTAGTGGGGCAGGAAAACATTCCTAAAAAATGTCCTCTCTAGGAAGCGACCCTTGCCCATGGGGTCGCAGACATTACAAACATAATGGCCTCAAAACAATCCCTGAAGCCTAGTGGCATTTTTTACCCACCCGGGGGCAAAACAACCAAACATACGTACCTATTTGCCCCCGGGGGCCAGAAAATCAAAATATATATATGGGCCCCCACCTGGAAGCGACCCTTGCCAAAGGGGTCTCTTCTATCCTATTGAAATTTGTCATTATAAAAATCTCTGGTGCCTAGTGGCGTTATTCTGCCGCCCCCCACGGGGCAAAAAGGCTGAAAACAACAGGCCTATTTGCACCCAGGTGGGTCAGAAAAACATTCCTGAAAAATGCCCCCTCTAAAAAGCGACCCTTGCCCAAGGAGTCGCTTCCATTGCAAAAAAAAAATACCCCCAAACCAATCCCTGGTGCCTAGTGGCATTTTCTACCCCCCCCCCCCTGGGACAAAACGGCTGAAAAAACGAGCTGATTTGCCCCCAGGGGAGGCAGAAAATCTAAATCTAAATTTGGCCCCGCCTGGAAGCAACCGTTGCCCAAGGGGTCACTGCCTACATTTCTATAATGAAATCCCTGGTGCTAGTGCGATTTTCTGCCACCCTGGGGGGCAAAACGGTCGAAAAAAATAGGCCGATTTGCCCCGGAGGGGGGGGGGGCAGAAAATCAAAAACATAATTGGCCCCCACCTGGAAGCTACCCTTGCCCAACGGGTCGCTTCCTACAATCTAAAATTAAATCCCTGGTGCTAGTGGGGGCATTTCCGCCGCACGATCGCGACGCTGTGCACGATCGTGAGGCAGAAATGCCCTGCAAAGAGACATCAGGGGAGAGGAAAATCTCTTTCCTGTCCCCTGATCCCTCCATGCGGCCCCAAAACCCCCCCAGGAACTGGTTTCCCTCCCTTTCTCGAACGACGCTCAGGAAGCAAATGGCTTCCCGAGCGCCGATACTCCCTGATGACGTCAGCGCGCGCTGTGTGCGCCGACGTCATGGGATTTCCAGGGGTTTGGGGTCGGGGTGGAACAGCGACAGCGCTTCCCCCGAGGGAGGGGCTCATGACGAGCTGGACTCGTCATCAGCACACGTCCAGTGTGTGCCATGACGAGTCCAGCTAGTCATCAGCAGGGAAGGGGTTAATACATAGATATACCATGTCCTTTTGCCGGACGACCGCATTGAAGGCCTGAAGTGCTATACCGAACAGAGCCTGAATTTAGTTGGAAATAGGATTCAGTGCCCTCACACCAAAATGTGGAGAAGTCATCCTTCATTAGCCACTCAGCCTTAAGGCACCACTTGCTCCTCTTGCACGGCTCAGTTGTAATTGTACTGGCAAATGATCAAATGTGTCATGTGAAATGCTATGTGAACCTGAAACCCGAGCTAGATCTTTGACAGGGTGGGAAGAAGTAATCTTAATGGGAAAAAAGCTGATGACTGTTAAGTAGAATGTGTGCTCCGACCCCCTTATGGGTTCGCTTCCATGTTTAAGTTTAAGTTTAAAATATTTATTAAGCGCAACATACACCTGAGCGGTTTCTTGGCGCTGAGATAGCAGACAGCCAGCTGGCAAAGTCAGTCGCTAAAACATAGACTGGAATGGGGAACAGAGATTAAGACAGAAAAGCCTGAGTGAATAAAAATGTTTTCAATTGTTTGCGAAAAATGGAATATTGAGTGAGAGACCTAAGGTGAAAGGGAAGAGAATTCCAGAACATGGGGGCGAGAGTGGAAAATTTCGAGCCACCCAGTTTTTTTTTTCCGGTAGCGGGGAACTGCTAAAAGATGTTGTGCCGAAGAGCGAAGGTCTCTGCCAGGGACATAAGCTTTGACGGCTGAGGATATAAAAAGAGGGGCCAGGCCCGTCCTGGCCTGAAACGCCATGCAGCCTAATTTAAACAGGGCGCGTTCCCGAACAGGAAGCCAGTGAAGGGTCTTCAGGAGGGGAGAGGTACGATGAAATTTGGGAAGACCGAAAGCAAGGCGGGCCGCCTGGTTCTGCACCAGTTGCAGTTTGCGCAGGCTGTACTGAGGGATGCCATTGAACATGATGTTCCCGTAGTCCAGGCGGGACAGGACCAGTGCGGACATGATTAGTTTAAGTGCAGAGAAGGAAAAAAAACGAGAGATAGAACGGATAGTACGAAGAGTAAGAAAACAGGAAGAAACCACCGAACCTATCTGGGAGTGCATAGTGAGTTTGTCATTTAGTTTGATGCCAAGAGTCTTAACAGAGGAAACTGGGATAGGAGGAGAACCAAAGGAGGGGGGCCAAAATAGAGAATTCCAGGGACTGGAGCAACCACCCGTAACCACAAGTTCCGTCTTATCGGGATTGAGCTTCAGGTGGTTGAAGTTCATCCAGTCCCTGATGAAAGATAGAGTAGATTGGAAGTTAGAGATAGAGTCAGAGGAAGAAGATAGATTGAAGATGAGCTGGAGGTCGTCGGCATAGTTATATACCGTGACCTCCAGCTGCTGTAGAGCGAAGATGAGAGGCGAGATGTAAAGGTTGAACAGTAAAGGGGAAAGAGAAGAGCCCTGGGGGACGCCGCACTGGACCTGGCAGGGGGTAGCTGAAAACTCCCCAAGATGAACCGCCTGGGTCTGGTCCCTCAAAAAGGACGAGAGCCAAATAAGGGCTGAGCCTCCAATGCCCGCCGCCCTGACACGGGAAAGTAAGATGGAATGATCCACCGTGTCAAAAGCGGCGGACAAGTCAAGGAGGACCAGCGCCTGGGATTTGCCAACGTCCATACCCTCTCTGAGGGTGTCTAGTACTGATACCACCACTGACTCTGTCGAGTGCTTGGGTCGAAACCCAGCCTGACACGGGGCCAGCCTCCCATTCTCCTCGACAAAGGAGCTGAGCGCAGATGTAACGTGTCGCTCAAGCACCTTCCCCAAAAAGGGAAGAAGGGAGATGGGACGATAGTTGGCCATCACGGAAGGATCGGCTCCTGGCTTTTTTAAAATAGGAACGATGGAAGCAGATTTTAGTGATGGAGTGACAACCCCTTGGGCCAGTGAATCGTTAAGGAAGCCAAGAGGAGGCAGGGTACAGACAGAGTAGACCTGCCGTAAGATGTGTGCCGGGCAGATATCAGAAGGGGAACCGGATTTGATTTTGGGGAGGAGGGACAGAAAAAGTTCCTCAGAAAGAGGGGGAAAGGAGTTGAAGAAAGCTGAGGCGGCGATAGGCGGAGGATCGACAAAGAGAGGAGAGGGAGGGGGGATGTTGGATTTAATTGTCGCGATTTTTCCTACGAAGTAGGAATTCAGCGAATCGCAGAGTTTCTGGGAGGGAGGGGGTTTGAGTGAGGTCCTGTCGGAAAAAGCCAGGTCGTGAGTGATGGCGAAGATCTCCTTCGGTTGATTCTCGGCCGCCAGGATTTTGGCTGAGAAGTAGGCTTTCTTGGCCTCAGTGATGTTTTTTTTGTAGGTCCCTAGGAGAAGGACATAACTGGTCTTGGAGATAGGGGAGTAGTCCCGTCTCCATTTGCGTTCTGCCCGTCGAACTGAAAGCTTCAGGTCTTTCAAATCATTACTGAACCACCGATTGGCGTCTTTAGGGCGCCTAATCGAGGTGCGCCGGAGAGGGGCCAAGCAGTCGCTTCCGTTCATAAGCCATAAATCGATGGCTTTGGCTTGAGCTGCGGAGTCCAGGCCCGATAAGCAGGGAGAGGAGGCCAGAAGGGAGGTCGTAAGGTCGATCACACATCCCCATTGAGGCTAACCAGTTAGAAAGGAAATTGTTTCTGTGTGCACCAAGTGCTTTGGAGGACTACATTTCTAAAGTCCTGTCCATGAGTTGAAGTACTCCCCATAACTGTCATCCTTTGGGGAGGGTGTTGAAGCAATGGATGAGTAATGGCGCATGAAGTGTGATCAGCGAAAAGGGATCATACGTACACTGTAAGAAGTTCAAGGTCACCCACCAATGTGCTACCAGTCACTTGCATGTATTGTTCCAACTTGTCAGTCTGTGCTTCAGGGTACCATAATCTGGTTTTATGAAGTAGGATTTACACCCCCTGAAGCCTTCCATAAAGCCTGAATGAAAGAGACTGTTGTATCCGTATTGCTTCAGAAATTTACAGATCGTGTCTAGTAGATCAATCTCTTGGAACAACAGCACTTGAGATGGTAAAGCACCTTGTTTTGTTCTGCCTGCTTGAACAAAAGCAATAGAACACAAATATCCCCCAAAATTGCCATGTAGGAGTGAGGTTATGCCCCACTCAATTCTGCAAGATAATTAAGGAGTAAGAAGTGAAAATGTCAGTCTGAGAGCCATTGTTGACCACAGTTGTCGGAAGCAAAGAAATCAAAGGAAAGCTGAAGGACATAAAGCAATGAGAGGAATAAACAAGCATTTACAATGCAATGGTCTCGGCATCATTAAAAGTAGAGCAATTGGAATTGCTCATGACATATCTTTTTTTTCTCTTAAATCATAAATAACAGCACTCTGCACTCAACAGCACACACCACTCTGCACCTGCACTCACTGCTCTGCACACTCACTCTGCACTCACTACTATGCACTCTGCACTCACTACTCTGCATTCTGCACTCACTACTCTGCACTCACTACTCTGCATTCTGCACACTCACTCTGCACTCACTACTCTGCATTCTGCACTCACTACTCTGCATTCTGCACTCACTACTCTGCACTCACTACTCTGCACTCACTACTCTGAATTCTGCACTCACTACTCTGCACTCACTACTCTGCATTCTGCACTCACTACTCTGCATTCTGCACTCACTACTCTGCATTCTGCACTCACTACTCTGCACTCACTACTCTGCATTCTGCACTCACTACTCTGCACTCACTACTCTGCATTCTGCACTCACTACTCTGCACTCACTACTCTGCACTCACTACTCTGCATTCTGCACTCACTACTCTGCACTCACTACTCTGCACTCACTACTCTGCATTCTGCACTCACTACTCTGCACTCACTACTCTGCACTCACTACTCTGCATTCTGCACTCACTACTCTGCACTCACTGCTCTGCACTCACTGCTCTGCACTCACTGCTCTGCACTCACTACTCTGCACTCACTACTCTGCACTCACTACTCTGCACACTCACTACTCGGCACTCACTACTCGGCACTCACTACTCGGCACTCACTACTCGGCACTCACTGCTCTGCACTCACTGCTCTGCACTCACTGCTCTGCACTCACTGCTCTGCACACTCACTACTCGGCACTCACTACTCTGCACACTCACTACTCGGCACTCACTACTCGGCACTCACTACTCCGCACACTCACTACTCTGCACTCACTACTCTGCACTCACTACTCTGCACTCACTACTCTGCACTCACTACTCTGCACTCACTACTCTGCACTCACTACTCTGCACTCACTACTCTGCACTCACTACTCTGCACTCACTACTCTGCACTCACTACTCTACGCACTCACTACTCTACGCACTCACTACTCTGCAAACTCACTACTCTACAAACTCACTACTCTGCACTCACTACTCTGCACTCACTACTCTGCACGCACTACTCTGCACGCACTACTCTGCACTCACTACTCTGCACTCACTACTCTGCACTCACTACTCTGCACTCACTACTCTGCACTCACTACTCTGCACTCACTACTCTGCACTCACTACTCTGCACTCACTACTCTGCACTCACTACTCTGCACTCACTACTCTGCACTCACTACTCTGCACTCACTACTCTGCACTCACTACTCTACGCACTCACTACTCTACGCACTCACTACTCTGCAAACTCACTACTCTACAAACTCACTACTCTGCACTCACTACTCTGCACTCACTACTCTGCACTCACTACTCTGCACGCACTACTCTGCACGCACTACTCTGCACTCACTACTCTGCACTCACTACTCTGCACTCACTACTCTGCACTCACTACTCTGCACTCACTACTCTGCACTCACTACTCTGCCCTCACTACTCTGCACTCACTACTCTGCCCTCACTACTCTGCCCTCACTACTCTGCCCTCACTACTCTGCCCTCACTACTCTGCCCTCACTACTCTGCCCTCACTACTCTGCCCTCACTACTCTGCCCTCACTACTCTGCCCTCACTACTCTGCCCTCACTACTCTGCCCTCACTACTCTGCACTCACTACTCTGCACTCACTACTCTGCACTCACTACTCTGCACTCACTACTCTGCACTCACTACTCTGCACTCACTACTCTGCACTCACTACTCTGCACTCACTACTCTGCACTCTGCACTCACTACTCTGCACTCTGCACTCACTACTCTGCACTCACTACTCTGCACTCACTACTCTGCACTCACTACTCTGCACTCACTACTCTGCACTCACTACTCTGCACTCACTACTCTGCACTCACTACTCTGCATTCTGCACTCACTACTCTGCACTCACTACTCTGCATTCTGCACTCACTACTCTGCACTCACTACTCTGCACTCACTACTCTGCATTCTGCACTCACTACTCTGCATTCTGCACTCACTACTCTGCACTCACTACTCTGCATTCTGCACTCACTACTCTGCACTCACTGCTCTGCACTCACTGCTCTGCACACTCACTACTCGGCACTCACTACTCTGCACTCACTACTCTGCATTCTGCACTCACTACTCTGCATTCTGCACTCACTACTCTGCATTCTGCACTCACTACTCTGCACTCACTACTCTGCATTCTGCACTCACTACTCTGCACTCACTACTCTGCACTCACTACTCTGCACTCACTACTCTGCATTCTGCACTCACTACTCTGCACTCACTACTCTGCACTCACTACTCTGCACTCACTACTCTGCATTCTGCACTCACTACTCTGCACTCACTACTCTGCACTCACTACTCTGCATTCTGCACTCACTACTCTGCACTCACTACTCTGCACTCACTACTCTGCATTCTGCACTCACTACTCTGCACTCACTGCTCTGCACTCACTGCTCTGCACTCACTGCTCTGCACTCACTACTCTGCACTCACTACTCTGCACTCACTACTCGGCACTCACTACTCGGCACTCACTACTCTGCACTCACTGCTCTGCACTCACTGCTCTGCACTCACTGCTCTGCACACTCACTACTCGGCACTCACTACTCTGCACACTCACTACTCGGCACTCACTACTCGGCACTCACTACTCCGCACACTCACTACTCTGCACTCACTACTCTGCACTCACTACTCTGCACTCACTACTCTGCACTCACTACTCTGCACTCACTACTCTGCACTCACTACTCTGCACTCACTACTCTGCACTCACTACTCTGAATTCTGCACTCACTACTCTGCACTCACTACTCTGCATTCTGCACTCACTACTCTGCATTCTGCACTCACTACTCTGCACTCACTACTCTGCATTCTGCACTCACTACTCTGCACTCACTACTCTGCACTCACTACTCTGCACTCACTACTCTGCATTCTGCACTCACTACTCTGCACTCACTACTCTGCATTCTGCACTCACTACTCTGCACTCACTACTCTGCACTCACTACTCTGCATTCTGCACTCACTACTCTGCACTCACTACTCTGCACTCACTACTCTGCATTCTGCACTCACTACTCTGCACTCACTGCTCTGCACTCACTGCTCTGCACTCACTACTCTGCACTCACTACTCTGCACACTCACTACTCTGCACACTCACTACTCGGCACTCACTACTCGGCACTCACTACTCGGCACTCACTGCTCTGCACTCACTGCTCTGCACTCACTGCTCTGCACTCACTGCTCTGCACACTCACTACTCGGCACTCACTACTCGGCACTCACTACTCCGCACACTCACTACTCTGCACTCACTACTCTGCACTCACTACTCTGCACTCACTACTCTGCACTCACTACTCTGCACTCACTACTCTGCACTCACTACTCTGCACTCACTACTCTGCACTCACTACTCTGCACTCACTACTCTGCACTCACTACTCTGCACTCACTACTCTGCACTCACTACTCTGCACTCACTACTCTGCACTCACTACTCTACACTCACTACTCTGCACTCACTACTCTGCACTCACTACTCTGCACTCACTACTCTGCACTCACTACTCTGCACTCACTACTCTGCACTCACTACTCTGCGCTCACTACTCTGCCCTCACTACTCTGCCCTCACTACTCTGCCCTCACTACTCTGCCCTCACTACTCTGCCCTCACTACTCTGCCCTCACTACTCTGCCCTCACTACTCTGCCCTCACTACTCTGCCCTCACTACTCTGCCCTCACTACTCTGCCCTCACTACTCTGCACTCACTACTCTGCACTCACTACTCTGCACTCACTACTCTGCACTCACTACTCTGCACTCTGCACTCACTACTCTGCACTCACTACTCTGCACTCACTACTCTGCATTCTGCACTCACTACTCTGCACTCACTACTCTGCACTCACTACTCTGCACTCACTACTCTGCACTCACTACTCTGCACTCACTACTCTGCATTCTGCACTCACTACTCTGCACTCACTACTCTGCACTCACTACTCTGAATTCTGCACTCACTACTCTGCACTCACTACTCTGCATTCTGCACTCACTACTCTGCATTCTGCACTCACTACTCTGCATTCTGCACTCACTACTCTGCACTCACTACTCTGCATTCTGCACTCACTACTCTGCACTCACTACTCTGCACTCACTACTCTGCACTCACTACTCTGCATTCTGCACTCACTACTCTGCACTCACTGCTCTGCACTCACTACTCTGCATTCTGCACTCACTACTCTGCACTCACTGCTCTGCACTCACTGCTCTGCACTCACTACTCTGCACTCACTACTCTGCACTCACTACTCTGCACTCACTACTCTGCACTCACTACTCTGCACACTCACTACTCGGCACTCACTACTCGGCACTCACTACTCGGCACTCACTACTCGGCACTCACTACTCGGCACTCACTACTCTGCACTCACTACTCTGCATTCTGCACTCACTACTCTGCACTCACTGCTCTGCACTCACTACTCTGCATTCTGCACTCACTACTCTGCACTCACTGCTCTGCACTCACTGCTCTGCACTCACTACTCTGCACTCACTACTCTGCACTCACTACTCTGCACACTCACTACTCTGCACTCACTACTCGGCACTCACTACTCGGCACTCACTACTCGGCACTCACTACTCGGCACTCACTACTCGGCACTCACTACTCGGCACTCACTACTCGGCACTCACTACTCGGCACTCACTGCTCTGCACTCACTGCTCTGCACTCACTGCTCTGCACTCACTGCTCTGCACACACTACTCTGCACACTCACTACTCGGCACTCACTACTCTGCACTCACTACTCTGCACTCACTACTCTGCACTCACTACTCTGCACTCACTACTCTGCACTCACTACTCTGCACTCACTACTCTGCACTCACTACTCTGCACTCACTACTCTGCACTCACTACTCTGCACTCACTACTCTGCACTCACTACTCTACAAACTCACTACTCTGCACTCACTACTCTGCACTCACTACTCTGCACTCACTACTCTGCACTCACTACTCTGCACTCTGCACGCACTACTCTGCACGCACTACTCTGCACTCACTACTCTGCACTCTGCACTCACTACTCTGCACTCACTACTCTGCACTCACTACTCTGCACTCACTACTATGCACTCACTACTATGCACTCTGCACTCACTACTCTGCCCTCACTACTCTGCCCTCACTACTCTGCCCTCACTACTCTGCCCTCACTACTCTGCCCTCACTACTCTGCCCTCACTACTCTGCCCTCACTACTCTGCCCTCACTACTCTGCACTCACTACTCTGCACTCACTACTCTGCACTCACTACTCTGCACTCACTACTATGCACTCTGCACTCACTACTCTGCCCTCACTACTCTGCCCTCACTACTCTGCCCTCACTACTCTGCCCTCACTACTCTGCCCTCACTACTCTGCCCTCACTACTCTGCCCTCACTACTCTGCACTCACTACTCTGCACTCACTACTCTGCACTCACTACTCTGCACTCACTACTCTGCACTCACTACTCTGCACTCACTGCTCTGCACTCACTGCTCTGCACTCACTGCTCTGCACTCACTGCTCTGCACTCACTGCTCTGCACACTCACTACTCGGCACTCACTACTCGGCACTCACTACTCTGCACACTCACTACTCTGCACACTCACTACTCGGCACTCACTACTCTGCACACTCACTACTTGGCACTCACTACTCGGCACTCACTACTCGGCACTCACTACTCGGCACTCACTACTCGGCACTCACTACTCGGCACTCACTACTCGGCACTCACTACTCGGCACTCACTACTCGGCACTCACTACTCGGCACTCACTACTCGGCACTCACTACTCGGCACTCACTACTCGGCACTCACTACTCGGCACTCACTACTCTGCACTCACTACTCTGCACTCACTACTCGGCACTCACTACTCTGCACTCACTACTCTGCACTCACTACTCTGCACTCACTACTCTGCACTCACTACTCTGCACTCACTACTCTGCACTCACTACTCTGCACTCACTACTCTGCACTCACTACTCTGCACTCACTACTCTGCACTCACTACTCTGCACTCACTACTCTGCACTCACTACTCTGCACTCACTACTCTGCACTCACTACTCTGCACTCACTACTCTGCACTCACTACTCTGCACTCACTACTCTGCACTCACTACTCTGCACTCTGCACGCACTACTCTGCACTCACTACTCTGCACTCACTGCTCTGCACTCACTGCTCTGCACTCACTGCTCTGCACTCACTGCTCTGCACTCACTGCTCTGCACACTCACTACTCGGCACTCACTACTCTGCACACTCACTACTCGGCACTCACTACTCGGCACTCACTACTCGGCACTCACTACTCGGCACTCACTACTCGGCACTCACTACTCGGCACTCACTACTCGGCACTCACTACTCGGCACTCACTACTCGGCACTCACTACTCGGCACTCACTGCTCTGCACTCACTGCTCTGCACTCACTGCTCTGCACTCACTGCTCTGCACACTCACTACTCTGCACACTCACTACTCGGCACTCACTACTCGGCACTCACTACTCGGCACTCACTACTCGGCACTCACTACTCGGCACTCACTACTCGGCACTCACTACTCGGCACTCACTACTCTGCACTCACTACTCTGCACTCACTACTCTGCACTCACTACTCTGCACTCACTACTCTGCACTCACTACTCTGCACTCACTACTCTGCACTCACTACTCTGCACTCACTACTCTGCACTCACTACTCTGCACTCACTACTCTGCACTCACTACTCTGCACTCACTACTCTGCACTCACTACTCTGCACTCACTACTCTGCACTCACTACTCTGCACTCACTACTCTGCACTCACTACTCTGCACTCACTACTCTGCACTCACTACTCTGCACTCACTACTCTGCACTCACTACTCTGCACTCACTACTCTGCACTCACTACTCTGCACTCTGCACGCACTACTCTGCACTCACTACTCTGCACTCACTACTCTACGCACTCACTACTCTGCACTCACTACTCTGCACTCACTACTCTGCACTCACTACTCTGCACTCACTACTCTGCACTCACTACTCTGCACTCTGCACTCACTACTCTGCACTCACTACTCTGCACTCACTACTCTGCACTCACTACTCTGCACTCACTACTCTGCACTCACTACTCTGCACTCACTACTCTGCACTCACTACTCTGCACTCACTACTCTGCACTCACTACTCTGCACTCACTACTCTGCACTCACTACTCTGCACTCACTACTATGCACTCACTACTATGCACTCTGCACTCACTACTCTGCCCTCACTACTCTGCCCTCACTACTCTGCCCTCACTACTCTGCCCTCACTACTCTGCCCTCACTACTCTGCCCTCACTACTCTGCACTCACTACTCTGCCCTCACTACTCTGCCCTCACTACTCTGCCCTCACTACTCTGCCCTCACTACTCTGCACTCACTACTCTGCACTCACTACTCTGCACTCACTACTCTGCACTCTGCACTCACTACTCTGCACTCTGCACTCACTACTCTGCACTCTGCACTCACTACTCTGCACTCACTACTCTGCACTCACTACTCTGCACTCACTACTCTGCACTCACTACTCTGCACTCACTACTCTGCACTCACTACTCTGCACTCACTACTCTGCACTCACTACTCTGCACTCACTACTCTGCACTCTGCACTCACTACTCTGCACTCACTACTCTGCACTCACTACTCTGCACTCACTACTCTGCACTCACTACTCTGCACTCACTACTCTGCACTCACTACTCTGCACTCTGCACTCACTACTCTGCACTCTGCACTCACTACTCTGCACTCTGCACTCAATAGTCTGCACACTCACTACTCTGCACTCACTACTCTGCACTCACTACTCTGCACTCACTACTCTGCACTCACTACTCTGCACTCACTACTCTGCACTCAATAGTCTGCACACTCTCTACTCTGCACTCTCTACTCTGCACTCTCTACTCTGCACTCTCTACTCTGCACTCTCTACTCTGCACACTCTCTACTCTGCACTCTCTACTCTGCACTCTCTACTCTGCACTCTCTACTCTGCACTCACTACTCTGCACTCACTACTCTGCACTCACTACTCTGCACTCACTACTCTGCACTCACTACTCTGCACTCACTACTCTACACTCACTCTACACTCACTACTCTACACTCTGCAGCTTTCTGCACCACTGTATCATGGTGCCCATTTAGACCTATCGCACACGCTCTTCGACCAGTCGTCCTTCCATGCACAAGTGTGACAATTTAAATCGCATCCCACCATAATGGCGATTTGCTGACATGCCATGAGCAGCTGCTTCTATCCCTTTTAGGTACGTGGACCTTTCGATGGATTACTTTCCTTGTGCGGGTATTGGACTGCACTGTGGCACCGCAGTGAAGTCGTTTACTATGTTTGTAGACTGTGTGCCGTTTGTGAGTGTATCGTATCCTACACAGCCCATCCCGTATTTTTGTTTTGCTTCACGTCATCTGCTGTAGAGCACCACATTTTGTATGTAAGAGCACTACGTTATAATTCATTTTAGAGCATTCTCCCTTCCGTAGTGTAAATGCCCTTCACGGCCGGATGCAGTATGTAGGTACTCTCATATATTTCTTGGCACCTACGATGTAAGACTGTGTGTTGGATCTAGGAGGACATATATAGCACAGCACCATGTTTTGTTTCACTCATTGCACTAGCACTGTGCTTTTATCTTCTCTTCTCCGTTTGATTAAACACATAAGCCAGCAGCAGCTGCCCACAGCGAGCGCGATCGCGTGCGCGTTTCAAATGGCTTCCAAGGCGATGCGCGCGGCCAGGAGTGTCTCCTGGGAAGCACACACGCTAACAATAAGTTCTCGGCGACAACGCGCTTCCGCGCGTTTAGCCGAGACCTAAAAAGTACATCCTCTACAACAGATTGAGACGCCCATGCCCACTATTGCATAGCCTGTCAAAAGGATTTTATTGCACATGCCTGATTTCTCCCTCCCCCCAAAGGCATGTTATGGTCTATTGTTTCCACCACACATTCTCAAGCAAATTCATGCAAATCAAAAAATAATTGACTATCTCATCTTCAAGCGCTTTTAATTTAGCGGAGTATATTAATATTTTTTGCAGCTGCATCGTTCAGGGCTTCTGTTTAAAGCCTGGATTTCTTCTGTTGACCCAATTGTCTATAATCGGGACAGAACAATCACTGTTGTGAATTGGGATGGTTGCCCCCACTTTTTGCTGAACTGCTGATGTACTTTGACTGAGTGTGCCCTCAGTTCCTGCTAATCGGGTACCCAGGGCCTATGTTCTTTACCTAAAACTGCATTGTAGACCAAACCCAATTGGCACTCTCATGCCACATGTCAGCCCCTGGTAAATGGTACCCCAGGTACCCAGGGCACTGTGACCAGGGAAGGCCTGTAAGGACTGCAGCACTTATTGTACCACCCTTGGAGGTCCTGTGCCTTTACACTCACACACTGCCTTTCCAGGCTGTGTGTTTTGGTGCAGAACAAAGTGAAGAGTCGACATGGCACACATCCCTGTGCGCCACGCCTGCTACTTACTGCCCTGGCATAGATCAATCACACCTCTAGCTGGGTGCACTATACCAGTGAGGTGCATGAGCCCTGTACCTCTACAGTGTCTAAGTCCATTCTTAGACATTGTAAGTGCAGTGCTGCCATTAAGAATATATGATGCTGGGAGTTTGTCATTACGAACTCCGCAGTACCATAATGGCTGCACTGAAAACTGAGAAGTTTGGTATCAAACTTCTCAGCACATTAAACCCACACTGAAAAATGACCTAACACTAGTTTCCAGGCTGAGTTGCTGCTTTCCGCTGCCACCATCAGCCTGCTGCTATTGGGGCCTGAAACAATGCACATCCTGGGACAAGGTGCTAAGCCTCCTTCTCAAGATAGGCATGGTCCACGAAGGGGATGCTTCAAAGGCTTGCCGCCTTTGTGAGCTGCCCCAGTCCTGTTGCTGCTTTCTGGAACTGGCCCCCACCAGTTCTGACCCCCACTTTGGGTGGGAGAACCGCTGGGAAAACTAAGTGAGGAAGGAAGGTGGGCCACCTTTGCCAACCTCACCCCTCAGGTGGGGGAGGTGAGGTGAAGCACAACTCTCAGTCCCCACCATCCAGCAGATGAGGGGACCCAGCCAGCCAGAGTGAGGCACATGCCCTCCTCCCAATGGAGGGTGGCATAATAGGGAGTGTACCCCCCAAGAAAGGGACCCATTGGTCCAAACCTTTACTTACCAGTAATGCCACTAAATCTAGTATTTAGGGGCACCCCCAAACCATACCTCCTCAGACTAGAAACCCCAAGACGAAAAGAAAAAGGACCGAACAGCCGTGCCGAAGCTAAGAATAGTAGGACGCCCACTGACTTGCCCCCAGCCCTAACCTGCAGAAGCGAAACTCCGGTGTGTCCAGCGGCCAGCAACCTCAAGAACCCCCAAGGACCTGCCCTGCCTTCCAAAGAAAAGACTTTATCTTCCGTGATCACCGGATTTGTTCATCAACAGACTCCAGCTCCGGCGAAATCCGCGAGTCTGCACCCGACGCCCACGGCCTGAGTTCGAGTGACCCAACACCACGAGGTGGTCTCCCCAGCGATCCTGACCCGATATCCGGTGATCCCTGATCTGCTTCAAGCCTCCAGCCGACACCTGCAGCCTCAATCCGGAAGGAACCATGCCCGATGTGAGCCCTCTGCTCTCCCCAGTATGCAAATGATTTGTATACTATTATGACTAGATCTACCTTCCACTTCACTCGTCTGTTTTACTCAAAGCATATGAATTGAATCTTTAACAGTTGACAGTCTTTCTTTTAGTGATGTAATGAGATCCACCCCAGTTTGGATTACTTACCGAAGCAGAGAGACATTGAGGCCCATCTCTCCAATATGCCTTCCAGGGAGGTACAGGTATCTTGAATTCCTTGAAATATTACTGTGCAAAAAAAGACATGCATACCTTGGGGATTATATCACATATCCGTTTATCAATCCCTGTGAATTCATTGGCTAGCTGTTTCTCAAAGTGTGTGGGGTCTTAGGATAGCACCTCTCACCGACAGATGGTGTGACCCGCAAAATAAGGTATTGAAGTCATTCAAGGTAGTGGTGATATTTGTAAGGTTCCCATCATTGAGTCAGAGCTTGGGTTTGCCCACAGAAAACTAAAGCATTCTGTACAAGGGTCATGTTTGGTTGCTATAACTTTAACCAGTTATTGGTTTGTAATTATGATGAGATTTGCACAACCTGGCTCATATTACCATTGGTTCTATGGGGCTACGCGACATTCTAGTAGGCAGCTTAAAAAACACATGGACAGACTGTATGTTTTATGCCTGCTCCTCCTTTCGTTGCCAGTACCCCATTGCTTCAGCTCATGGGGAACCCTCCATTCATTTCACAGCCAGCAATTTCATCAGTGGGAAAAGAGCAGGTCACTTTCCACAATAGGAGTAGGAGACGTGCCATCAATGCCTCCAACACCCCACTCCTCCCCTCTTGTTTTTGCTTCTGATACTCTTTCAGAGTTTTTACGGACCTCTCCCCCCTTCCGTTGTGGCTGTCTGGGTGGTACGCCAGAGGCCTCCTTTTGGCCACTGACCTCACAGCCATCTCTGTGCCTCCTGGTCAGGCTTTCTTATTGGTGGCTGGAGAGAGGGGGACGTAAAGCAAACTAGGCTACTGATACTGGATTCCTTGGGCCTGCAGAATCTGAGTCCGCGTACGCACCTCTCGGTTCCACTTAAGGGCCAGGCCTCTCAAATGAAAAAGGGCTGGCAGGAAAGAGCATGAATATTGTGGGCTCAGTCTTATTTCAGGTCTACCCTTGCCCAGTGGTCTCCGGAGAAGGGGTAGCGCTTCATACGAGCAAGACTGCTGGGGCCAGGTTCCTTGGTTCTTTAGAGAGAGAAGTTCATGTCTTAGCTGTAATAATGGCTGCGTTTTAATAATTTTCAAGTGAATTTTTGCTCTTCAGGTTTCTGTCTATTCCTTCATTGTTTCTTAACTGCCTTCATGGGGCAGCACCAAAAAACAAAAGAAGACACCCAATGACTGCCCAATGCTCCAGAAAGATTGAATCATTGTGGAAGAGGTCCTATAAGAAAATATTCCTGAGGAAAGTAAAGGACAGAGGGCCAGATGTATGACCATTGTAATTTGTAAGTCGCAAATTGCAAAAAACTGCGAGTCGCACATCAAAATGTTCAACAGTGTCTCACACTGTTTGTTGTTCCCAATCCATTCGCAAATTGCATGCTTCATGCATGTTAATGAGGCACTTGCAATTTCCGACCCCATTTGAAATGGCTGGCCCTCCCAGGTATGGTGACATGCTGGGTTCAGCAGACCTCCATGCCTGGGACTGCTTTTAAATCATTTAAAAAAATTTTTTTTTATGCAGGCCGGTTTCCTTAAAGAAAAACGGAATGCGTTTAAAAAAAAAATGAAACATTTTATAAGGGCAGGTAGTGGTCCCTGTGACAACTGCCTGCCCCTAAAAAATATTTTTCCCTGCATTCATAAAGGTTAAGGGGTCCTTTGGGTCCCCCATCCATTTTGCCAGTGCTTTCCCTCACTTTTTTTTAGGATTTTTTAAAATAGCTTTTTCCATAATAAACTGAACATTATCCACTTATCGGTTACAGCATATTTAGAAATATCATTATGATGTTTTTTACACTACAGTATAATAACCATTGTTGTCGCTCATACAGATACATAAAAACTCCTTGTTTCGTTCCCTTCCCCAGTTTGTGCATCCTCTGTCATGAGCTGTTATCCGAGTTTGATTCTGTCTGTGGGGGTTCGCATATGTTTCCTCTAAACTCGTTCCATTGTCCCTATATTTTAGACCATTTCTTGGGGCATTCCCTGTGGGTATATACCACCCTTTCCGCCACCATTGCGCCATCTATGTCGTTTCTCCATTGTAAATATGTGGGGACCACTCCCAGACCCCAGTTCCTGTTCCGCTTTGCAATTGTCATCTCCAACGCAGCCCAATCCTGCAGCCTTAGATTCAAGGCCGTCGGCTCCCAAATGTCGAGGAGGCATCTCTTTGGGTCCGGCTGAACTTCTGCCCCTCCCACCCATGAGATTACACTCATGACTTTTTTCCAGTAGGGTTGAAGTCGCGGACATTCCCATATGATGTGATAAAATGTGCCTGGGAGTTCACATTGTTGTAAACCTAGGGGGTCGGGCGCTCGTCTCAATTTATGCATCGTTATACGGGAATAGTACATACGATGAAGGATTTTGAGCTGAATAATTTTTGAGCTTTGACGAGATCGCCACCTCTCGTGGAGATGCCAACGCCTCCTGCCATTCTTGAGTCGTCCATATCCCCTACGTCAGTCTGCCATCGCTCCCGCAGGGTCGCAATGGGGTCCGGCAGGTTATTTATGATCTTGTGGTATGTCTGTGAGATAGCCTTTGTGTGCATGTGTTCGGTAAGGAGTCTCTTCTAAAGGTGAGGTCTCCGGTAAATGTGTCACTGCTGGAATGACGCTCATTAGTGCATGTCTGATTTGTGTATATCTAAAAAATGTGGCCGTTGCCATGCCGTATGTGTCTTGTAGTTGAGCGAAAGAAACAATCCCTCCTTTTACCCAAAGGTCACCAATTTTGGAAATACCAATGAGGTCCCATTTCTTGAACCCCTTAGTGTTATATAGATTACCTAGCCACTGGGTCTCCCAGAGCGGTGTGGCCTGTGTCAGCACCCTCTCCCACCCCAGTGCCTGTTGTGCGGTGTGCCATATTTTGATCGTATGTGCGGTCGGACCCGTGAGACTATTTTTCTGTTTAGTAGTGTATAGGGCTCTCAATAGGTGGTCTGGTAGTATAATATACCTATCCATGCGAAAAGCCGGTTCATTCTGAGGGGCTTGCAGCCAGTTTTTTATTACCATAATTTATGAGGCCCAATAATACAGTTTTATGTTGGGTTATGCAATTCCCCCATCATACCAGCTCCAGACTCGTTTGTGCTGTGCTATACGCACGGGTTTCCCATCCCAAAGTAGTGTAGAGACTTCAGCATCAAGTGCTTTGAAATAAGTAGGGGGACTGGGAATGGAGTGTTTTGGAGAGCGTACAGAAACCTAGGCAGTGCCATCATTTTAAATAATGCTGCCCTGCCCAGCAGCGTCAGTGGAAGCGACCTCCAGTGTTTCACATCTCGGTGAAATTTTGTTAGTGGTTTCATGAGGTATTCTTTAATAAGTAGCGTTGGCTGGGGAGTGATCTATATCCCTAAATACTTGAAACCCTCAGTTGCGACTTGTAGCTTGCAGCCCGGCAGGAGCTTTGAAGTGAAGGCATATAATACATAAAGGAGTGATTTTGCCCAATGCATAGTATAACCGGAGACTTTCCCGTATGCGGTTCATCTGTCCAGCAGACAGACCAATTTTCCCACACTTCTGAGAATGGTGGTAAACTGCGACTGTTTTGTAATTGCGGTCGCAAAACAGTCATACATAGGGCTCACTCGCAATTAGTAAGGGACTCCCTTCCTAATAGCGAGTCGCTAATCCTATTTAGCGAGTCGCAAATAGGGTTAGTACATGGCCCTTTTGTATTTTGCATGCGCAAACCCGTTTTTGCATGCAAAATAGGGTCTTACATTTGGCCAAGAGTCAGAGAAAGTTTCACTGTTTCTTTGGAATGGGATACAGATTAATCTAGCAGCATGGACAAGGCTAGGGAAGCGACTGCCTCATTTCTCTGCGTTCTAATACCACCTTGGACCTCTACTACTACCTCTACCCCATTGAATCAATAAACAACAATTGCATCCTTAACTTGCTTACGGAACTCTGCCAGTCACCCTTAACTTTGAATACCAGAACTCAACCAGGTCTTCCTAATTTGGGCTCCTCTAGCATTGTGTGGGACGTCTGAAGCTCTCAGGGTTGTGGAATTTAATTAAATAAAATATCTACTTGTCCATGGAACAGGTTGTTTCAAAACTACTTGTCCTGTAAAAAAAACACTTGTCCCTTTGGTGCCACATAGTGCAGTGACAGATTATGGCAACAATCTCATTATGTAAACGCTTTGATATTAGCATTTCTGATATGCCAGGGCTCATATTATAAGAGGGTCTGAATTGTAGCAATTTCCTTTTTTTGCCACCTTTCCACAGATCTATATACTGGGGCTGGAGGTAGCGTTAAGCAATAGTTCCAGGGTTGGAAGGCCTTTTTGAGTCTGTGCAAACCTTCTAAATCACTTGTTTTAGGAGTTTTCGCTAGTTCTCTTCTAAGACTAGAAATGTACTCATGACAATGGCAGGAGTGAAACTTCTTTCGGGGTTGGGAAAGAGTGGTTGAAGAGAAAGTGAACTTGAAAACAAACGATTTTCACATGAGCAAATCTACACATGCATATTTGCTCGTGTTAAAAAGCAGTTAACAAATATTTTCTAGGAGTACTGTTTCCTGGTCTATTTCTGTAAATGCTTGTGAATACATGAAAGCCATAAATCTGCACAAATACAAGGACAAATACCATGGGTGCAATATTATGATTTTCTTTAAAAAATGGGCCCCGAATTTGGTCTGAAGTTAACAAAGACCTTTTTCTTTTATAAAAATTATTCTCCCTCGATCTATCTTACATCGACTGGCTCCTGCTCTTTCACAAGGGGGTATATCAGCACACAAAGTAATTGTGTTCAGTGACAGGGGTACTGTGGCAATGTGTGCTCATTGAGACCAAAAAATATTATTTTTGCCAATGTTAGTTATAAAGGTAAGGTCCTGGCGGCTCCCACAAAGCTTTATAAAAACCATATCAAAACAAAACACACAATGTCAGACCTATTGGCTTTGCCCGTGCTTGTTTAGTTTCCCATCATCTTGTTGATACTGGTTGCACTGCTTTTCCATTATGAATATTTTTTGGGAAATACAACATGCATCAACACATTTTACTAAATGATGATTTAAAGAAGTTTAGCAAAACGTTTTTTTGTTCGTAGTTGCATTTTTTGTGTGAACATTTTATTTTGAAAGCAAAGGATCATTGTTCTTGCTTTCAAGCTTCTGCAGATATTTGCATCTAATTGGAGAGCATTCTGGGGCATTGTATGTATCCTCAAATTGTTAATCTTTGCAAACGTGTGTACACATTTTTACACTGGAACAGCTATCATAAACGCAGTTCGAGTTTACAACATTTCTTTAGAGCTCTCATCCTAATAAGAAAGGCTTTGTATTACTGAACAATAAATACAAGTTCAAACAGCATTAACATATGGACACACATATTACCTTAAATGCGGACAGTGCCCTTCCCTGATACATAATGTGGTACTGTAACTGGCAACCAAAGAGTTTGTGCTGCACATGTGTGGGCCTACTTGTCCCAAGAACAAAATAAACTTGAAAACCTGTTGTCCTTGACCCCAAGCAATATGTCCTGGGAGTCGGGCTATAGGAATTCCATAATCCTGAGCAGCTTTATAAGCTCATGGTTTCTGTTTTGCGATTAATACCTGTCTGACCATTCTCTTAACACGTGAGTTTGATGCTGCACTTTAATTTGGAATCTTAAGACTTATTTGTTAAATTTGTTTTAAATTTGATATTTGTTTTTTAAGTGTTAAGAAATCAAAGTTAATGCTCCTACAGGTAAAAATGTGCATATATGTAAAAAAATATTATTATCCAGTTAGGTGTTCCAAGGTCATGCTTGCGTGCAAATATATCCTTTGTTAGTGTATTTAATAGAGATCCTCATGATGGAATTAAAACTAAGTGACATCTGTCTGCTACCGTAGTTCCCGCCGACTCCACCTCCATAGTAAGGCAATACTGCTTGGTAGTTGATACACAGTTTATGAATGTGTAATAGTGCAGAGATGTAAAATCAGCACATTACTTGACTTTAATAGTAGTTTTTCAACTTGTCATTTTAATTTTTCAAATGCAAACACTTAGTCTTTCTGGTAAAGGGGAAGAATAGATTACAGTAGACCAGGTTATTCAGCATAGAGACTAGGTATACACTCTCAACATAGCTTGGAACTTGTGGAGCATTGTATGTTTTGTGTTGACCTACTGAAAAGCCACTGTCATGCCCTTAGTCGATTCATAAAGGTTTATTTCTTAAGTAAACCAGATGCAATTCCTGAGCCAAGCACTAAATTTCAGGATTATAAACCGCATTTAATCCTGTAGTTTCATTGAACACATCTGTTGTGCAAATATGTGATATTTTCTCTGCCTCTTACCCTGGAGGGTCTGCAGACAGACCCTTGGTTGTCTCACTCCTTAACTGATACGTCTACGTCTTTAGTCAAGATGTGCAAAAAACTGTTAGGGATGTTAGTTACATCTGCAGGGTTTCTGGGTACACAGTCTATCATTTGTTTATGTGCTTGGGTTTCTGGAAGCACAGGAAGACCAAGGCTAAAGGAGATCTTTGTACCTGAGACATTGTAGCCTCAGTTGCTAAAGTCTTAGTTTTGACCTCTGACTGCCTAGGTGGCTGTCGAGATGTGACCCTCAGTATGGGGGTCGGGGTTTTGGTTCAGAAACAGCTGAATGGGTACTAGGCCTGCCTTTTGGCTTCCCATAGATGGCTCTGTGCTGCTTTCCAGAGAGCCGATGCTTCTAGAATCTGCTACTTCTCTCTGTCCATTATAAACTAATTGAGTTCCAGGATCAGAGACCTGAAACGACATCGACTGCACATTTAGTACCATATATAAATCTGCAAGGCTTGATCTAACCAGTGTTTCTTTGACTGCATGATTGATTTGCTGCATGTTAACTCTTGCCCACAGTGCCTGCCTGTAAGCATCGCTTTTATATTTTTGCAAGTCTGTGTACCTCGACCTGGTTCTGCTTGCATGCCTCTGTACTGGCATGCGAGCAGGTTAATGATGGGAAAATGCATTTACTTTTGTGTTGGCCATGTGTATGAGCATTCATGTGTATCATTGCCTCTGTTTCTCTTAATGTGATGTATCTCTTTGCTTTGTCTCCATATCGATATTATGACCAGACATGCTTGTGTTCTATGTACAACTGTTCCTCTTTGCGTATTTTCCTAATTATTATCATGTCTTTGTGTACATGCATCTGCGTTTTACATACTTGTGTGTGTAGTCTTCAGTAAGCTCCCTGTTTCTAGTTCTTACATATAGGTATCACTTACGTGAATGCGTAAGGCTTCATTGTTTAAGGCATCACTATGCTTGTATGGTTTCCAATACTGGGACTTGTTGCTAGTGTGATAGCCTCTACAATGTTTCTTGCCAATCTGTTGATACGGATCTGCAACTGTGCATGGGCATGGATTTTACAAGGCATGTGCATGGGTCCTGGTATTGCTGGACCTTGCACATTGATTTTTTTTATTTTGGCTTTTCTTTATATTTTTTTGGGGACATGTGCTTCTTTGAACTCCAATAAAAAATTATGACACAAAAAGATACTTACAAACTGCCAGAAAGCTTGGTGATGTATAGCATGTTCTCTCTTACCTTTGCTCCTTTTACGTCCTGTTATCGATTCCTATTCCTTGGCTATCTGGTCATTATTTTGGTTCATTTTGCTGCATGGCACTTCTAGTTATTTGTGCGTTCTTCCCCTAATTCTCAGCCCCAGTGCGGTCATAATTTTTCTTCCACTGTCGCTCATTCGATAATTTCCCTCTGCTGGTGCTGCTTAATTGTACTTCTTTGCGGTATCTTGTCCTAATTCCTTGCCATTTACTCCAAATTCTGGCCCTTAGTACTGGCTGCCCCTCATTACCTTTTCATGCATCCTGTCCCAGTTTGTGCATATTTGTGTTGTAGCGTTCAGATTCTGGTGTCTTGTGCATCCTTATCCGTTTCTTGCAGTGTGACCCACTCTTCTGAGAGTCCTTGCAGTGTTTGTTCTGGACTTTGAGTTTCTAACGTTTGTCAGATTTTAGTTACTTGCAATGTTTTCATTTGTTTACGAAATCATTATTTGTTCCTGACATCCTTTTTTCTCTGCTGCCTTAAACTAAAATTCCTACTTTTTTTCTTTGCTTCTTGGTGTTGTCTTTGGTAGTGCTAGTTTGAACGGCAACCCTTTCTCCTTCCTCTTCTTTGGCCCTTCTGATACGCTTGGGGATAGCAGTGATGAAAACGAAGAAGATTTTTCTTGTGTACAGTTTGGGTCCAGGTATTGGCACAAGAGGTGTGGAGGCATGCGTTGATGTGAAAACACTAACCGATTCCTTAATCTGCAAAAAAACCTTATTATGTGCAATGTCAGTTGAACTGAGTTTGTATTATGACAAGTGTTACAGGCTACTGAAGCCTGCTATGCCATGGAACAGGGCAGTCTTTCCCTGGCAGGGTATTTTGAGGGAATGGTGTTATTTTTTGGATGCAGTGCTCTGGCTCTTCTGAGTGGGGAAACCGTAAAAACCTTCCTTAGGAGTTAAATGTTGCACACCCAGCGTCCACGCATATTGCAGTTCGTCATAGTAGGCCGCAGTGTGGTGTTGCACTCTGTAATTTGTTCTTTGTTCTACCCTACTGTGTGAATTACATCTTTCTTCTCTTATGGATAGCAATTTCCACCACTGATGGGGGCTGTTTGAGTTTTTGTTTATTTTCATATTCTTTCAGATTATCTAGCCTGTACCATATTCTGGGTTTAAGCCCATGTTTTCTTTTCCTAGCCATTTGATGATTTGAATCACTTCTGTTTCTGCTTGTGGAAATATTTTGTGAATGTCTGAGTTCAGTTTGATGCTGCACTTTAATTTGGAATCTAAAGACTTATTTGTTGATAAATTTGGCTTAAAGTTTGATATTTGTTTTTTAAGTGTTAAGAAATCAAAGTTAATGCTCCTAAAGGTAAAAATGTGCATATATGTAAAAAAATATTATTATCCAGTTAGGTGTTCCAAGGTCATGCTTGCGTGCAAAGATATCCTTTGTTAGTGTATTTAATAGAGATCCTCATGATGGAATTACAAGTGACAGGACTAGCATTGGCACAGAGTCCAACCGTAACAGTCAGATATGTGCACAGAACAAATGTGATCCCATCCTGCAGGTGGCATTTCAATTGATCGTCTAGACAAGGAAGTAAGGGCTGAGTTTTTGGACTGTGAATCCGGGTACTGACCCAAGCTCATTTAAACCGGTCCTTGTGCTTGAGTTCTCCTAGGCCTGATGGTATCCATTCTCGTCACAACAGTATGCAGCTAGTAATAGTGTGCCCAGGAAGGGTCAAAGTACATAATTGCAATATTTTGATCCTGTAATAGTTTGCTTTAGCCACTTAGTTAGTCTAGGTCCAGAGAACTGCCCGCAAGTGTCTTCTAGCAAAGGGACTTTCGAGCACGTAACATTCTCTGTCTGCTTAAATCCCAGTTGTGGTCTAGGCATGGAGGTTCTGAGGTACTGTTGTACTATGGGTTAAAATAAGCCTCATTAATCTGAGCAGTCAAAAAAGCTTTCCTCACCAGGTGCAAATTACGTCACCTGGAATGACTCCACAGCGATTGAGCAGAGTTGCATTTCGGGTTTTGGCCCAAAACTCCGTACGTAGCATGGATAACCTCTCCCCTCTTTGCTTTTGGTTCTGAGGCAGTAGGTGGGCAGTATCCATGATGGACACTAATCTTTTCCACTCTCAACCAGGGTCACAAGTATTAGTGCACTCTAATTGCAAAGCTAAATAAATCAGGCCCAAGTGTAGTAAAGTCAGATACTTTTTAAAAACCATTTTCTTAGCTAATTAGTGAGTTGATGATAACTTTCTTTGGTTCTTGAGACCATATGTCTGAGTTCGCAGCAAAGAACAGACCAACATTCATTAAACCCAGTGGCGTACCACTAGCAAAATAAACATGGGTTCCACTCAATTCAGTCAAAAAATTGGTTCTGGCAAAAGCAAACTGTTCCTCAAGTCTTGATATAAACTTAATGATGCATTGGTTAATTGTGTGGTCCACTGAGTGTGTTATTGGGTGGAGTTAAAGTGAAGTCAGTAGAGTGCACACATCTTCTCCACTCTTTGACTACATCTCATACTGCTGCTGTGGGACTGTTTGCTAGAAAATGAGGACGCCCAGAAGAAAGTGCCTCGTATCCTCAAAACAGGTTGAACGTGACAATAATTCCTTTGAGCGATGCTCAGTTACCTGTGATGCTCAAACCAATTTTTTTTTTAAACTTTATTTAGCATTTTCTAAGTGACAAAAGCAATGCACTGAGTACAATCCTATTTCAACATATGTATGAATACATGGTTAAGGGCAAGATGGCCGCGGAGCGGTCACAGGAGTAAGTCGCTCCATCCTCTCTCTCCCAGCGGATTGGGAAAATGACTGTAGAACTCAGAAGACATGCAGAGGATCGGAAGACTGGGAAACATCTTTACTAATATCCTGGCATTGATACATCATAGTCTGTCGTAAGGCTCCGCTGCAGTGCTGGTGGGTTCGTACAAAAGCCATTGGGGAAAGCGATCACAGTATTTATAGTGCGGAGATGTCGGCACGATATAAGTTGAAGGACACGGCTAAGGAGACGCTGAGAATGGCGACTGACCCGTCGAAACAACCTGATCTCCACAACCATGCCGTAACCAGGAGACAGGCAACATTGAAAATCACGAGCACTACGGCGGACTCTGCTTCGAAAATGAAGGCTAAAGCGGCCAGGGAGAAAGATGCTGAGCAGAGAGCAGAGCAAAGGGCCGAGCTGAAAGCCGAACAGAAAGCGGCTGCCATTGCGGCTGCTAAGAAGAATACAAATACGAATTCAAAGACAACCCTGAGAGACACAAGTTTTAAAACACCCAGGGGTACTACATTGAGACAACCCACCGTGGCCGAAGCATTCGCAGGGGGAACCGCACTGATCGATCCGGTTCTTGATGACAGCCCAGGGCGCACGGAGCAACACGCAAACACAGAGGCTGAAGCCGGAGCATCATCATCGTCAAAAGCGGCGCACGCACAGGGAGCGTCGAACAGGGCAATCCCGGATGCGCCGCAGCCAGAGCCGCTGTTACCGGAGCAGCCCTCGCCAACAGAGGAGGCGAGGAAGCTTGCAGGGCAGAATAGCAAAGAAACGGCGGTGGATTCCAATGGTTATACAGAGGCGCGCAGAAAGGTAAGCCGTGCAGGAAATCTGGACATTGGCACTAACAGCGAGATGGGCATGGTTAACGACAGAGGGGAAGCTGGTACTCGGCTATCAGGAAAGACCATTGAGGGGCAAGCAGTGCAAGATGTGCAGGGGTCAGGTTTGAAGGGCAACAGCACTATCTGGCAGGGGGTGCGTAGAAGCTCGATCGTGATCACAGACACAAATCGGCTAAGGGTCTTGCAAGATACAACAGGGAAAGAGATGCCTGATACTGTGGACACTATTGATAAGGGAGTCCTTATGGTAGATGTGGAGCGTGATGGCTCACAAGAGGATCCAAGTGCTCATGGCTCACAGGCTATGGCAGAACCGGGGTCGCTAGCATCAGGCTCCCCAAACGATGAGTGTTTTTTTTCAGTGAACGATGAGACGGGGGCCTCTTCTGGGAGTGGTGGATCAGAGGAGAGTGCAGTAGAAAGCTCCGCCTCAGACATTGACCCAGATCTATCCGTCTCAGAGGACTCAGATCTCAGAGGAGACTATTCAATGGGCCTCCTCAAACCGAAGAAAGAAACATCAGAAAAGTCACCGGAGATACAATAAGAAAACCCCTATTAGCCCTGCACAAGCGGACATGGCCAAGAAATTAGATTAAGATTATTCAGCAACCTCTAGTCTATATCATGAAGAAGGAGAGACTAGAGACCAACAGAGGAGACCCCAAGGCACGCAGGAGCAACCCCCTACGATGGATTTACTCTATGCCACCCTAAAACAAATGCAGGGAGAAGCCAGAACGGAGAGCAAAAGAGCTAAGCAAGCTAACAAAAAAATTCAAGGGTCTCTAAGCAAAATGAATAAGCTATATGCAGAGATGGCAGGAAGAGTAACTGAAGTAGAGGAAACAACAGGAAAGTTGGCAGATGAGGTGACGCGCTGGCAGGAATTCACGGAGGCCCAAGAGAGAGCCACAGAAGACATCCAGTGGAAGCTCGAGGACTTCGAGAACAGGCAGAGATGCAATAATATCCGGCTTCTGGGAATTCCGGGTTGGGCAGAGGAGCAGAACGCCAGGTCTTTTGTGATTGCGCACCTAAAAGGTGCATTCCTGGAAATTGAGAACTGGAACTGGGATAGTGAGGTGCAGCGAGCACATAGATTTCCCCTGGCACAAAAGAAGGTATATGGCGCTGCACAGATAGGCAAGCCTAGAGCTATGCTGGTGTTTGTTGGGAGTTTCCTGGCAAGACAGGAGATCATGGACAGCGCTAGACCACAGGACCATCGCTCATTTAAAGGGAAAACCTTCTTTGCACGACCAGACTTCTGCCACCTTACTCTGGAGAGGAGGTGGAGGTTGAGGCAGATGATAGACCCATTTAAAAACATAGGATGTGAAGCATATCTGTTATTTCCAGCAAGGCTTAAAATACTATTGAATGGCCAGACAAGGATGTTCTTCTTTGAGATTAAGGCACAGGCCTAAGCTGAACGAGCTAAAGGAGCCAGGGAGACGCTCGGACAGTTGTACAAAGACCATGATAAGGACAAATCTCACTGATGCATAAGCCGGGATGTGCTATGTATAGATTTAAGTATAAATGCAGCAGGGTTTTTTTTGTAACTTTTTTCTTGATTTTGTCTGCATTTGTAAGGTTAAATGTAATATCTAGAATGTATTAGGTTAGACATAGATGGGAGGGAGATGGTTGCGACACTTCAGGGGCCAGGAAGCAGCTACACATGTCAGGATTGACTTATTTGCCTGTAAAGGGGGGAGGGGGGCACAGGGGAAAGGGGGTGCACAGGACAGAAGGTAATAAGGGCACAACAGCACAGAGAGACAAAGCAGGAAAATTGCTCAATGCAAATAAGAGAAAGGAACAGGAAAAGAATGACGAAAGGGTATGGCATCGTCATGGTAGACTTGTGGTGCCCTGTGGAAAGAAAGAACTATGGGTACCGCTATTAAGATTCTAACGTTGAATGTATGTGGACTCAATGACCGGCTAAAAAGACAAAGGGTGGCGTTACTATTGAAAAAGTCACAAGCAGACTTTATATGTCTCTAAGAGACCCATATAGAAGGGAACGAACCGTTCCTGCTAGAACAATTAGGGCTGCATCTCTTGGCATACTCGAGACAAGGAGCCAAAACAAGAGGGGTGGCTATCCTAACTAAATTGTGCAATATTAGCACAAGGAAAAGGCTGGAGGATCAATGGGGAAGATGGGCCTTGATAGAATGTTTGATTGGTGAAGAATGGATTACACTGGGGTCGATATGGCTCAACGGAGGATGATCCAGAACTGTTTGATTTCTTGGATTTAGAACTAGCCACTTGGGCGCCTAGGATAATTCTTGCAGGGGATTTTAATATAGATGGTGCTGCAGGCTCAGGCATGGAACCTTTGAGACAATATCAAGGAAGGAAAAAAAGGGTTTGCAGAGCAATACAGACTATGGCGGGTAACAAAGCACTGGCGGACGCATGGGGGAAGCTGAAACCAGGAGAGGCTGGCTTTACTTATTATTCAGCACCGCATAAAAAATGTGTCCGGCTGGATTATTTTTTTACTTCAGGATCAATGCTAGCTAATTTAAAGGTGGAGTGGCTACCACGTATCCTGTCAGATCACAACCCATTGATCTTAACAATAATGGGCGGCGGGCTGAAGAGGCAGGTGAGATTGTGGACATTTGAAAGGGAGCTTCTGGCAGACTAGGAATATCTTAACCACATGCATTCATGGATAAAGGAGTTTTGGGACATTAATAGGGGGAGCACGACTGTAGGGAATGACTGGGACGCTTTTAAGGCGGGGGTGCGGGGTGAGACACTTAGCTTAAGTATTTTGAAACAAAAAAGAGAAGGCTAGGACAGATCAACTAAGTAATGCTCTGATGGAAGCGGAGCAGATGCTAGAGCATGCCCCATTGGGAGGGCGCGAGGTGGAGCAACGACTTCTGGAAGTTATGGTGGCCAAAGCAGCGGCAGAGGAAAGTTTAGCAGTGAAGGCGGACAAAATATTTACTGTACAAAGGGAGAAGTGTTACGAATATAGCGAGAAGGTAGGCCGCACACTAGCAACAAGAACTAGACAGAGGGCGGCTAAAGGGGCAATTAAAGAAATAAAGGACAGCAATGGCAATTTGATTACAGATACGGGGGGAGTTATGGAAGTTTTTAGGGTTTTTTATTGTAAGCTGTATATGGATGATCAAGATAGAGATCATTTAGACATCCAAAGGTATCTGCAGGACATACCCAGTAAAGTAATACAGGAGGAAGACAGGTTAACTTTGGATGCTCCCCTAGGAGCAGAGGAAATTATGGAGGCTATGCTGAGTTTACCATCAGGCAAGGCAGCGGGACCAGATCTAATCCCAGGGGAAGTCTATAAAGTCTTCTTCACGTCTATTAAAGCGGACCTAGTAAGAACGATCAGAGAGGCACAGATAGGATTATCCATACCAGCCAGTTGGGCAGGGGCTGATATTATATTAATTCTAAAAAAAGGGAAACACTCAACGGAGCCAGGGTCATACCGCCCAATAACACTTATCAACTCACTTATCAACTCAGACTTAAAAATATTTTCAAAAACTCTTGCCGTAAGACTTTCCAAGGAAATAGGGAGCTTGGTTAGTGAAAATCAACATGGGTTCATACCACACAGGGGCACCACGCAACACATTAGGAAGATGATTACCTTATTTGATGTACAAGGGGTACTGGGGAATCCAATGGCAGCCTTGCTGCTAGACGCCGAAAAGGCATTTGATCGTGTAGCTTGGTAATTTCTGTGGCCCGTACTAAGAAGAAGCGGGGTTGGGGCAGGGTTTATGACAGTAATTCAGTCGTTATATAAGGTTCCGACTGCATGTGTCGGGGTCAATGCTGGACGCACGGCTCCTTTTGCAAACACTAGGGGAACTCGGCAAGGGTGTCCGTGCTCCCCTTTTCTTTTTGCAATGTATATAGACCCACTGATTTTTAAGTTAGGGCAAAATAATCTAATTCAATCACTGGACACAAAAATAGGCCCCATTAAAGTTCTGGCGTATGCCGATGACATCGTGGTCATCACACAATCACCCATAGGGCAATAGAGCAGGAGGCAGCACAGTTTGGACGAGTGGCAGGATATCCACTGAATAGGGCTCAGACACAGATTATAAAGAACGGTTATGCAGTCTGCACAGACTCACGGGTGAGCACTAAGGGGGTTTATTTAGGTGTGGTTGTCCCAGCAGATCTGCACAGGTTGGTAGAAATTAACATAAGTACAATAATAAACAAAGCAAAGAAAGAGCTGGATAGGATACACAAACTGCACATGTCAATAGTAGGCATGGTAAACTATATAAAAATGAATTTACTGCCAAAATTTCAATATTTATTTATATATTTATATATCCCTTTGCTTTTTAATTGTATATGGTTTAGCACAATAGAGCATATGATTAAACGGTTTGTTTGGTCACAGGGCAAGACAAGGAGAGCGATAAGGTTTATGTCATTACCAAGGGAGAGGGGGGGATGGGCGTTACCAGATTTTAGATTATACTACTGGGCCGCAGCACTACAGCAAATGACAGGTCTCACGGGGGTGGGGGTGGTGGGGTGGGGGGGGGGGCAGAGATGGACGCAGAGGCACAATTTGGTTCAATAGCTATATATGGTTTGGTTTTCGGGGAAGAGTCCCAGAACGTTATTTTGAAGTGTACGGAACCAAGCTATTTTAAGAGAACGAGATTCAAAACACCAGATGCGGCATTTCGGGTATGGAAGGCTTTTAAAAAAAGTGCTGGACTGGGGAGGTTCAAACCGTACACTAGATTAGACAATAACCCTACACTACCTACCGCAAGAGATCTTTGCGGATTCAACATTCAAGGATTGGAACCGGTTGGGAGTGAAAAAAGTGGGAGACCTGATAGGATCGACGGGGTGGGCCAATTTTCAGAAATACAACAGGAATTTGGTATTAGCTCAAGGAGCTTTTTCAAGTACTTGCAGGCGAGAAGTTTTTTAGCTCGTAAGACAGGAGGATTGTGAGGGTTTGAGGATAATACAATACTGAGAATGATTGAGGAGGGATATGGCTGTACTCATAGCGAATAGAGAGGTTGACATAGGAAAATTCGAACTGAAATGGATGAATAAGGTAGGGATATTACAGGGGTCTTTTGAAAAATCACTACGGCTAGGACAAGAGATAAGATGTTCGGCAGCCTTACAAGCCCAACATTACAAAACACTGTACAGGTTGCACTATACGCCAGCTAGAATGGTACATATATTCGCGGAGTGCCCTAACCTGAGTCCCTTGTTTGGAGCTATTGAAGTCTTTTCGGATAGATCACTAAACTGCAGAGTAAAACTAACAGCAGAGGTGATTTTATTTGGAGTAGGGTGGGGCACAATACAACCGCAGTATGAATATTTCCTGTTTGTGGCTATGGCGGTGCTGCATTGTGTGTAGCCTCTGCGTGGCGTGATAGATCCCCCAACTACTATGCAGCATTGGATGGCAAGATTGCTACATATTCATAATTTGGAAAAGGAGATATATGCTAGAAAAGGGAAAAAGAGAAGAATACTAGGGCTGCGTATATGGAAACAGATTGCAGAGTGGAAATGCAGAACTGAGAGATCAGAGTTATAGCGGAAGGGGTAAAATTGTTCATCCCCTTTTTGGGTGTTTTTCTCATTTTTCGTTTGTTAATTTTTAGTGTTTTTCTTTTTGAATCCTTTTAGCCCATGTAACATATTGTCATCTCTTCTTAACCACATCGCTGCTGTGGTTATTTTTACCCTGTGCTGGAAACTGGTATTTCCCTTTATTCATGACGAGCTCAGCTCGTCATCAGCACAGCTCAACTGTGCCTCATGACGAGCTGAGCTCGTCATGAGCATGGAAAGGGTTAATATTTTCTTGCATATGTATATATGGTGAATTGTGTATATATTCTGCCCATTATTTTGGTATGTCTTAAATTGTCCTGTGCGGGGGGGTGGGAGGGAATAAATGTTAAAATTTTGAATACAAATATTTTTAACAAAATGAATACATGGTCAAACGGACCTGGTTTTCTTGCAAGCATAATTGAGGACATTAAGTTTAACTTACATCACAAAAATGATTCTTGCCCGGTCCAACTCTAGCGTCCCACCGGGTCCCTTAGCTATCAACACATCAGTGATAGTCCTGTTAGCCCTTTCTCCCGTCGCAAAGTAACATGTGAGCCTGGGAAACTGCTTAACATATTAATGCCTTAAGTGGCGTGTTTCCTGTGTCCCTTACCCCACGCCTGCTGAGACAATACCTTGCTCTTGTTGGGTGGAGGGAGCTGGCGGCTGTGAGGCTAGGAAGGCTCTGAAAGGAGCCCATATATCTTTGGGTCTTGAGGCGGGAGGAACAGTGTTGGCATATGACTCACTTTTCGTAGAGCAGGATGCCAAGCTATTGAACCAACTCTTAATCTTAGGTGATTGCCTGCTTCCCCAGTATATGGCGATTTCTCTCTTAGCCAACAATAAACAGATGTCAACAAACCTACGGATTCTCTGAGGAAATTGGATTCCATAACCTAATAGGGCAATCTCTGGTAGAGGTACTATTGGCATCTTTATCATACTTCTTAAGTGTCTGTCCAGAAGGAATGTATGCCTGGGCATGTCCATGCAAGGTGAGCAAAATCAGTGTGTGGGTAGTAGCATCTTTGACAACCATGTGGCCTTATGGGGTCCATCCTGTGTGCTTTAGTTGGTGTAATGTACATCCTGCAAAGAAACTTGAAATGGATGAATTATGACGGCTGTTAAGGCAAACGGTGTTTGTGACTGCGCAACAGGCCCCCCATTGGTCGTCTGTTATGGGGTTGCCCAGGTCTGCCTCCCAGGCGATGCGTATTTTGTCATCATTTACTGGAATGATGTCCACACATGCCTTGTAGAGCTGGGATATGATATGGACCCCCTTACTACTGTTTATCACTATCGTGAGAGGGGGGAAAGAAGCAGGTTCTAGCAGATACTCCGGAAACTTCGCCCGTAACGTGGAGCGCAGTCTCATTAGTACAAATCTGTCTATGAATGTGATGTCCGGGAATGCAGACTCGTCATCAGGGTGAAAAATGTGGCCCACAGGATATAAATCACCCAGTTTGGCAATGTTAAATTTAGCATACGTTTTTTGTAGGGAGAGCAGAGGAGTAAAGTGACTGAGTGTTCGTAAGGTGTCCCAGCTTAGTCCAAGCCCAACTGGTGGTTGAGACCGGCTGAATATCTTTGGGGTCTCTAGGTATCCCCATGGGCAATTAGGTGTCCGGGAGAACAAAGTCCGATTCCGGTCGCAGGACGGGAATCCTAGCGTCCAGGTGGTACCATGTTTGCGAAAAACTGCATTGTGCGGCCAAATAATACAGCTGCCAATCTGGGACTCCATACCCTCCCCTGTCGCAGGGTAGCGTCCTGATCTGCCAGCGCACCCTGGGTTTTCTGTTGCCCCACACCAGCTTAAGTAAATGGTACCAAAGTGTGCTAAAAAACCTATTTGTGAGTGAGATCGGAATATTCTGGAATAAATATACAAATTTAGGCAGTACATTCATCTTTATGAGGGCTGCCCGTCCCGCCATGGATAGTGGGAGCTTTAGCCATGTGTCTATTTGCTACTCTAGCTTGGAGATCGCCACCCCATAGTTACGCCGAATGATCTGGTCCGACTCAAGGTGTATATGCACGCCCAGATATTTCACTGAATCTTAACACCACTCCAAAGGGAACTCTAGGTCCAAGCGGATTGTACTATTAATAAGGAGAGACAGCAGGTGAGAGCCTTAGCCAGGATCTTGTAGTCGAGATTTAAAAGCGACAGAGGTCGATACAAACCGCACAGTTGGGGATCTTTTCGGGTTTAGGAAGCAGTATTATGACTGCTTCATGGAGAGTGGGTGGTAAAACCTGCCTTTCCAACGCTTCAGCATAGACCTCCAGCAATAGGGCGATCAGTAGATCTTTATATGCCTTGTAGAATTCGCCCGTGAATCCGTCAAGGCCAGGGGCAGTAGAGGAGTTAAGAGCTGAGATGGCTTCATCGATGCTGTCCTCTGATATGCGTTCCTCTAACAAGTCTTGCATTAATTTTTCAAGGTACACCAGTGCGATTTCTGACAGGTAATTCTCCTGGTCTGTATGGTCCTACCCTAACCTTGCGGCGTTCAGCGTTTTGAAATAGGAAAGGAACTCCCTCTGGATTTCTAGTGGCTCAGTCGTTTGCTGTCCTGCTGCCGTTTGCTCGGTAATGTATGCCTTTGCGTAATTGGATCAAATCATTTGAGCTTGCACCCGACCCGGGCGGTCACCTTCTCCGTAGACCTTGGCATTATGGTACTTCCCCATAAAAAAAAAATCCCCGCTCGGCGGTGTCTCTATATTCCAAGAGATGAGTGGGCCGCTGTTTGCCTAATTCTGGGTCTGTGCCTGTGGCTGTCGAGCATCTAGAGTTCCAAGCTCTCTCTCCAGGCGGGCCAGGGAACCACGAATGTCCTGCAGCACACCGGTGCTCTTGGAGATGCACACCCCTCATATGTAGGCCTTAAAACCCTCCCATAGTACTGCCTCGGAGTCAACTGATCCTGTGGTAATGGTAAAGTAGTCTTCTATTGCCTCCCTTACTTCCTGCCTGAATACCTCCTCTTCCAACGTGCGATTGGGTTAGCGCCACTTCCTCTCGGACCCCTCAGGGCCAGGTACTCCCAGGGACAGCAAAACTGGGGAATGATCAGAATAAGTTCTGGGGAATGTCTGAAGAGTATGAACCCAGTTGGAAATCTCGGGGTCGCGATCCAGTTGTCAATCCTTGTCCATGTGTTATGGGGGCTAGCGTAGTGTGTATATGTAGTGTGGTCTGGGTCACGCATACGACCATAGTCTATCAGGGAGAACTGTTCGCATAGGGATTTCAAGGCCCTGCGCTCGGGGTTTGGGGTCTGGTGCAGTCGAAGTGCTGTCCATGGTTAAATTAAGGGCGATGTTAAAATCCCCCCCTATGAAAAGAGGCATAGGGCCGAGCTGCATCATCTTAGAGAGCAACGAATAATTAAAAATCAGGGGAGTCTATATTGGGGCCATATACACATATCAATGCTATCCTGTGGCTCATTAGTGTACCCACCACTATCACAAACCTGCCATCGGGATCACATGTTAGAGAGTGGTAATTAAAAGGAATGCGTTTATGTATGAGAATGGCCGTGCCCCTGGAATCATTACTGTAGTTTGCAAAATATCTATGTGGCCCCCAGCTCGCGGCAAAGCGGGCCGGGTCACCAGGGGGAAGGTGGGTCTCCTGTAAAAAGGCTACGTCGACCCGTGCCTGAGTAAATAATGGATTATTTGTCTTCTTTTACGGGTCTCATTTAAACCCCGGACATTCCACCTAGCAAACTTAACGCTTGAGGGGCCCGGGTTGTGACCTAACTGTTTTTGGATGGATCATGATGAGCCGTAAATGTGTATGCTTGCAAGGGGCAACCATGATCATATCTGTATCAGTGCAAGGCAATAAAAAACAATCCCCTCCCACCACCACCCACCCAGTCTTCCCGCCCTACCGGAGACGCCATACCAACTTTATCCAACCAGCATATTGTACCAAATGTGACTTCAGCAAGGTAGGGAACAAACAATTAGGGTACATTCTGTTTCCTCCAAAACTAGTACAAAGTGAACAAGAAAGGGTTGGGGGGGTGATCACTCTCCAACCGCTTAGTGTCATATGAAACATGCAATATACAATAAACCAATTCCCAATAGAACAATGAGCTCTTAATTGTGCGGCCTATATTCACAAAAGACAAATCAAGTCAATCAGCCGGGACCCGAGCCAGAGAACAAATCCATGCTTGAATCTGACCACTGTGCGGAGGGGAAAGTTTGTCTTTTTCCAAGGATTGTTTGTTGTTGAGTTTATAAGTACGGCAAAACTCCTGCACTTCTGTGGGGCTCTAAAAGACCTGGGCACGACCATTTATTTTCACCCGCAACCTAGCCGGGTAGAGCATACCGTATTTCAGCCCAAGGTTCCTGAGCGTTGCCTTCACTCCTAGATATTTTCTCCTGGCCTCATGAACCATAACTGTAAAGTCAGGGTACAGAGACACTTTGGATCCCTGCCATGTCGTGTCGCCGTGCTCACGTGCCAGCCGCAGTAATGTATCTCTGTCTCTGAAGTTCATTATTCTGGCAATGATGGGCCTAGGCGGGCATCCTGGGTTGGGTCTAGGGCCTAGCGACCTGTGAGCACGTTCTACCACAAATCCCGGAGTGAAGGCTTCTCTTCTGAGTAGATCAAGTAGGATTGTCTCAACCAGGGTGTCCATGCGTCCCGCAGCTGTAGATTCAGGCACCCCCAAAATGCGCACGTTGTTTCGGCGACTGCGCGCCTCCAAATCCTCGTTCTTTATTGCGTCCTCCTTGAGGATATGGTCCATGCGATCGAGCCGTTTTAGGGATTGCACCATCCCGTCCTCCAGGTCTGAAGTGCGGGATTCCACTACATCAAGGCGTCTATCGTGTACCGTGATATTTGAACCGAGATCCGCAGTACGTTTATCTAGCGAGTCAAAGCGCACATGTAGGGTCTTGAAACCCGCCCTCATTTCCTGTAGTAGCGGGCCCAGCTGAGCGGCATTGTCCTCAGGAATAGTGGAAGATTGTCCGCCCTCCGCCATGTTGCTGGGGGGTCAGTGAGGGTCTCCGTGACTTTCTCAAAGGGGAGTTATCGCTGCTTAGGATCTTTGTGGCCCATGCAGCTGCAGCGCAGGAGAGTAGTTAGAGGGACTACAAGAAGGGGCCCCTGGATGCAACTCTGGGAGGGTGTTGACAGGGCTCGACTAATCTTAAAAATCGTACTTGACCTGCAGGTCTAGTGAATAGAATTTTCTACTCGACCTAACATCAATGCACTCGACCCAAAAATTGGTTACATACACATTTTCTTCAAAACATTTGCAGCACAGTTGTTCTATGACCAGTAAGACATGATCAAATTATTTTGCCTCATTACTATTCTCACTGCAATGTTTTGAAAGTTACGAGCACGGCCTTGGATAAACACTCTTAGCAGTACTCGGGTACACTACTGTACCTTACACACACTAGAGCGTGGCCCTGGATGAATATTCTTAGCCAAACTCAGGTTCACCACTGTACCTTGAACATACTAGAGTATGGCTCTGGTGGCTCACTTAATCTCCCTGTGCCTAACAAAAATTAGTGTGTCCTTGTGTAGTGTAACTGGTGCTCCTGTAAAGCACTCCAATACTTTCAGGTCGAGTAAGCACTATATGAATCTATAAAAAAAAAACTCTTAGCAGTACTCTGGTTCACCGTTGTACTTTAAACATATTAGAGCACAGCCTAGGAAAGGGCAGATCGCACCATACCTGGACCTGTATGACTGGAATGTTTTTACGGGGTCTTGCATTTGTATTTTATGTCCCAGCTATCAGATCAGGCACGCTGTATAAGCACAACTAAGGCCACATAAACAATACTGCCCTGCTTGCTCATGACATGATATCAGTATTTTCCATCACTCTCCTTTCCAGGTTCCTGACGTGGGAACCGGTCTGTCAAGCGACGGTGAAGCCTTTCAGTGCGATTTCACACCATAGACTGTGATTACAATCTGCCCATACATCTGTTTTACTTCCTGGTGGGCTCCTCGTTCTGGCCTTTCAACTTAATGAAGTCGGCGCCAGCCAGGTCCTCCTTGTTTACGGCGGTGCTTATTATATACAGTTAATTGCAAATTACCCATGGAAATAAAAAGATTGCGTTTAACGTGATTGGTTGTACAATTTGGAGTGGACATATATTTTCGTTCTTGTCCACTTTTCTACAGCCTCCATACATTCATACCACTTTTATTTTTGCCAACCCACCCATTCACTCCTTCCTTACTATAGATCGTATTATGCAGCTAAATATTTTTGTAATTAAAAGAACAAAGGGAATCGTGGGGCGCTGTTTACCCTCTGCATCCCGTCGGTGCACCTCTGACTGCATCCGCCTTGTAGAGCTGGGTAATCCAACTTCTAAGCTGTGAGCATCAAACACAAAATTTCCCTTGCTGACATCTGGCGCCTTGATGGGCACCGCAGGCAGCTTGTTAGCACCTTGCTACCATTGACGAGGCGTGTCCAGTAAGTGCCCTCCTGCCGCCTATGCCACCCTCTGTGCAGTTTCGAAATCTCAAACCTTTCTCATGTGCCTCATCTAGCTGTCGTGCTCTGAGCACTATCAACTTTCTAATCATAGACAGTTCGCAGTGCTAATGTGTTGCACCCGTTAATTATAATTATGTTCAATGCCTAATTTCTAGGTTTGTGCTTTTCCCGGATAGAAGACTTGAAGTCTGAAACGAGAACAAGCGTAACAATAGCCCCTGCTGGGCGTCAATCCCCTTCAAAGCCACCCTACCCAACAATCAAGGCTAGAGCCCCTGACCCGCGGCGGTGTTCCCATCCAATTGCACCTACCTTAGGGTCCCCCGCAGAGAGATCGAGCCATCCTCGGCAGGCGCAGGCTTACATCACGGGCAGAGCTCCACTCGCAGGGCTCCGAGGATCATGGTGATTACACCCAAGGTGCAGGAGGAGAACTTCTGCTTCGCTAGGGCACTAGTGTCGTTCATGGCCTGCCTCCGGTCAAGTGTATTGGGAACAGGGGTTGGCAAAAGCAGTTTACACGCTTATCCTGCTGCGGCTGTAATCCGCCAATGAGAAGTCTGTAAACTTTACTGTGCGGAGATTAGCAACCATCTGATTGGCTGATTGCAACTAGGCCTTAGCCGACCGAGCCCGCGTTGCAATCAGCCAATCAACACCTTTGTTTTCCCGCATTTTGTCACGGCATTTCTGAACATTTCACCCAGCTGCCCTCTAAAGACTTCTACCGGCACTGCACTTTAGCACAGCGACAAAGCTCACTCGCCAGGCCGGTCGAGTAGGCATGAAAACTGTCTCGCCCTGAAAGAAATTGACTCGCATTTGCGAGCGGGCGAGTACATTTGTCGAGCCCTGTTGAGGTTGGGACGCAGATGAGCCAGATCCACGAAGGGTGGCCTGGACTAGCACTCCCTAGCTATCTGGCTGGTAAATGTATCTGGACTGTGCCTGGCGAAGGGATCAAGGTAAATCAAACTTGGGCGTCAGAGCAGATTTAACTGTGGTGGGTGAGGCTGTGTATTGAAGGGCCTGGGTCCTCAACGGTAGGGAGTGATGCAGGCCGCCTTCGCCGTGCCCGCAGTGGTGATAACCATCCAGCAAGCTGCTGCTGCTCCGCCCTTGCTTGTGACTTCCAGGCAGAGAGGAGGCCAATTCAGTGAATTTCAGGCCGAGGGAAGGGGGCAGGGGGGTGGCGTGCGGGACAGCCCCAGGTGCCAGCACACGGTGCAGTTTGTGCCTTCAGGAGCGCCGACCCATAGCAGGCAGTAAAAGCCTATGACAAGGCTCAAACTAAGGTGTGCGAGCGGGCCTTATCCCCGCTCGCACGGGCTACCGTCAGGGCACGCTGCTCAGTGTCCCGCGAGTGGCCAAACGGACCACCCGCACCGGGCGGGGGCACTTGTTGGACTGGTGTGCGGCCTCGTTATGACCAGGGTTATCACCTGCGACTTACTGCACCACCGCAGGCCGAAGTCATGGCCACTCGATCACTCCGCCTCCGCTTCTTCTCCCCTCTGCCTTAGTCCCACCTCCATCTTGTGCACCGCCCAGGAACTCCGCCGTGCTTTTCCACCCGTTCCGCCGCTCAGCGATACCGGAACGCTTTAGCCACTCGTTTTAGGCTGTGACATGGTTTTTAGCCGCCACAGGGACTGGGAAAGAGTCAGAACGTCACAGCCGCCGGGAGAGATTCAGCGCCGTGCGACCATCGCGGTCCATGGCTTGGCCATGCCCCCATGCTCAAACCGAACTTTAAAGCAACTTATCACAGTAGATATTTTAACAAGCAGCATCTAGAAGAGATGTTTATTGACAAATGGGACGTAATAGGAATCTCGACAATAGGGGACTTGGTTAAAAAGGGTGCTCTTCTCAAACTCGACGACCTACAGAAGACGTATGATCTGGCCTAAGGGGAGGTGTTCCGATACCTACGAATCAGGCATGCCCTCACTGCAGCTATCCCGGACATGACCGACCTCCTAGTCTCATCCCCGTTAGAGGACAGGCTTCTTGACGGACCATTGCTCACCAAGGCCATTTCCCTTTCATATAAAAAACTATTTAATAACCTACCAGATACCTTTCATAAACTCTGAGAGAGATGGCAGTTGGACTTAAGACCCCTTGATGAAGGTGATTGGCAGGCAGCATTGACGTCCCCTCGTTAGGCTGCCATAGCACTTCGTTACCGCCTCATCCAGCTAAAAAGTTTACATAGATCTTACTTAACTGGTATAACCCTTGCAAAGAAAGGTTCGTGGACCAGTGCACTTTGTCTTAGGAGATGCCAGCAAGATGCATCTTTTTACCACATGCTATGGGTCTGGCCGGGGGTGCGACCCATATGGGAGGGTGCTATGGAACATATTCTAGAAGCCTTGGGAAAACACACCCTTACACCCCGGCTAGGTCTCCTCAATATGTGGGAGCCGACAGACCTCACCGATATCGAACAACAGTTTGACACTAGGCTACACATTGGTCAAGAGGGAGATAGCAAGGAAGTGTGGAGTGGCAGATCGGCCTACGCTCCGGATGTGGATCAGAGAGTCTGACAAGTGTATGATTGCAGAAAAGAAGGTGTTTAAAGCTAGAGGGTGCCCGAAGAAATGGGATAGGAAGTGGGGCAAGTGGAATGCTCATCAAGGAGAAATATGTGTGTCCCCAACAACAGAACTGGAGATGCAACGGACAGAAAGGAGTCGTGATAATGCACCAAGATAGTAACTGACTTTCTTATTGGGTGGATAATTGTGTATGATCCAAAGTGCCCCTTGTCTCATGCTCCAATACGTGCCTTGTTATTGTTTAATTCACTAAAAATATATATATTTTTTTAAAGAAGAGATTTGTACCATAAGGTATCTACTAGTTCCCTAAAATAGTCCCTTTTCCATTAAGAGGCCTGTGTACGTTTTGGAAGCTAATGCCCTCGAGACCTCTTGTATATACTTTAGTATATTCTTATATGTATATGTTCTTTATGGGCTCTGGAGATAAACCCTAGGACTTGTCTGCTTCCGCTTTGGGACTTTTCTTTCTGTTCAACTGCCTCTATTTAACTGTCTTGATAGAAAACGACCAGTAGAGGTCAGTAAAATACCAGAATTGCTTTCTGCTGAGGGACTTTACTTTTTTATATCTTTCTAGCAACTGCCTCTTTTTAACTTTCTTGGTAGAAAAAGACGAGCAGAGGTCAGAAAAGTCCCAGAATCACTTTAGCATTCTCTAGATTCCAGTCCATAGAAATTGTCTTCCTCGAGCCGCCTTAGACAATATATTTTTCAAATCTTGTATTTTCAGTGATATGACCACCAGAGGCCAGATTATATATTAAAAACAGAGGTTTGGACTATACCATTTCCCGCAGAAAGGCAATATTTCTCTCCATGTGTTCCCATACCTGGTGTGTCACGCAGTTTGGTGCTTACTTTCCCTCCATGTTAAAGAACAGTAGATGTTTCAGCACCCAGGCTAGTGTGCTGCATGGCTAAATATATAGAAGGTCCCAAAGGTGAGACCGATTGCATTGCAAATGCTTGTTTGAATTTACCATCCATATCAAAGAATAGAATATTAGTCTCCCAAGTAAAATGGGGTGCCCGTGTGGTCAATCAATATACTTTGTCTTGATAGGCTCTCTGAAGGGGTTCTACTGACATGCTATCACAGGCAGTATAAAATCATAGCAACTTACTCTTGGCAGCAGTGCCATTTCCAGACCTCTCTCCCTTTAATAAGCCAAGAGAGACCGCACTTAAACGGAACGCCCAAGTCTTCATACTATTTCATCACTTGACCACCTACAATTTAGTGTTAATATAACTAAATATGCCAAAGACCAATATCACAGTTTCATTTACAGGACGTTTTTTGTTTCACACTAAGTTCCAGGAGACTTTAAATGTCTTTATGTTCTACTTGGGGAGTACTCAAGGATGACCATGCTGCCCATCTAAAATAATATATTGATGTGAGAAGTTAGTATTTTGTCAGTTAAAGCTAATGCCTTTGCAAGGAACTATGGGAGATCCTAAAGGTATTAAGTGTTAACTATGCTGTGCTGCATCCACGTTTCTAAACCGTCCCAACGCCTTAGCTGCTTGACTTCATTGCCAATGGAGAGTCAGATGCCTAAAGGAAGTAACTTGTTTATACATCAATGATGCCATATTGATTGTAATCTATTCCTTGCTCGAGATTTACCTTCATTGTATCGACCCCAAGACCACACTCAGAGGCACCCTCCTTTACAGACCTCCAGGACCCCGCGCACAATTTAGTGAGGACATCACGGACTTCATCACTCCACACGCGCTCCCCTCCAAAGATTACATCCTTCTGGGAGACCTCAATTTTCACCTTGAAAAGAACAACGACCATAACTCCACCACCCTTTTGGACAACCTCGCCAACCTCGGACTTAAACAACTGGTCACTTCCCCCACCCACATCGTAGGTCACACACTCGACCCTATCTTCACCTCCAGCAATCATGTCTCTTTCAGCCACACTACGGCTCTCCTCTGGACTGACCACAGCTGCGTCCACTTTACCTACAACAAGCTCAAACCCAACAACCACCCCAACCAACTCTGCAAAGAAACTGGAACAAAATCACCATCGACCAGATCTCCTCATCGCTTCTTCTAAACGCCCCTACCCACTCCTCAAACCCCGACCAAGCCGCCACCAACCTCACCCTATGGTTATCCAACAGCGCCGACATCCTAGCACCACTGAAAAAACGACAAATCAAACTTGGCAGCAAGAAAGCCTCCTGGTTCAACGATGATCTTAAGAAATCCAAGAAACTCTGCCGCTCCCTTGAGAAGGCCTGGAAAAAAGACCCAACCACCAGCACCAAGGAAGCCTTCAAAAACGCCACTCGCACACACCACCAACTGATCCGAAAAGCCAAGAAAACCGCCTTCAAGGACCGACTAGATAGCAACGCCCACAACAGCAAGGAACTTTTCAACATCGTCAAGGAATTCACCAATCCCTCGGCCAACTCCAACGACATCACCCCCTCTCAAGCCCTCTGCGACTCCCTAGCCTCATTCTTCCACAACAAAATTGCAGACATCCACAACAGCTTCGACAACCAACCCGGAGACCAACCCACCCAACCATCTGCTGGACCTTCACCACCCTCGAACATCCTTAATGACTGGAACCCAATCTCCACTGAGGACACTATCCGCCTGATGAACTCCATCCACTCAGGATCCCACACAGACCCATGCCCTCACCACATCTTCAACAAAGCAGACTCCATCATAGCACCGCACCTCCGAGACGTCATCAACTGCTCCCTCAACTCCGCCACCTTCCCGGAGAGCTGGAAACACGCTGAACTCAGCGCCCTTCTAAAAAAAACCACAGCGGACCCCACCGAACTCAAAAACTACCGTCCCATTTCGCTCCTTCCATTCCCGGCCAAAGTCATGGAGAAAGCTGTCAACAACCAGCTCGCCGCCTTCCTCGAAGCCAACAACTCCCTCGACTCCTCACAGTCCGGCTTCCGAGCCAAACACAGCACTGAAACCGCCCTCATCGCAGCAACAGACGACATCCGAACTCTACTGGACAATGGAGACACAGTCGCCCTCATCCTCCCCGACCTCTCCGCAGCCTTCGACACAGTCTGCCATAGCACCCTTCTACAGCGCCTCAGAAACATTGGAATCCAAGGAAAAGCACTAGAATGGATCACCTCGTTCCTCACCGGAAGAACCCAGAGAGTCCGCCTTCCACCATTCAAGTCAGAGGCCACTGAAGTCATCTGCGGCGTGCCACAAGGATCTTCACTCAGCCCCACCCTTTTCAACGTATACATGAGCCCCCTCGCGACCATCGCACGCCAACACAACCTCAACATCATCTCCTAGGCGGATGACACTCAACTGATCCTATCACTCACCAATGACCCTAGCACCGCCAAAACTAACCTACACGAAGGAATGAAAGAAGTAGCCGAATGGATGAAACATAGCCATCTGAAACTGAACTCAGATAAAACAGAAGTCCTTATCTTAGGTACCTCCCCCTCTGCATGGGACGACTCTTGGTGGCCAGAAGCCCTTGGAAAAGCACCCATCCCGACAGACCATGCACGGAACCTGGGCGTCATCCTGGATTCCTCACTTTCGATGAACAAACAAGTCAATGCCGTCTCTTCATCCTGCTTCAACATTCTTCGCATGCTCAAAAAAACATTTCGTTGGATCCCCACCGAAACTAGGAAAACGGTCACCCACGCCCTGGTCACGAGCCGACTGGACTATGGAAACACCCTCTACGCCGGTACTACCGCTAAACTCCAGAAAAAACTCCAACGAATCCAAAACGCCTCAGCCAGGCTCATATTAGACATCCCGCGTAAAGAACATATCTCTGGTCACCTGAAAAACCTCCACTGGCTTCCCGTCAATAAGAGGATCACTTTCCGGCTCCTAACCCACGCACACAAAGCACTCTACGAAATCGGACCAGAATGCCTCAACACACGACTGTCCTTCTACTCCCCCTCCCGCCAGCTACGATCATCCAACCAAGCCCTTGCCACTGTACCTCGCATCAACAAAACCACCATGGGAGGTAGATCCTTCTCCTACATGGCAGCTAAAACCTGGAACTCCCTTCCCACTTACCTTCGCCTTACTCAGAATCACCTAGCATTCAGAAAGCAACTTAAAACGTGGATATTTGACAAGCAATTCCCCACCCCTCCTCAAGCGCCTTGAGACCCTCTGGGTATGTAGAGCGCTATATAAATTCTTTGACTTGACTTGACCTGACCTGAGACAGCAATTGCAGCATTTCATTGCACTCTGATCCGTCAAATTAGTGGGAAGGTCTGTATGCTTTCTTTTCATATGTTCCTCAGGAACATAGAATCACTATTATTGTTATCCAGGTTGGATATGCTTATACTTTGGTTGCCCAGTGAATTCCAATTCTCTGTGAATCTTGTCCATCATTGTACTGTGTAAAATATTTTTTGACCCAATGTTCAATGTGGTACTCTAAAGTTTACAGTGGCAAGATATCTGGAAGCACTATGGATTCATCCATGAGCAAAGTTGTATACAATATAGTAGAACAAACTTTTTTGTTTTTTCTTGATGAAATGATACTGATGCTTTCAGCTTTACAGTGAACCTTCACGAGGTGCATATTGTACACTGGAAGCATGCTCATTATTTGGAGATCAAATGAACCACTGGACCCTTCATGGTTTTTGGGAATGAGTATGTGCAAATGCGCAAAAGGTGGATTATGTTATTGTGTTGGAACACGTTATCCAGGTACAATATCTTTTTTTTTTTTTTAGTTTTTTTTAGCAGATCAAGACTTTCATACATTTGTGTGCTTTATTTGGTGTCCTGGTGTATCCACTCTTTTGAGCCTCTGGAGAGCCCTTCAATACAGCTATTTATTTATAGAATTTTCAGCAGCACCTTTCGCTTTGTATTGGCACTCAAGCCCCTAATGTTAGACAGCGAAGTTTCATCTTTTTATCATAAGTCTTGTTAATATTTCTATCAAGAATTCGGTGTTACTTCTCGTCCAAAGGGTTTAGAATAGTGCATGGGAGCACCTCCTATTCAATCAATCAATCAATATATTTATTCAATTTTAGAAGATAAAATCATAAGTCAGGCACAGTACAATGCACTTCATAAATATAAAGATCTGATTATATTACAATTTGATTGGCTATAAAACACCAGAAAGATAGAGAGATAAAAAAATAACACACTGTGGGGGTGCTTAAAAACTGGAGGAACAATAGTCTCACATTGTTAAAATTCATTGGCTTCAGGAGTGGAAGTATATATTTAGATCTCAAATAATTATATTTTGGACAGATCCTGTCTGTGTGCAAGTTATCAATGATGGTAATACTACAATCACCAAGGGCAATCTTTTTTTTTTTTTTTAATTTTTGAAAACCTTTATTTGTGTAGATGGTGACATACAAATACGGGCCTACAACCCAGAGGCCAGCCACGGAACAAACTGGAAGACACCAATAACAATAAAAAGTACGGAATGGTCACGCAATACTACCCAATGCTGCGAGTCTATAATGCTAACTGAGCGTAACCCCCCGGTAAAGGATCACTGAAGGTTAATTTTATATATATAAAAGTAAAGGATCGGTCGTATAATAAGCGTCTTGGTACACATGCCGGGGAACAGAATCAACATCATTATAATAGGGAGTCCGTAAGACAGTTATCAGAATATTCCAAAGCGGTCAAGCCATCGACGCCCTTGCTATTCTTCTTCAGTCAGTGTCCACCCGCAACCTCATGTGCCCAAAGACAAGCAAAACATCACTCTCATGACAATCAAATCATCAATGAGACGGAAAAAGGTGCAATCACTATACAACCCGGAGAGTAGAAGAAAACAAAAATATTAGAAAAAAGGGAAAGGAAAGGGGGAATCCACATTACTGTACCCGCCCCACGGCGATAATGGCGATCCACAATCCAGTCAGTAAACATTCTTAGGGGGCGGGGAGGCTAAGTCAGGAGAAGCAAAAACCCCCCGAAAGTACCATACCATATGGGAATACCCAAACCTCCTGCCCTCCCTGGGCACTCATCCCGCGGGGATCACGCACCGCAATGGAGACCCAAGAAAAGGACAGATAAGAGCCATAGAAACAAAGAACTATCTAATAGACCCCCATCCACCCGCCCCACCCTGCACCCCTGCAGAAGGCTATGGCCTATCCCTCCAAGCAGCGTGCCTGTCGCCCTATGCGTGAACCCGAAATATAGAATAAGACAATGTAGGGAAAGGAGAAAAACAGATAAAAAGGAAAAAAGGAAAATCAAGGGGGGAGGATACCATGTAACAAGGCGCACGGCCCCCACACCCCGCCCATACAGACATTCTAGTGTAGCCCAAAACGAAACCGGCATGGTTTCAAGAAGCCATACATATTAAGGGTTCGACAAGGTATCACTATTTGTGGCACTCCATAAATCCGTGCATCAAACAGCAATCCTCCGGGTGAAAAACCCCCGGGTTCACCCCAGTCCTTTCTTAGCCATCGCCGCGATGTATGGAAGGGTAGCAAGCATAAAACAAAGCAGTGGGAAGAGGTCATGGAGCCACCGCTGGACGGGCAATGGAAGCCTCCCACTGGATCTCCACCGCAGAAGGCAATGCAAGAGCTGTTCACGGCAGTCATGTAAATCAGTTGCACTGATCGCCAGCAGTTCTTCCCGCATGCGGTCCAAGCCGTCGCCGCCCTGGCCAAAGGAGGAGAAACAAAAAGTAACCACCTCAGGCCCATCCGCATCACTGGGGCACGGCTCGGAAGCAATGGCGATCCCCACGTCGACCTGCACACAAAAATCCCGGACCAGGGTCACCTGCCAAATCCTTAGTGCCCGCAGGACGTCGCCAATCGTGGGTTCACATTCCACGGTGCAGGTCCCATCACGGCACAGAGGTACAGCACCAACATCCCAGGGCGTCCCACAGCTTACAGCATCAGCCGCCATTTTGTGATTACTACGCAGTCGTTTCGTGACCGACTCCTTGGGTGGGCTCACAAGCGGGGCCCACGCGGGATCCCCCTCAGTCGTCCACACAGCGGCCACGGTGCAAAGATGAGGGCCACCAAAAAAGAGGGACCCGCCGGCGCCAACGCTTCGCCGGAGCCACTCTCCACCACCGAGCGATGGAAGTCAGGATGGCCGAGCGAGGCAACAAGGGGGGGAGCCACTAGCACGGCTTCCCCCACACACAACTTGCCGCACCTCACCTCTGGACCACCGGAAGGTAGACCCAGGCGCGTTCAGTTGCCTTCGGTTCTTTCGCACAACGGCCTCCTCCGGTCGGCATCCGTCCTCCACCTGAGGCCGCCTCCGACTCGTCTCCGCCGGATACTCGCTGAAGGCAAGGCCCCGGTCTCCACTCCACAAAGGCCGCACTTCCTGGGAGGACGCCGCTGCGGGCCCACAGATCTCAGGAGCCACCAGGATGAGTGGTAAGTGTCAGCAGACCTTCATCTGTAAAGTGTTGTCTTTTCTGGGCAGGATGGGCGAAAGGATAGATTAGTTTGCCAGGGAGGCCGGCGGAGCCGAGCTACCGTGCGACCATCACGATGTCGAGCCAGGCTCCTCCCCACCAAGGGCAATCTTGAGTACTTAAAGCAACCATGACTAATGGCCAATAACCTTGGGAATAGATTAAGCCTAAAAAATAGCAGTCGTCACTGCTGCCGGGGCATGTCCAAAGTAAAGTGTGACTCCATCCAACTTACAATTTTCACTAAAAACACATGACGTGCTAAAAGCATATTCAGTGTAGAAGCCTCATGATTTGCTGCCATTTTATCTCTAAACTCTTGTTTAATCCATCTTTTATCAGTTTGGATTATACCACTTGGATCAAGATAAAGTTCTAGTCTCTGTACGCTTTTCATGGTGGAGGAGAAATAGGTCAGCCAAGGCTCAGAGAAGTTGTCCAGGTTCATGCAATCTTGCATGATCAATCTGTTGAGTCCTAGCTCCTCCTTGGACTAGACTGAAAGCCAAAGCAACAGGGTCAGAGCCTGATAAAATCAGTCACATGGCCCGTACCCAACTCTTCATGAACAACCTGAGAAGGTGTACTTTGAGGGGCCACTAAGAGGAGTAACTGCCCCATATCCCCAAAATATTGCACCCATAGCTAGCTACTGGGATGCACTTGGCCTTGAATATGTCCCAAACTGATTTTATATGGGTGCTTCCCAGCCACCGGGAGAAGTCTCCTATAATGAACATTGCCCTTTTGAAAGGCGCCTTGTTATGGTTTATTAAAGGGTGCCAATTGAGACCAGAGTCAAATTGGACACATACATAACTAAGTTTATCAACCTGGCTAATATGGTGACCTTCTACTATGAATTTCATGATTTTTGTCTTAGGCGGGCAAAACTTCATCATGTATGATTTGGAGGAATTGATGAACAGGTCAAGAATGTTCATAACATCCATAAATAGATCTAGAAGTTTCAGAAGCCCCCTGGCAGTCCGAGCAATTAATAATGTGTCTACATAAAGCAGAGCAGGGATCAGGCAGCCACCAGCCCTAGGGTCGTTCAGGTGAGGATCTGTGAGAAATGAGTCTAATTGATTGATTGATATTAAAATGAAATATGGCACTAATATGCAACCCTGGCGAACCACACCATTTAATTTAAAATGTTGTGTGCATTCCCCATGGGGGCCAAACTTGTTAGATGCAGAGATGTCCCTGTGCAAATCACGTACAAAATAGACTAGGGCCGGCTCCATGTCCATGTGAGCCATCATGGACCACAGCTTGGAGTGGTTAACTATCGAAGGCTAAGTTGAGGTCCATGACCGCCAGATAGATTGCCCCCTCTTGGCCTTAGTATACTTACAAATCTGCAAATAGGCCATTCTTTTCTTCTGAGATACTAATACCTTTCGAATATCAGTGGGAAGAAGGGGACCCCTTTTATGTAAAGTTATCCCTGTGAGGTTGCTTCCCTTTTCAATGCACTCCTTGATCAGCCATTAAGGGGTTGTGATACAGTTGAGAAAGGTGTCTATAACACCTCTCCACAGAGGTTTTAAAGCTCATATTGGTGGGAGGGTGGTGCTTGACCTTTAAGGCTGGCAGTAACTTGGCCTCAAAACAAATGTTTGTATCCAAAGTTGATGGACAACTGTGCCCATGTGTTTTGCTGTGTGCTGTATTTTCTTTTGGGAAAGTACCTGCTTGTATTCTTTATGCTTCTGGGGCAAAGAGGCATGCAGTAAGGTTTGACCTTTTAAAGCATTAAAACGTGCATCTACAAATTTCTGGTTCTGGAAGAGTGGTAGCCTGGCCATTGATACGAAGTCCCTCGAGGGTTTAGCATGAATTGATTTTAGAGCTAAAGATGTTCTTGCCATTGATTGTTGGAGAAAGTTTAAAGTTTGTATCACACGCTTGTATTGTTCTTCTGGTAGCTTTTTTTACTGTGAATTAAAAAGGTTTCTTCTTGTACTTTTTCCACATAAGATGGTATTTTCTCTGAAAAATGCATTTAACCTTAAAGGACCATGGTGGTGGTCTTCTTATAACAGACAGTACCTTTGGTTCCCTCATTTCATAGAGGGGCATGTGTGCCGACCCTGCACAAATATTAACTGCATGCGTAGTATGAAGGAACAAACCTGCAAGTTAGAGAGCATATCTGTGCCCCTGAATGAGCAATATTAAAACGTTTCCCCTCCCTGTTTCTGAAGCTTGGGGACATCCGGGGGTGCAGGAAACTCCAGTTCGTGTTATGACCGCTTCACCATTGAGACTTGCAAAGAAACAGAGATGCTGAACTACCTCATCGAATGCTTCGACAGGGTGGGGATCGAGGAAAGGAAGGCCCCAAAGGTAACTAACTGGTCTCAAATGCTTACTCAATCCATGGACGAGAGGGGTTATTTTGTGATGAGTTGTGTGAATGGCAATTTTCTGTTAGTTGTTTGGTGGTTCACTGATAAGTAGAAATATTCACATTGCTAGATACGATATGCCTTTATCTGGGTGTGTTAACACTGAATGTTGATTTTCTGGTGTGACTCTATTCTTGTTCTAGAGCAGCTCATGTATAGACACTATTGAGATATTTGTTTTGTGGTTTAGACCAGAGATCGTAAATTATTCCATGCAGGGATTGATTGGCTCATGAGCTTTCTGTTTTCTGTGCATCCTGCTTGTAGTCTTGGATTTATGAAGGTGAATAAAATCAATGCACAAGAATGAATAAGACAATACAGAGCAGATTCTGTTACTCACTCCTAGTAGATTTTTCTTGTTTTCGAAGGACACACCGGTAGATTCTTGGTAGATTCATGCAGATAAAGACTTCTAGATACATTTCGTGGTTTGCGCTTGGCACAGTGTGCATCATGCTATGCTGCTGCGTAGGTAAACCATAAATGCAGTAGTTGTTCTGCACACATTCTGCTTCGTTGATAAGAAGGCTTGTTTTTATTAAGATGTTATTCAATTTTCCCAGATGTGCAGCCAACCAGATGTTAGCCACTTGCTAAGTAACATCCGATCACAGTGCATCTCGCATGCGGCTTTGGTACTACAGGGATCCCTCACACAGCCAAGGTAAGTGTACCTAAATGCCAGATCCTTGAGCAGAGTGCTGTTAGAGAGGATAGAGGCAGGAAAAGAGACTTGCTGGTGTAGAAAATGCAATAATTCATGTCAAAACAATCTGTACACCTTAAAAGATGCTAAAATTGTTTTAAAGCAACAAGGTAGTATTGTAATTGTTTTCTTTTTACAACACATGAAACAGAAAATTAATTTTCTATTTTTGTATTACCCAACTTTATTGGTACTGCACATTAATGTCAGCCACAACTCGGCAGGATCTAGAGTGATATGTCCTTGCCAACAGTTTTCCAGCTTCCAGTTTTCCAGCTCTGTTTTCCTGCAAGAAGAGTCCTTGAAAACTGTCACTCTTGTTTTTGATTACGAGTTTTTGTTGAGTTCCTGTTATACCCTTTTTAAGCTGTAACTTTTCAAAAAGTTCATGTTTGAACTGTGTTGGAAGTAAGATGAGCAAAGATGATGGCCTTAGAAAGCATATTTTCTACTTGTCTAATAAGAAGGTAAAGGAACTTCTGCGTGTTTTTCTGGATGAGAACTACAGTTCTGTATTTCAGTTTCGAATAAGATTTCATTTACCATATTTACCCCTGTTGGAGTTGCCTCAGATACCCTGAGGAGTATCTCTGGGGTGCTGGAAGTTGTCCTGGCTCATGTATAACCCATATGGCATAGGATAATAATGTCTCGAACATTGTGAACAACACTTTTTTTTTTTAAACAAACTTTATTGCCTTTTATTTTGCATACAGCATACATCTGCGCACTAGCAGTGCACATTGGTCTTGGGCAAGTAATACAACCCATTGACCTGCTGATGTTGTTAATGTCCATGTCGTGCCCCATCTGCACGTTACAGCTTGGGAGTTCACCGTAGCCCCTTGAGCTATGCACCATGCACTGTACATATACCCCACTCCCGGCAAAAAGGCCTCAAACAACAACTTTGACCCCCTCTACCCCCCCCCCCCCCATTGCTGTCTTTCCCTGAGCATCATTCAGATCGGTTAGGGTGCTCCCTGGTACGCCAGGCGTGGGTAGTGATGGTGTGCCGAGACCTTCCGTTGTGGCCTCCATTGAACCCGTGGGTGTCGACGCTAGACCCATTCTCGCTTTTCTATTGTGTTATCCCATCCTAATCTGGCTGCTCTACATGCTGGATTCTCTCTGGTGTGGAAGCCTCCGAGTCTCTGCCCAGTCTCATTAAGTCCGCCACCAGACCCTCCCGTGCCTGGGCTCTCTCCGGCTTGCCCACTCCCTGATGTGCATTCCGAAGCAGGACCCTGCTCTCGCAACCCGCCCACTTTTCCATCTCACGTCTCCATGTGAGGACATCGGGGCCCCCCAGCTTCTTCCAGATACTAGTGATTTTCAGCTTCTCCAAAATAAATGCGAAGTCCTGGAACCTGTATGTGGTTTTGGTTTTAGCAAAGTGTGGAAATAAATGAAGCAGTACGTGGGCCGGCGTGCATGGGACCACCCTTTCTGTCACCCTCGCTGTCACTTGTGTCACTTCTTTCCAGTATTGGGTGAAGGAGGCGCAGCTCCAAATCATATGTATAAACGTCATCCCCTGTTCTGACACCTCGGGCATCTAGCATATGCATCAACAAAATATCAGTTAATATGTTCTGGGGTTAAATATGCTTGGCGGAGTATGTAAAAGCTAATCAAGCTAAACCGGGCATTTCGAGTAACTTTGGCAATTCGCTCCAAAACATTGTCCTAGTCCTTTTCCTCTAGGCGCCCGCCAATATCGTCCTCCCATTTGTGTCTGTCTATCTAGTGGTTGTGTGGAGTCCCATCCAATAGCTCTGTACAAGCAGGCCACCGCCTTAATGGTGCCACCCGCCACGTTCATATATTCACATGTATAGTGCCGCGAGGGTTCCACAATCCCCGCTCCCCAGTGGTACCGTATTGCTCTCGTGACCGCCCCATGTAGTAGGAAGTGCCCTGGTGGTATGTCCCAGTCCGCCCTGAAGTTCTCGAAGGATAGGAGCTCCCCATCCCGGTACAGATCCCCAATTTTTGTCGCTCCCGCTTCGCTCCATTCGTGCAGACCTTGCCACTGTCCTCCGTGAGGGAGGGCCTCCAGTAGCTGTAACTCCATCTCTGGGGAGTATGGGCGCTTTGATTTAGTTTTCGGCAGGCACCTGCCCCAGCAGCGATGCATCACCCCATGTTTATTACTGCCAATTTGTAGGGGTCTAATCGTCCTCCGCAGGGTTCGGAACACCGCGGACCCCTCCGGGTCAAACGGGGACATCCCTCTATCTGGGTCCCTGGCTCCCGCAATCCATTGCGTAAACTGCTGCTGTTGTCCTGCCAAATAGGGGAGCTTCCCCCAGAAGGACATAGTGTCCTTAAGCGAGCAGAGTTCCGTCCCTATGTTGTCCTCCTTCACGTCTTCCATTGTGTGGAATATGTGGACCCCTAGGTAACAGAAGCAACGGGGCTCCCATCTCAGAGTTCCCACATTCAAAGGGGGCCTCGCATCCCTCACCAGAGGGAACAGTTTGGACTTCAGCCAGTACACTCGTAGCCCCTATAAGGAGCCAAAGCGCTCCATCATTGCCTTAGCCCCTGGTAGGTCTCCCTCTGCATCATTTAGGAATAGTAGAAGGTCATCTGCATATAACGCCACTTGATGGCTTATCTCTCCCACCTGGATCCCCCGGTATGCCCTTCCGGACTGTGTTATACTGGCTAATGGCTCCACTGCCAAGGGAAACAGCAGCCTGGTCCGGGGATAACCTTCGCGTGTCCCCCTCTCCACTCGATATTGTCCTGATATTGTGCGACCCGTGCGGACTCTTGCCATTGGATCAGCATATAGTAACCGCACCCAGCCTATAAAGCCACCCCCAAGGCCCATTTTGGTCAATACTGCGTATAGGAACCCCCATTCGAGGCTATCAAATGCCTTCTCCATGTCTATGGTGAACGCCGCTCCTCCCTGCTCCGCCGTTGTTCCTAATTCAATAATAGACAATAGCCTGCATATATTGAGGGTTGTATTCAGGCGAGGAATGAAGCCTGTCTGGTCCTGATTTACCAGAGGCACCATGTAGGGGAGTAATAGTGTTGCCAATATTTTACTTAGGATTTTAAAGTCAAGATTGAGCATCGACAATGGATAATATGATTCGCACTCCAGGGGGGACTTGTCTGGCTTCAGGAGCAGGACTTCCACCGCCTCTCTCTAGTCGTGCTCGGCAGGCGGCCCCTCTCCCTGGCCTCTGCATACATCTCAACCATCCTGGGGTCAGTACATCTACGTATGCAGCATAGAACTCTTTAGGGAGCCCATCAGTGCCCGGTGTTTTCCCTCTCGCCAGTGCCTTAGTAGCTACTCGGATTTCTCGGTCTGAGATTGTTGCTCCCAGAGGCTCCGCCTCCTCATCCATCAAGACGTGCATCTGGAGATCCGCCAGATAATTGTGAACAATAATTGGAGTAATTATTCAATATTGATTGACGTCAAAGCACCTAACTGTGAAACATCCTCTTCTGTATACTTCTTGACCCTTCGCTTCAAGAGGCCCTTTTACAGTTTAACCCTATGGTGATTACTGCTGTTGCTTGACATCATTCAAACAGCAAGTTTCACCAAAAACACACTGCTAACGTCTGGCAGCAGAAAACATTGTATATCCCCAAGACTCTTTGTGAGCAGCCTGACCATTTTCCTTCATGCAGCAATGCATGTAGGTCTTTTTCAGAAATAATATGTTTAAGTAGTTCCACATCAAATTACTCATGCCAGAGCCTAGAGTACTTATTATGGGAATGATCGTATCTTCTGGCTTTAGCATTTCATTTGACTCAGACTGGGTAGATTGTTCTCATTTCTCACAAGGGGATGGAACTAGGAGCCATTTCCATCCAGATAATGGTGGGGGTTAGCGGTATCCAGGCAGACGGATTTTCCAGACTAGTTGCTTCCATGACCCCTTAGAATGTATTGGGTGCCAGGTTCCTCAGAATACATTTCTGAAAATGTTTCCTCCCCCAGCAACCAGTGGGCTGCTCATAATAAACCTTTCATCTGATTAAGTGGTACATCTGATTGCGGGTACATAAAGATCATTATAGTTGTCCACCGTTCTTTCTACAGGTCTGCCTGATATAGAATGCAACAGATACGTCAGAAGGTATGCTGTGCTTGAATGGATGGCTTATTAACTGCCCTCCTGGAGAGATTGTTTGAACAAGAGGACTAAGTTCACGCAGCACCCTTCCACCTCACCAGAGTTATGCAAGCGGTCCTCAAAGTTTTTCTGGGGTGCCTATCGAGTTTGTTATGGATGGCCAGGTTGTTGCCAAGCATTAGCCTGTTTTCCGGATCTTTTGGTGAGAAATGTAGCCCATGGAGTGGTTTCTGTCAGAGTTTTGTAGGCCTAGTGCTCAACAGAAGATCAAGGTGAGACAAACAAACGCTGATGAGATGATTATCCAAATGAAAGGGAAGCTTTTTTTTTTTAGATAGTGAAGCAGGAACTTTGTATCCTTCAGAGGTTACTTATCTTTTCTGCTTCAGCATGACTTTTCCTTGAGGGCCATTACACCAAGAGCAGTGCAGTCATGTTAGCCATCACAACCGCCTTCTAAATTTGAGTAACAGGCTTCATGCCAGCCCTCTTTGGATCTTCCTCCAGACTGATCACAGATTTTAAACGGGCAAAGGAGAAACACACAATGAATTACTATGCTTTCATGTAGGTTTGCTCTTTGTGTTTATTCAAAGGAAATGCAACCCTCTGCGATGTCAGTAAGAATCGAGTTTAGTATTAAAAGGGAATGACACATTCTGAGATGTTAGTAAGAAGCCGGTTTCAAGGGCTGGTTTTAGTGATTGTACTTTTCAATTCATGTTGGTTTCCTGAGGAAAGGGCGATCTCTGTCAGTAGTCACAGTGCCACTGTGCATAAAGTAAACCTGTGAAAAAGGGACAGGTGTCTTAGGAGATGAGTCTTACCAGGTGGAAAAACCCCAAAGACAGAAAAAATATCCTAGGCTGCTGAACTAGCCAAGCCTGAGTGAGCGGAATCAGACAAGGAATCCTAAGAACAAAGGAAGAAAATAGCTTTAGAAAAGACAGAAATCGTGGACAAAAATATTATCAATTCGTATTATGTATTTAACTGGCCACTTAATATAGGTACAAAATCAAAATGACCTGAGAGGAAATTTCAGGCTTCCAATTTGGTTTGGGAAAGAACAGATGCAATCCAACTGGCCTCATTCAACATCCCCAGGCACTGCTCCCGACCCGCTTTTGAGAAGTGTCTGCTGAAACACCAAGCAGTGGGACAGGCTAAAACAGAGGACCAACATCAGAGCCTGTAAGAACCCCTTTCAGAGAGCCACAGGGCATGCAGGAGCTGCTGATCCCAACCGTGGGGTTTGAAGCTTTTTATTCCTTATGTCCCAGGGCCTGAGCCACCTTGGGTCTTGAGCATCCCGGACAATTACCCCTTTCATTTTACAAAGCAACAAGAGTGACCTATAATTGCTTGCGGCCAGGGTATATCTATTAAATAAAAAGAATATCACTCACCGGTATCTTTTAACAAAATCAATGAAGTTTCAGAAGACTAAATAGCCTCAGACATTTGATGCAAAATGATAAATTCACTCATATAACTATCAAGTTGCTTCATAAAATGCATTTAGATTAGCATGTATAATTATAAAAACAAAAATGTACAAGACAACCATACAAAACAAATACATAGGGTACAACGTGTCCCAATGCAGCAGAATCACAAAGGAATAGTATAGGTAACCTTTTATAATATAAAATTGCATGCATGTTGCACGTAACAAACCGCCACATAAGGTTAGACAAAATAGTCCATTGACCTTAAAATGGCACAATACTACAAGCAATAATTGAATGTCCAGTCAAATACTTGCTGTAATGAAAAAACAAGTATTTATATACGAACACAAAGTAAAATACAGCATACACAAATAATACATACAATTTGCCTAAAGTCAGTACTGTAGTGTTAGATAGGTAGAATCCTAAATCCCACTTCCGTTTCTCTATTGGTAGTGGTTAATCCCAATTCATGACTGGCGACATTCAGGTTAGGCCCCCTCTAGGGGACCAAGTCTTTAGAGTCCCATGCCGACTCTTTCAAAGTCAAATGTGTTCCTGTGCCCATGACGATACAAGGCAGAACAAGTTGGCCTGGGACCTTGACCCTGTGATCAGCTTAACCAGCTTCTATTAGGGGTTGCTCTACAAGAGTCCCCGCGAGACTTCCATGCTCGGACGTAGTGGAAGTCTACTGTGGGTGCCGGTGGCGAGTAGCACTTTCAGCTTTGCAGAGGCAGCTGCTTGTCATTCGCAGCACTCAGTCTGATGACTCAGTAATTTACTCTGATCCCGCTCACATGTAGGGGGACAATCATTTGGGTTCCAGGTCTTGATACTTCAGTCTACACATGGGTGATGACCCACGGTGAAGCAGATTTTTCCTCACACTTACTAAGGGGATCCATGTGCCTGGATCCCCCATTGCACCAGGGTCCCTCCAAGCGCTCTTCTCTTTCTCATGGAGCACACTGGTCTTTGCAAGTCAACAGGACCTAGTGCTCCAGGGCAGGAGATCTTTGATTTTCCTGGGTGATGTCCTCTCACCTAGCTGGAAGACTGACAGAACTTTGCTCTGAGTCCTGATCACAGGTAGAAGTCTTGCAGAGCTTCTCCTCCTTGACCTACAGCCAGACTGGCTGCTTAGCAGTTAACAATTTTGGGGGCCTCAAGCTCCCTTTTTTATAGTTCATTTCCAGAAACAAAATGCGATTTGGTGTCTGAGTCTTTTGTATTTGGATTGGGGTCTGCTTCCTTTTGAAGTACCTATTCTTTTGTCCTGCCCTTACTCCAGAAAGCATTCTGAAAGACTCCAAATATGATTTCCCTGCAACACAGGCCATGGGAGTGTTTGCCCACCTGGATGGCATATCAGTGACTGTGGTCTGTGCATCAAAAGGTTATCAAAGGGCCCAGCTACGCTTTTTATGTTTCTCTAATCAGCACCATGTTCCTAAGATGTGCCCAGGCTACTTGCCAGTGACCTCTCTCAGAATAAAAGAACACGCATTGAAGTGTACAGTAGAGCATGGCTCTTTCGTCCTCCAGTATGTGTCCCACACAGCTTTTAGGAATGCAGCAATCGACATATCCATCTGGGGGTAATCCTGTACTGCTGTTCCAGGGGATATTCATCAAAGTCAAACGCACTGAATAGTCCTGCCCTCGTGCGGGGACCCCAGAGCATATAAAATAATGCATATATATTAATGTAGCTTTAACCCAAATCTAGTACATAGTACTGTGAAACACGCACTCACACCCCCACCCACGCTCCCACACCCACAGCCACTTAACCCCCAAATAGGCATTGTATCTTTCATTTAAAATATTTCATATCTATTAAACCTTTCTGTGACATAGAAACATGCACTCTTCACTGTTTCAACATAGCCTTTATTTTCAAAGAAAAAGGCAAGGTAATAGCAGGTAGTTATTAGCCCACAGCCTGCATATAGAAAACACAACAGATTGAAAACTGACGCTGTGCCTTTAGGACCTCCAAGACCTCCAGACTCCTATCATGCACCACAGGTGACAGGTCCAATTTTTTCCCAGCTCTTTCTGTGAGCATTGAGCTGGTCTGGTTTTAATTTTGTAATTAATTGATATTTTAAAGTAAAATTTTTGAGCTTCAGTCGACGTCCTTGAGTACAAGCTGTACTATCTTCCTCTTTGTCCTGACTTTCCTGTAAATATTTTAGTCGCCAGCAAAGAGACAGAGAATGGCTGGTTTGTGTGTGCAGACTTTGAAGGAGGTTCAAGTGGTGGAATATCAGAGTCCAACACCAAGATCTGCACAGTCGACGTCGAAGAGCACATCTTCTTAACTGGGCCTTAGAATTGTGCATATCACACCCAAGGGATCTCTTGCTCGAGAACAACAAATTTTGCCGGTTAATCTTTCACCGAGGTGGCTGGGAAGTGTAAATGATACCACGATAATGATACCAGCATTTGTAAAGCGCGCAGCTACCTCAGACCAGGTGTCCAGGCGCTGAGGGCAGCCAGGAAGATTAAGCGAGCTATTGCCCAGAGTCACAAGGTGCTGGGCTATCCTGCCGCCTGCCCCCGTATCGAACAGTCAGCCCGCGTTCCGGAGTCAGCCGCCCTGGCCGCTGCACAAAAACCTCTTACCTAAAAGAATGGAGTGACAAGGCGCAGACCAGGATTGGACTACTCACAAACATATTTCTCCTCTCGAACATCCATCTACACCTGCCACAAAATCCCCTCGAGGATTTCCACGATGACCGCTATCTCCCTGTACAAGAGGATGCCGGCCTCGAACACCTCATAGACGGTCTTCTACCAGGTCTCTCCATTCTCAATCCTCAAGACCTTTGGGCATAGAGACAGATCTCCATCCTGGTCTACGGACACATCCTGAACCTCTGTGGAAGTATTCCCCTACTTTGTCTGCCACCCCTCCTGCAAGAGGCGACAAAGCTAAACATTGAGGTGTCGACTGCAATCACCTCAGCGTCTGTCATCTTTGAAACCCACCCTCGCAGGTTGTCCACTAGACCTTTACTTCTCTAGTACCTCGGCTACGGGAACCGGCTCTTCATACATTTCTCACTCCTGCTTCAATAGGATAGATTAAACGCCACCACGCATTATCAAAAAGTAAAGAGCCCCAGATCAGGATCAACTTTTTCTGAGGTCCAATCCTCTTCCAGACTGTCATACTGGCAGCAGCAAGAAAAGCTCACACAGGACCGTCCTCTTCCTCCACAGTCCCACCCGACAAAGACAGCAAGTTGATGGACTTCCTTGGGGGGAGGATGTGTAGCACCTCTGCTTTCTATATGAAGGTCGCTAGCGCCTCTGCACTCCTGGGAAGATAGGACAGGCCACTATGGGACTCAAGATTATGTGAAAAACTGCCAAGAGAAGATCGACAAGATTTCCCGGAGATCCTACAGGAAGGAGGACTGGTAGCGAACAGGTCATAAGAGCAGCAGCCGATCCTTCAGATCTGGCGGCCCATGGTATTCACATTGTATCTGCGTAAGGCCTTCCTCTTGGCTGCGACTCACTGGTCTAAAACCTGGGGCCCAACACAGGATTTTGAGCCTGCCCTTCAATGAAACTTCACTTTATGGCACTCATGCTGACTATGAGATGTCCAGGATGAAGTCCGAGCTTGACACGCTGAAGGCAGTGGGCCTGGAGAAATGAAAAGACCACCGACACCGTCCTTATGACCATCACCAATTCCAACAGAGGGTACACACCCCTCACTGGTTTTCGCAGCACCATCATACAGGGATATAGATATGTATTATTTTAAATAAAAAATAGAAATGCAATTTTCGGCAATTTAGCCTATTTGGTTGTTTACGCTGCATATATGTAAACGTATGTTTGAGTGTGTATATATGTATGTTTCACAGTACTATGTACTAGATTTGGGTTAAACATACATTAATATATATGTATTTTTTTATATGCTCTGGGGTCCCCGTGCAAGGGCCGGACTATTCAGTGCTTATTACTTTGAGTATACCACTGGAATAGACCGATAATTTCAGGTAAGTAACTAATCGTTCCTCATGCCCCTCCAATCATCCCTGAGTCTCCCAGATGGAACCCAGAAACTTCCATATAGTGTTCCACTGACAGGCACCCAACACCCGGCACATGCATGCAGCCACACAGCGCTACATACTAACTTGAAGTAAGCCAATGAGAAGTTAAGCACACAGCAGCTGAACTTTAGATGACCGGGCCTTAAGGCTTCACTCCAGTGGAACAGGAAAAAGGCCTATTCACTCCTACTGATCACCGCTCTATAGGCTACCACCACCACACTTTTGCTGCTTAAGCATTTTACTACCATGAGGTTAGCGCTTTGGGTGCCTTTCCGGGTTCAACAAGACAGCAATCCGTGAGGAAGGCCTATGTCATGGCTCACATGCATGATGCATGTTCACCCCTGACTTAAAAAAATCAGCACCAGGGATCCAGATATCGTTGCTGCAGGGGCACTCAGGGCAGGTATGCACATCTGTTACCATGCAAGGGACTTTTCTGTCCCAAAAGAGCCCAATCAGGGAAAAGTAGTAGAGGTCTCTGCTGCAATGATAGAGAGCGATAGCTGCCACTCTGAAGGGAAGGAATTCCGCAAGCGACTCGCTGCCCCCGAATGGCACAACATGGGGACTGGCTCATCCCAAACACAGACCCTGAACTTGCATGAGTCAAGAGCTGGTTTGCTTTTCAGAGCCTTCAAGGGTCTAGCTGCTCTATATCCTAAAAATAACAGTGCAGGTATTCCTCTGTGGGAAGCTGTACACCTCAGAACCAAATGTAAGTTTTCTGTGTGCTTTTAACACATGTTTCTTAATTTTTTAGTGTTTTTTTACATACATTTATCTGTTTTTATGAAAAGTTTAAAAAAAATAAGCTTTGTATTTTTATAATTTTAGAGAGGTTCTATCTCAATTGAAAATGTGTTCTCTTCAAAATTGTCATTTTGCTAATTGGGGAGACTACTATGTTTCAGTGTGCTTTTTGTGTGACATTTAAGCAGTTCTTGCAACACTTGTTTGGAAGGAGTTGAAAAAGAAAATAGTGTTGTAATATCTATCGTTGTTGCAGTCAATTAATATTACTGAAGTTCTGCTTTTTTACTATGCTGAGCGAAACTAAAAGTACCAGAATTCCTAAGGAAAATGCAGGATTAGATTAACTGCTCACATCTAAAATAGGATTAACTGAGAACTTTGACTTTGTCCCATGTCAAGTCCCAGCCTACATTTAGTGTTTCTTAAGTCCATGCTCCAAAGTTTTTTTTAATTCTTTGGTGTAAATAAAAATGTGTATAATCCATGACCACACTGGGATTACCATCAAGTGGCCTTTTCCTCCAGTCACATCACATAATTAAATGATGTATTAATAAAAGCAGTATATATTGTCACACCAAGGGAGACTCACCTGAATTCCTCTTGTGGTTAATCCTTAGTATAAGAAAAGATGACTGTGTGACTTAATGGGGAGAAGGGGATTGCGAGAGTGAATACCTCGCGCTCCTGTGAAAGAAAGACAGGTGGGTGTTAAGCCTTTTTAGCTGGACCCCCTCAAGTTCTAGTGCCAAGGCACACTTCTTCGGCCAGGAGATTTACTCTCCAACAAGAAAATCATAATTTCAGACAACCATACATGAATGCTTTACAATCAGCCCAAGGTGCAAGTCCTTACTGAAACTTACCAACCAAGAATTACTATAAGATATTCAAGCCCATGTGAAGGGCCCTTGAGCACTGACCCTTGCACATATTTTTTTGCCTCTGCTCGCATGATTTAGAAATCTTTATCTGTCCTTATTTGGACTCAAATTGTTAGGGGTTTCTTGAAGAAAAAAGGAATACCAAAACAGAATTGCTTGCGCATGAAACAGCAAATAGATGATTGTAGTCAAGTCGATGGAAGAAACTTGGCTCCAGATGATCGACCAGGTTCAAGGGTTCAATATTGTTGGAAGCTGTCCCGAAAGGACAGAGTGTCAAGAGGGTTACAGGCTTGCAGCTTCCATGCTAAGATGTCCTGATTATACTTGTCGCAGGAGTCCGGGTTCGGAACCAAGGTATGATGGGAGGCACATCTTAAGACTGATAAAGCCAAGCAAGAGACAGAGTTTGAAAGCAGTATTTACAGCATATTCTGCAAGTATTAATCTGAAGCCTTCTTGAAGATTAGTGTTTCCTGTCAATTCTAAGGCTGTCTTTGGAAGAAGACTGGTGCAGGCAATGCAAGCCATTAGTTAGATAGCAGGGCAGTTAAACAAATAAACAACAAGCAAGCACATCTGGCAACCTTGAGGTCAGCAGTAAACAGACGGTTTTAACTAATCAGCCCCACTTGTTTGTTCAAACAGAAATTCCAAGCATTTGCACTTGCTAAACAGATCTTGAAACAGTGCACTCAAACTAAAGTACATAGCATGCCTAAATAAAATACACAGCAGAGAACATGGCTAGGGCCCAGCTAGAAAACAGTGAAAGGTTCATGGCATAGTAAATGGCAAGTACCCAAATACAAACCAGTGACGACAACTGGAAACAAAGAGCACTTGGTGGAGACTAAGGTATAACATATACATTAGTGGCCCAGCATTTTAGCATGAGAGGCCCAGAATACCCATGAATTTAATGATCCCAGACATTATAGGGCTCAGTAGTCTAAGTCAGTACTTGAATCAGTGGCCCGAGACAGTACCTGAATCATTGGCCACAGATAGTAAAAAACATCTGTTGCTACAGACCGCAATGCTATTTAATTTATGTTGATAGCAATACCCTGCATCAGTGGCCACTGATAATATAGGCTTCAGTGGTCAACGGCATTACATGCATCAATGGTCTCAGGCAGAGAAGTGCATCAGTGGTCCCAGGCATTGTTGTGCATCAGGGTTTCCAAGCAGTAATGTGCATCTCTTGTCCCTGCTGCTAATGTGTATCAGTATCACTAGCCATTACTGTGCATTAGATATCAATTATATTAAGATACATGAAAAGCTGCAGTCTTTAAAGTGCATTAATGGCCACATACAATAATTTGCATTTAGGCTGGAAGGTGCATCCATGGCTGAAGCATCCATTAATAGCCCTTGAATGTAAATATATCAGTGGCTCAGGCACCAGTGAGGGCCCCAGGACGTAACATTTGCAACAGACCCTGATTGTAATATGCATCAGTGGCCTTAAAAAGTAACCTGCACCAGTGACTCCAGGCTGTAGTGCTACTGAGTAGCCCCAAGCTGTAACTAGTGTCAGTGGCCCCAGCCATTAAATCAGTGTCTCCAGATAGTAACATGCATAAGTAGCTCCATGTTGTAATAAACATCAGTGGCCCCATGTCTTTATGCTCATTCGGTTGGATCATTAAAGTGCTTTATGTAAAACCACTCTGTTGCTCGCTTTCTCTTTTTCTTTTTCATCTGGTTATCATGCTGACCAACCAGAGTCCTCTAAGCTCAGCAAGACCTGCAGCTCTTACTGGCATAGCAAAAAATAAATTACTCCACATCTGTTCTGGTGTGTGCAGCACTCCACACCAGAGTTAATTTGTACAGCAACAACTCGGTAGCTCTGCATGCGAGTGCCAGAGCTGCTCAGTTCCTTGCTGTTCTCTGTGAAAACAAGGTGCAGAGCATACTGCAGGCCAAGTCTTGTCCATGTCTCAATTAGTTTGTCCTTTATGACTGACCCACAGGTTGCTTGGCCAGCGACTCTCCTGGAGCTCTATCATTAAGAGCCACCACAGGAGCTGCAGTTGCACCATACAACACACAAGAGACTGTCTTGCAGATCGGACTGGAGAAGTTGCCAACCACAGTTCCAGGGACCAGGGCCTATCACCCTGAGATCAAATGTAATAAATTCACTGGACAAGGCCACTCTCCTTTTATGTTCATAACCACTTTGGCTACATATGACTGCAAGGAGAAGCGTCTAGGGCAGGTAGGCAATTTCTGGTAACTGCCGGCATGATGGAGGAGAATTATGCTGTCAGCTCAGTCAACCATTTGTGTTATTAATATGGGACCAAGTAGTGACGATTGGAAATTCCTAAAACGTGTTATTTTAACAACCGATTTTTGATTGGATACGTTCTGACATCCAGCACATAGTGGAAGATATTCAATATGAATTTAATAGCGTCAACCATGACTGGGAACTAGTGTTAAAAGTAAATTCTCTTTCCTTCTTCATCATTGGCAACTTCATAATTAATAGTTAACCAACACACCCAGCATCCCCTATGTCGAGTGTGTGTTATGGTCTCACAAGAAGATTTATTTGCAACTGTCAATCTGTTGACTGTAGTAGGGAATTGGTAATGTTGTCCGGGTAATGGTCTCAATTGTGTATCCCACATTCTTTAGGCAACCTATTTTTAATAATGATTGAAAAAGAAAATACATTAAATAAAACATAATTGCATTAATGAAGTATTATTTTTTAAAGCGTTTTCGATACCCCTGTGTCTACTGCATTTATTTCAGTTATTCATGCTAAGGATGTCCAGTTTATGCTAAAAGCTAAAGCATTTCTCACGCTTGAAGATCTTTTTAATAGAGGGTGGGACTCATGAGCTAAATACAGGAATGAGATCGGGCATGATATCTGTTAGGTGAGTGGACCCCAATTATTGTAGAGATGCATTGGCAAATGGTATGGATATGAAAAGTCTGATACATTTACTGTAAGACAGAATGTATTGTCCCTCCTCCGGTTTGAAGGCTTCTGCAGTGCCTTGTATGCATCCTAGAAAGTTTTGTGGTTGTTTCTGAGGTGGATGCTGCTGCACCCAGTCCAAGGCTCCGAGACTTTTGGAAGCCTTTTCCTCCATCTTGGCTTACTCTCCTAACCATAGTGCGGTACTCCTTTTCCCCTGTGCAGGTCTGTGCGGCAGCAGTCGCTCTTGGTACCTTACATGCTATGCCGGAACCTGCCATCTGGATTCATCCAGGAACTCATGCGAGCCACACACCAGGACGAAGAGGTGTTTCAACAGGTATAGTCTGACATACTTGAGTAAGTTGTAGTTGTGAACAGGAATAGAATAATGGAAAGAGTGTTCTTAATATGATTTAGCAGGGCTCTCTTCCACGGTGGAAACACTCCCGTCTAGGGAACAGTATTCAGATTTATGTAGCAAGGCCCTTTGTTGTACCAAGTAGAAGGTCTCAGTTTGACAGAGCAGATCCTAGCTGTAAAAGAGCAGTACCACCTATTAAAGAGACTTGATGTGTTGCTATTTAGAGGGAACTTCAGCAGCATACCCTTCCCAGAGGGGGTCTGTTCATGCTATTTGCTTCTGACTGACGGTAATTGCCCTACTCAGTGGTACAGAGTCTGTCAAACTTGGGCAATCAAAAATCTTAGTAGACCTGCTAATGTGTTAGTATGTGGTGTTAAGGCCCTACACAGATCCTGTCAGTGGATGCATTAGCCCACTGAGTCTCTGAACCTGGCTGAATTTCATCCCATTTGAGTCTTTTTAGAGTTTGAAATACTGTTACTTTCAAGAGTGATAGTTCCCTCTTCTCGTTTGCACCACATCCATGCTGAAGTGCTTCATTCTTCCAGTGTTGCTGCGCCTCTCTCTATCTTCCAAACCCCTTGCATGTGCACAGGTATGCCTTTGTTTTCCATGCTTTACTATGTATCACCCTTTCTACCTCCTTTCTCTTCTTGCACTTGAGTGTTTCTCCTTGCCTTTACTCAAGTCCGTTTCTGTGCATTTCCTGTACTGATATCTCATTGCTGCCCCTGCACTGATGAGTTTTTGCCTTTGCTTTATCTCTTAGATATTTACTCCAATATTACAAGGCCTGGCTCAGGCAGCCAAAGAGTGTTCTCTCGACAGTGACAACTTCAAGTACCCTCTGATGGTAAGGCAACAACTGCTTTTTTTATCATGGCCTTGGTATACTCATTGATAAACACTGTAATCAAGACCTATTGGTCTTAGTCACTAAAAGCAGTCTTGAGCAATATTTAATTATTAAATTTGATTTTGTACATATTATTTATAGGTTAAAAGAAATGCTTATGTTGAACCCGTTCTTACTCTCCTGCTTAGGTTTGTCAGCACTATTGTTTTTTCCTTCTGTTAGCACGGCAGGACAAAAATGACTAATGAAAGTGCAGAAAGGGTGCCATTTGCGGGTAGAAGGTACTTTGCTCTACCCTGCACTCGTAATAGGAACGAAAGAGTGAAGGCTAGAGGTCAGAGGTGAAGCAGCATTTGCAGAACCCTCATTATGGTACAAATTGTATGATTGGTGTGGTGGGGCACTTAACCTGTATGTTTTTGGAGAAATTAATTATAGGAACTAAACCCCCAAATGTTGCAGATTGCATTTTTTCGAGGGAGTTGTATGCATGTTAATGTAATGTATGAATGGTTGGTGAATGTCACTGAAATGCTAAACAGTGTTGATTGCTTGTATTACTATAGCTTGTATGCTTAGTGAGAAAGGAACAACCGGAGGAGGTGACTGCATGTCGTAGTTAGTTTGCCCTACAAGTCATACAGGTTTTATTTTTTGAGTCCTGTATGAAAATGGATAATTATTTGAAGTGACGGACCACCCATTTCAAGGATTATTCAAAACCCTTGTCAAGGTGAACCCTCAAAGTCACTATGTTAGTCTGAATTCAATCCACAGATGCTTATGCCACAGAGCAGAGGGGTTTACCTTGGGGGAGCGTTTAAATTATTTATGCATTCCCAAAACAGTAATAGTCAAATGCAAAACAATAAAAATACCAAAACCAATTTGAAAATTAGAGTAAAATGTAATAAACAAAATTACACCAAAATGACAAAAATCCAGTAAGGAGAAACAGCGAAATTAAAAAAAACTTTAAGTAGGAATAGCACTAAGAATCACAAAATGGGGGGGAGGAGCCAAGCTCGCGACCGCGATGGCCGCACTGTAGCTCTGTTCCGCCAGCCTTCCTGCCCAACACACATATCCTGTAAAGCATCCTGCCCCGAGACGACACACTCGGGAAGAAATGGAAAGGTGAAGCAACGCTCGTACTCACCGTCTGACCCGGGAGCTCCTGCGAGCTGCGGATCCGAAGCTGTGCTCCTGCTTGATCCAGGGCCTTCGCGGCGTGGAGACCGGGGACTTGCCTGTGTAGGTCGGCCGGAGTGACGGTGTTGGCGGCGGCCCCTGGTGGAGGAGAGGGGTCGGCTGGGAGAGGCCGTTGAGCGGTTATGCCGGTGGAGACTGACCGGGCCCGGTCCAGCGGCCGGGGGTCACCGTGGTAGGACGCGGCACTCCGTGGATAGGGGAAGACCGCGCAGGAGGATACCCCCTTTGTTGCCCTGTCCGGCCATCTTGAAGCCCTGCGCCCGGAGTCGGCGTGTGGCGCCCACGGGGCGGTGGCGCTGGCGGACCCCCCTTTTGGTGGCTCTCCTTTCTGCACCCTGGTTGCCATTTCTGGGGCTCGAGTGAACTCCAGCGGTGGTCTTGCTTGAGAGCCCGCTCCAGAAGTTGAGGCGTGTGGAGACGCGGCTGGACCCGCAAGATGGCGACCGACGCCCTGGGTCACGGATTTACTCAGGGTGGTGAACTCGTGTCGCTGAAGTGCACGGGGGCCTGGTCCTGTGAGCGTGAGCCCACGCTTGGCGATGTCCTTGACGCCCTACAGTCTTTACATGTGGCCATGGCCCCCGTCGCCCCTGTGAAAGATAGACGGTATGCCGCCATTTCTGTTGGGCCGTCCCTCATGAACGCGGCTCGACTTAGAGTGTGCGCTGCTTCGTCCCCCTCAGTTGCTGCGGTGAGTGCTGCTGCCGTGCATCAACAAGACTGTACGCCTGCGGCCCCGAATCTCCAGGTAGCTTTGATTGTGGCTGGCGCGGGTGTGGGCTCCACGCTGGGGCCCTGCTCGAATGTTCGGGGTGCGATGTGGATTGGCGATTCGATCTGCTTCGGTGAGGTCCCGTTGTTACCTTGCGGGGGAGACTTTACTTTCCTGTGCGGCGAGACTGCACCCTCACTGTTTGCTGCTCCAGTTGTCACTAATGGAAAGTCTGGATTGCTGCAAAAAGTTCTTGCTTTGCTGCTGGTTGCCGGGGTCCTCTGGTTTACACCCTTGTCCGGTTTTGTTCCGATCGAGTGACCTCTCCACCTTGAAATGTTTGCTGCCCACAACTCTATCACGTATGGTGGCGATGACTAGGAAAGGACAGGGGTGAGCCGGACTGAACCCGGAGGACTACTGGTTAACGGATGGAGATGAGGAATGCCCCCAATCACGATAATATGGACGATTCCTTTGGGGGTTTATGATACCTGAGACTGTGTCGATCTCGTTTTGATATTGCATAAATGTGTGGGAAGGTGGAGGGCAGGGGCCGAACGACTCGATTGATGGTCTCCTCCCTCCCTGGTTCTTTTCCCTTTTTGCCTCTTTTGTTCCTTTCCCTCTCTCTGACTTTTTCTATATTTCGGGTTTCCTATTTAGGGCGACAGGCACGCTGCTGGGGGGGTAGGCTGTAGCCTTCTGCAGGGGTGCAGGGCGGGGTGGGTGGGTTGGGGCCTCTTATCTGTTCCTTTTCCCCTTAGTTCTATGGCTCTTTTGTGTCCCTTTATCGGGGCGCCGTGTCTGTGCGTGTCTCCCATGGTGTGATTGCAGGTGGGGATGGGGGGCGAGTTGTTCTTCTTTCTACGGTATTGATTGCACATATATTATGACTTGCACGCCCTAACCCCGATAGCCGGATCCTCAGTCACTTTGCGCGCCTTTATCGCTGTGGGGCGCGTGCAGCAGCGCGGCATTCTTTCTTTTCTTCTTTGTAATACAGCCCCCCCCCTTTTTTCTTATTATTTAGGTTAGTATAGAGGATGATTGTAACCACTGTTGCTGTTCTGGTTCCTCCGTTATGTATCAGTACGATAATTAGGTGGTCGGTGGACAAGCGACGGGCCACGGTGGGCACTGATTTGAAATATGGCGTCTATTTCTGGATTGATGTGAACTGTTGCTGATAACCGTCTTTATCGATGCCTTTATGTCTTGATGCCGGATTCGTAGCCCGCTATGGGAACATAGATGATTAAAACTGCAACTGATCCTGCTATACTCCCTATTATAAAATTAACCTTCTTTGATCCTGTTTTCAGCGGTCGTGCTCAACTTTTCTCAGACTGAACTTATTGCTTGCACAATGCTGTGTGCTACCGGGAAACCTCCTTATTGATTTATGTGCTTCTCATAATGTGTCGTGGCCGGCCTGACTGGTTGTAGGCCCGTATTTGTATGCTCTTATCTGCACAATAAAGGTTTAAAAAAAAAAAGAATCACAATGTCAATGGTCGTGGTAGACCTAGATCTAGGTGCAATTTAACGCTGACTGCGATGGATCATGGGTCAGATCCTCCATCGATTCATCCTGATCAGATTCTACCTTCTGACTTTAGCCCTCTGAGTCCCATTCCAGGACAGGAGTACAATTCTAAAACCCCCTGTCACTTCATGGGAGGAATACAGAGACTGACAGTGTATCAGGATAAAGCCAAACAGCAGGATCCGTTCCAGATTCAGTTGCCACTGGTCAGCTAGGTAGTTGCAGGAAAGGTCTACTGTAGCTTATTGAATCCCCATCGCTTGAATAGGGGTTAAAACCTGGCCATAAGAGGGGGCACGTTCTGTCCTTGAGGACTCCTTTCAGGTTACTGAGAGCAGGTCCTCTTCTGATCTTCTGCATGTACTGAAAGAATTCTGAAGTCAGTGCCTGGAGATGCCACATTTATGCTTGGAACCAGCTAGTGGGTGTGAATGACTTATGAACACATTCTGAAAAATGGGGCAAACGTTCCTGGGGCCAACACTACCCATTTTGAGCATTTTCAAGATGGCAAAAGTCTTCACCCACCATTAGCTGGAATTTTAGGACTGGGGGTGTGTAGGGAGCGTGCCTTTGTAATTTTAGTGTGCCTCACACCTAGCACTAAAATCCAGTATGAGACAGCCACTGTACTTGCGCTAAACCCAGAGGCAGAAGTCTGGTAATACAAAAGCAGGATTAATCAGCGGCCTGATAGTGAATACTCAAGAACTGTTGTGGTATCCTGTGTATCCAGTTTTGAGGTATCTTTCATAGATTCACATTCATGAATCATTCCCACTGTACCATAATCAAGCAGTTTGATTTACCTATCAAGGGCTATAATGGCCCTTGGCGGTCAGTTTATCAACCTATCTATGTCCTTTTTAAACAAGGACCAAACTTCAACTAAAGCCAGTCTGCTGCTAGCACCCACAAAAACATTCCCAAGAGAGGCTGAGTCCCTCGGATTTTCACAGCATGTTGTGTGTGAAGGGAGTCTCCTGGCGCTCTGCTCAATGTTCTCATTTGAAAAGCTTTATTCATCTGGATATTTCTATTCTGTCTGACAGTAAAGACCTTTTCCATCCCTGCAAGACCTGTGGGAAGGAGAGAATTCATGTGGATGATCCATATAAGGACAGCCTTTACTTTGAGGTAAAGGTGTGCAAGATTTGCCGCACTTTCTCCTCGAAAACACTGAGTGACAGGGAAGGGAGGCCTGTGGCTTCAAAAACCCAAGAATCTGAAGACATCCTCTAAGGAGAACAGTGATTCTCTGCCAGGTCTCCGAAGAGGGCTAGATCTCTTGAAGGAGATTCCGAGAAGCCCAATAAATCTTTCAAGACCTCACCAACCTCACAGCTCCAATGAAAAAGGAGTAACAAAAAAAATTCTCCTTAGAGACCTCTTTACCTGGCTCATAGACGACTCCTGCCAGGGACAGAAACCACCCTCATGCCTCCTTCGCTGACCCACCTGAGCCATAAATTCTGTTCAAAACTCCTCGACAATGACCTCTCCGTCGATCACCAGCACTACTATCTCTTCATCAAGGCAGCAGTTGACAGCGAAGACGATGACTATAGCAGCCATTAGCGCTCCCATATCTTCAAAGATAGAGGCGTCTATGAAGTTACAGTCGACGATTGCATCAACGTCACTGCTGTCGACAGTGGGTCTGGCAACGCTCTCTTTGACGACGATCCTATCGACTGTGGTCCCGTCAACGACATCGACCATGATAATACATCCGACTAAAGCAAAGCCTATGCCTCTAGCGATGAAAATAAACATTTCTAAGATTTCCAGAACCTCCCTCCACCCTGAGATCACCTTACCTAGCAAGGTCTCACCCCTGCCTTCAAGCCATCTACTGTACGTTGAGGAGTGTTATGATGACGGCTGCCTGTTTTGCCCGGCTCACAGCCCTTCAGAGCTGAATGTAGAGTGTCAGGAGGAGATGAGGAGTATCAAGCGGAAGGGCATTGCTTCCAACAGAATTATCCTCCACCTCCAAGATACTACAAGCCACGAGGATACTATTCCGACCCTCCAGCTAAGCAGGACACTTCACATCTTTCTGCTTTTTTTGCACAGGATCTCCAGGCATGCTCTCTGGCTATAGGAGGCTGTTTCCACATCCCCTCGAAGAGCAATCTGCTGCGCCACCACCACCTGATACCGCTCTGGCTCCACTACATGTAGGATGACACCTGCGTCTCATGAAGCCATACCACCAAGGGATGATCTATCATCCTCTGAAGATAAAAGGGACGAGGGTGAAATTCCAGACAGTCAACCACTTCTGGATGAAAGGGAGGACTACGTGCCTCAAACTCCATCCCCACCTCCACACACCCAGCCGATTTGCCTTCGAAGATATTGGACCTTTCCTTAACCTCATGGAGAGTGGGACAACTGTGTTTCATCTCCCTATGTCGATAAAGCAGTCTGATTGCTTCCTCTAGGATTTCAAATATCAGGCCAGAAGACCGGTATGCTCTAGAGCGATCGTTAAACACGTTTGGTAGGAGGGAGTAAAGGTCATGTAAAATCCGGCCACTGTTGCAGCTGTCCTTTTAGTCATCAACAAAGATCAGAGCGCCTGAGGACTCCCATCATGCTTGACAGGACACCTCAAACCTGGCTTGGTGATCTCGCAGTCGGGGCAGCGGATGTCTAAAAACCTGTTTACTCCCATTTTCGCACCACCTGACAAGGAGGGGCGCTGTCTGGATAACATCAGGAAGAGGTTTTGAACCATGTCTGCAAATATGGGTTCGAGGCATGTGGGCTGCTGAATTCATATCTGTGCATAGATCGCCGCCTAGTGTTGGGTCCGGATGATTGCACATTGTTGTCCTGGAAGAGTCTTCGAAGTATCACGAGATAGGTGGCTCCTCCCCTGGACTACAGTGCGCATGGGCATCGCCTCCATCCCCAGATTGTTTTTTTCCGCCATTGGGTTCGGATGTGTTTCGGTTCCCTCTGTCGGAACCGATAGTTGTTCAACTTTTCTACTCGAGACCAAAAGGTCTTTAGGCTGGGCGTCGGTATAGTTGCGTTCGGGTTTCTTGTCTGACTCTCAGCTCCGAACTCTTGCTACCCTTCCGCGTGCTTTCGGCGCGGACGGGCCTACACTACATTTCTGCTATGGAGCGGACACCGTTTAAGAAGTGCCCGGTGTGTAACTCCAAATATTCACACCTCGACGTGCACCCCGTGTGCAATACATGCTTGTCACCGGACCATAACGAAGACAGCTGCATGGCGTGTTCGAAATTCCGGTGCAAGAAGACTCTGAAGATTCGTCGAGCCAACAGGCTCCAGGCTAAGTTCTCGGCTACCGCGGCGCCCCCACCAGACGACATCTTCCAAGAATCTGTTGGAGACGAGGACGACGTACAATGTTCGGAATCTGGTCCCGCGTCTGAAGGGGAGGCCTACGACGCGGGTGATGAGGACTTTGACGAAGTCGCCGACGAGGTAGGGGACGACGAGCGGGCTATTGCCACTGTAGGGGATAGCTCGGAGGAGGAGCATCCCCAACCAGACTCAGGGGTCAATCCCCTTCATACGGCCCAGGTCGAGGGATCGCCTTCGGGCCTTACCCAAGATCTACTTATAAGTCCTACGTCCCCGCCTCCGGGCCCGGTCACGGACATTTCTGAGGCGCCCCTCTCGTTGAAGAAAACGAAAGTAAAGCTGTCTGGTCACGCACCCTCGGATGCGAAACCGAAAGTGAAAGTTGCGCTGGGGCAGAAGATTCTGGAGGCGTCAACTTCCAAAAAATTCAAGATGGCCGACTTGAAGAGCCACGCCAAGATGGCCGACCTGAAGCCCTCGGGGTCGGCGCCGAAGGCGAAGTCGACCGACGCGTCTGCGTCGGCGCCGAAAGGGGTCGTGGACCCGAAGACGGCTCCAAAGAAGCGTCAGGGCGACGACGCGCACAGGGCCCTTGGGGACAGGGCGCGTGAGGTGTCGGCCCCGAAGAAGGTGCCTGCCATCGATCCGACTCTCGACGCGGGACAATCGCTCGAGCCGGTCAAGCCCTCTCCGGCCTTAACGAAAAAGGTAGCGGAATCCCTGCAGCGGATACGGAAGGGCGGTGTGGTTCCCGATCAGGACACTGTGGCGCCTAAGCTCACGCCGAAGCCTGCGAAGGCGCAGACGCCTATCCGTTTTACCCTGCCGCCCAAGTCGACGCCGAAGGCTTTCGCGCTGAAACAGGGCGGGCCCTCGAAGGAGGTATTGACGCCGAAAGCTGCCTTGGTGGTGTCAAAGCTTCGGCTCCAGCCGCTTGCTGAAGAAGAACGTCGTGAGGTCATCATCGACGCCAACACCGGGAAACTGTCTCTCCTCAAGAGGAAGATCACCACGGAGCCGGTGTTGGAACATTTTCGGATCCCTCTCAAAAATAAGAGGGACTCTGCGAAATCTTCCGCTCTGGTAGAACCTATGTCTCCACAAGCCCTAGGACACTCGCCAACGCATTCCGCCGCAGGCGATGCGGACGACGAAGACGCCGAGTACAACTATCCGGCGTACTCGGATCCGGAGGAGGAGCACGAACCTTGGTCGGCCGGAGGCGACCCGGCGGACCCGCAGTCGGGCCAGGACACGCAACTTTTTGCGGCCAAAACGTCCCCGACGGAGGACTCGCGGCCTTCAACGCTCTGCTCGAGAGAGCTGCGGCTAACCACGACGTCGAGCTCCACTCTGACCCTGTGGATGTGGACTTTTTATTCGACACTTTCTCAGTGGCTGAGAAGTCAGTCAAAACACTACCAATGCTTAAGGGGGTGCTCAAACACGCAACGGAGGTCTTCAAAGAGCCCACCCGGGCGCGTGTCGTCAACCCTCGCATTGACAAAAAATATAAGGCAGCGCCCTCGGATCCAACCTACATCAAGGGACACTTGCCACTGGACTCGTTGGTTGTTTCCAACGCTCGGAAGAGGGCGAACTCTCAGACCACTGGTGACGCTCCTCCCCCAGACAAAGAGTCCAAGATCTTTGAGGCCTCAGGCAAACGAATTGCTGCACAGGCAGCTAATATTTGGAGAATCTCTAACACACAGGCCCTACTTGCACGCTATGATAGGGCTCATTATGACACCTTAGAATCACTACTGCAACACTTGCCTGACCAGTACAAGGAGGCAGGAGAGATGCTGATTCAGTAAGGAAAGCTCATCACGAATGCATCTATAAAATGTGCACTAGATGTGGCGGATACAGCCTCCAGGGCGATCAACACCAGTGTGTTGCTTAGACGGCATGCTTGGCTTAGAATTTCAGGGTTCAAACCCGACATTCAAACCACAATACTGAATCAAACAGTTAATCCTGACCACCTGTTTGGCCCTGAGGTGGATGCGACACTGGAAAAGATGAAAAAAGATACGGAAACTGCCAAGTCTATGGGGGCCCTCCAAAGTCAGCAGTTTTGGAGTGGTTTCTTTCGCCGCTCCAATTCCAGAGGCACCTCAAGAGGTCAGGCATCGCAGTCCACACAGTATTACAAGAGTAACACCCAAACCTCGTACAGCAACAAGGATAGAGGTGGCTACAGAGGCAATAACGTCAAGGGCAGGGGACGTGGAAACAACAGCTCCAGGTCCACCACCGCCAACAAGCAGTGACGTCTTGTCACTGCCCCCCGACCATACAACACCGGTCGGGGGGGAGACTCCAGCAGTTCCTGCCAGCGTGGAGATCCATCACCACGGACAGGTGGGTCAAGTCTCTTATCCAGTACGGGTACTGTCTGGAACTTACTTCCATTCCACCAAACATACCCCCAAGGAGCCGTCCTATGTCCGGCGAGCACTTGACCTTATTGCAGCAGGAAGTTCTAGTCATGCTGCAAAAAGGGGCAATAGAGCTCGTTCCATTGCAAGAACGGGGAACAGGGGTTTACTCCCTGTATTTTCTGATCCCCAAAAAGGACGGATCCCTCAGGCCCATCCTGGACCTCAGGCCCCTAAACTGGTACATTCTCTCGGAGCACTTCCATATGCTCACGTTACAGCAAGTACTCCCCCTGCTTCAGCAGGGGGACTTCCTGGCTACGCTGGATCTGAAAGATGCATATTTTCATATCCCCCTGCATCCTTCCCACAGGAAGTATCTCAGATTCACGATTCAAGACCAGCATTACCAGTTCAGGGTTCTGCCGTTCGGGGTCACCACGGCGCCAAGGGTTTTTACAAAGTGCCTAGCGACTGTGGCGGCGCATCTCCGTCGCCAGAACGTCCACGTCTACCCCTACCTGGACGACTGGCTCATTCAAGCAAAGACAGAACAGCAGTGCGTCGACCACGTGTCACGCACCATTCATCTCCTGCACGAGCTGGGATTCTCTCTGAACTACCCGAAGTCCCATCTCCAGCCCGCCCACGTGCGACAGTATCTGGGCGCGACAATAGACACTCTGGCAGCCACTGCGCAGCCAAATTCAGTGAGAATCGCCAGTATCCAGGCGCTGATCCAGCGGTTCAGGCCTCAGCACTCGCTTCCAGCGAAGGTGTTCATGCAGTTGATAGGCATGATGGCCTCCTGCATCTCCATTGTCCCGCACGCGAGACTACATATGCGTCCGCTTCAGGAGTGCCTTGCACGTCAGTGGACTCAGGCTCATGGGCAACTGACAGACCTAGTGTTGGTGAGCGGTCGGGCATACAACTCTCTGCATTGGTGGAATCCACAAAACCTTTGCAAGGGCCGACCATTCCAAGAGCCTGTGCCACAGATTATCCTGACAACGGACGCCTCTCTCCAGGGATGGGGAGCGCATGTACTCCAGTACACAGTGCAGGGACTCTGGACACTACAGCAAAGGAAGATGCACATCAATGTGTTGGAACTGATGGCAATCTTCATGGCCTTGAAGGCGTTCAAAGTACATCTGTGCAACAAAGTCGTGTTGATCCGGACGGACAACATGACGGCCATGTACTACATTCAGAAGCAGGGAGGCACACACTCTCCGCAGCTGTCTCATCTGGCTCAGAGCATGTGGAAGTGGGCCATTCAGAGGAACATCTTCCTCATGGGAGAGCATCTCCCGGGCAAGGACAATCAGATGGCGGATCTGCTCAGCAGGCACAGCCATCAAATGCACGAGTGGGAGATACATCCATCAGTACTCCAACCGTACTTCCAAAAGTGGGGTCATCCAGAGATAGACCTGTTCGCCACGAAAGAGAACGCAAAATGCCAAAGCTTCGCCGCCAGGTTCCCACACCCGCAATCACAGGGCAATGCGATGTGGATGAACTGGTCAGGCAGATTTGCGTACGCTTTTCCCCCAGCACCTCTGATACCGCAGGTGGTACGCAAGCTCAGGCAGCACTCGATGACGCTCATCCTGGTTGCCCCAACGTGGGCTCGCCAACCATGGTACACCACGTTTCTGGAACTCTCCGTGGTACCGCATCAAAGGCTTCATCTCACTCCCAGCCTTCTGACGCAGAGCCATGGCGACATTCAGCACCCAGATCCGCAACAGCTCAACCTGGCGATCTGGCTCCTGAAGTCCTAGAGTTTGGCTACGTCAATCTTCCTCCCGATTGCATGGACATCATTCGGGAGGCAAGGAGGCCCACTACTAGAGCTTGTTATGCGGCTAAATGGAAGAGGTTTGTCATCTACTGTGTTAACCACGGTATTGACCCGCTAGATGCTTCCATTCAAAACATCATTTGTTACTTGTTCCACCTATATCAATGCAATCTGGCGTACTCTTCCATCTGCATTCACTTGTCTGCTATGGCAGCATACCTCCAAAATAGGCAACACCTGTCACTCTTTAAGGTCCCTGCTATCAAGGCTTTTCTGGAAGGACTCAAAAGAGTCATTCCACCAAGGACCCCACCAGCTCCAGAATGGAACCTCAATGTGGTTCTTACAAGGCTGATGGGTCCTCCCTTCGAGCCACTACACTCTTGTGAGCTTCAGTTTCTGACTTGGAAGGTTGCGTTCTTAGTAGCAATTACATCGCTACGGAGGGTTAGCGAGCTGCAGGCGCTCACCATCCAAGAACCTTTCTTCCAGGTGCATGCTAACAGGGTTGTGCTCCGTACTAACCCTAAATTCTTACCCAAGGTTGTATCTCAATTCCATATGAACCAGACAATTGAGTTGCCGGTGTTTTTCCAAAACCCAGAGACGCTGGCGGAGCGGATGCTCCACACCCTTGATGTTAAGAGAGCCTTGATGTACTATGTAGACAGGACAAAAGATTTTCGCAAAACCAAGCAACTCTTTGTTGCTTTTGCCACACAACACAAGGGAAACGCTATCTCCAAAGCTGGGATCGCTAGGTGGATCGTGAAATGCATTCAAATCTGTTACGCTAAAGCTAAACGCACTCTCACTATCCCACCAAGGGCCCATTCCACCAGGAAGTTGGGGGCCTCTATGGCTTTCCTAGGTAACATTCCCTTAGAAGATATCTGTAGAGCAGCCACATACTCTACCACACATACTTTCACTAAACACTACTGTGTAGACGTGCATTCCAAACAGCAGGCAGCTGTTGGTCAGGCTGTTCTCAAAACACTTTTTCAGACTGCTGCAGCTGGCACGGGCGGCCGCCGCTAATGGAGGGACTGCTATGTATTCTATGCACAGATATGAATTACGCAGCCCACATGCCTCGAACTGCAAATGCTACTTACCAGTATGCATCTGTTCTTGGCATGTAGGACTGCTGACATTCATATCGCCCACCCTCCTCCCCGGCGCCTGTAGCAGCTGCAGTATTCATTCATATGTATATATATATGCTCATAGCATGGTCATCACTCACATACTTCACTCCATCTCTGCCAATGGCTAAAAACAATCTGGGGATGGAGGCGATGCCCATGCGCACTGTAGTCCAGGGGAGGAGCCACCTATCTCGTGATACTTCGAAGACTCTTCCAGGACAACAATGTGCAATCATCCGGACCCAACACTAGGCGGCGATCTATGCACAGATATGAATGTCAGCAGCCCTACATGCCAAGAACAGATGCATACTGGTAAGTAGCATTTGCATACGTGCAGCCAACTCGCTCGCTATTCTAGGGCACTACGACTGCCAAATGTGGTCTTATATCAGTGCAATCATCGACCTTATCCCTGAGGCTAGACGGACGGAAGCAACAAAGATCTTGTTGGAGATCAAACAAACATTGTCTGAAATTATAGACTTCGCCATGGACATCACCTCCACAGGCTTCTGTCAGTTAGCCGGCGCAGCTGTCTTACGGCACCATGTGTGGTTAAAGGGAACTTCATTTAGCCCTGAGGTTCAGTCCAAAATATTGGACATGGCTTACGGCATGGACACGCTATTTGGCAAGCACGTCAATGATGCTCCACTTACCATTAAGGCGTACACTGATATTGCACAATCTTTAGGCACTCTCTAATACCGCAAGGCACCTTTTAGAGCAGCGTGTGGGTGTGGTTTCTCTTCATGTAGGGGCAGATACCATTGCTCACAGCAGTGTCAGACATATCAGCCACAATACAATACAATAGAATAGAGGACAGGATACCAGCAACAATCATATCAGAAATACTCTACAGCTAGTTTCTCTGAACAAGGCCTCGTAGAAGACCGCTCCTCAGAGCTGGACACCGGTGACAAAAGGTGACCTCTAGGAATGAGCTTCGACATCCCATCACCCTGTAGGTGCGGTAATAGCCTATTGCCTCCCTCATTGGCAAGCCATCACCTCAGATAGGTGGGTATTGAACCTTGTCACCTATGGCCATACCCTGGAGGTGACAAAAAGACCCCCAACTACTCCGCCAAAGGGAGACACTCCCCCTCATCTTCACTTATTGCAGAAGGAATCTCTCTTTATGCTCTCCAAGGGAGCAACAGAGAAGGTCCCAGAGGCTCAGAAGGGAAAAGGATTCTATTCCTGTTTTTTTCTCATACGTGAGAAATCAGGCGAGTGGAGACCGAGCCTGGATCTCTGGAAGCTCAACAAATTCCTCCGCAAGCAATCCTTCTGGATGATAACTCTCTGCATCTTTCTTCATTGCCTCAACAACGGAGGCTTCATGACTTCTCTAGACCGGGAAGACTCTTACTTACGTATCCCCCATCCATCGGAACACAGCAAATATCTTCGTTTCACAGTAGCTGGTACCCATTGCCAATTCAAGGTCCTTCCCTTCGGTCTCAAGTCCGCACCTGGGATATTCACCGAGTGCATAGCCCCAGTAGCAGCAGCACTCAGGAAGCAAGGTCATCAGACTTTACCTTACCTAGATTTTCCTGTTAAAAGCCTCCACACCAGGAGAAGCTGCCTAGGCAACAAAGCCTATCTCTCGCTGTTTCTCAAGCTGGGCCTCACTGTGAATTGGCAAAAGTCCTCCACCACTCCCAGTCAGACAATGGCATTTGTCTGAACCGATCTTGACCCCAAACTGAACAAAGCCTACCTCTCCTGAGACAGACAAATAAGGCTGGCGTGCTTTGCTCAAAGCATTTCTTGAAACCAGCGTGTGACTGTTCGTCTCTCCTAGACATGATCGCCTCAAGATGTGACCGTTACAAGAGGAATTACAGCTCCAGTGGATCCAGTCAGAGGGGTCCTTCGAGGACTTGATCTCCATTACTCATTGGATATTACCCACGCTGGCATGGTGGGCTCACATACCACATCTCTCTAAAGGCCTCCTGTTTCTACCTCCAGTGCGGGATTTCATCATCTGAAAGAGACACGTTGGTGATATATTCCTTACTTTAGAATATCCCCAGGCGTCAGACTGGATCCAGGGGTTTTTCTGCTTAGCAGTACCTCTGCGCTCCAGTAGGTGCCGTCCTGAGGCTCCGCGTCAGTCACTGGCATCGTAGGCGCCTAGATGATGTCACGGAGAGTATTTAGGCGCCAAACATGCACGCTGACGTCCGTTCTTTCTTTTTCCACGCCAAAAGCTCAAATCCAGATTGAGCACGTACCTCGGTCATTTGTGGGCCACTTTTTGAGACTTTCTTGTCTCTTAAATTGTCTCCTGGTTCACGTAGGGATGCCCGGCTTCAAGTCTTGTGGGTCGTGCCGCCGTAATATGTCAGTGGCGGACCCCCATGATGTCTGCCTCTACTGCCTGGAAACCGACCATGACTCCTGGGAATATCGAGACTGGCCAGCCATGGCCCCGAAGGCCTTGCGAGAGCGGACCCGGAAGTTGCTGGATGCCTGGCACTTCTTTCACCACCGCTCGGGGTCTAGAGGCCGTTCGCGGGACCGGAACCGTCACTCTTAGGGGCGCTAGAGGGCGCGCACGCAGAATGGGCGCACTGTAGTGAGGCTCCTGCAGCCTGGCCAGAATATCCTTAAATTATCCTTACCGACCAACACCAACCCGACTTATTTCATGCAGCAGTGTCGCAGATGGTGACCTGCAGCTCCGGTCAAAATTTAAAAGAGATCCGACCTCGCAGACTCAAGTTATAAGTATTGGAGTGGCAGACCGAGGGGGGCACCTGAACTTGATGGATCGAGCGGCGGGGAGCGAGCGGCTACTTTACACCGCAGCGGCCCACGAGGCGCGCAGGCCTCAGGAGATAGAGCGACAGAGAGACCCCCAACAGGAGTCGCGTCTGGCAGCACCGGGATGACATAGAGCGCTGCTGCGCTTCTCGGTAACGCCCGCGGGGCTTCTGGATACTGAAGGGCTGAGCGACGACATGCTGGCTTAAGGAGGCCGCGGCTCTACAATGAGAGGCGCTGTTTTTTTTACTGGGCGAAGGTGAGGTGAGCCTAACAGCGTGGAACACGGCACCGGTGGGAACAGGGAGCACAGCCGAAGCTCTGAGGTGGAACGGAGACCCGCCGCACGTATCTGGCTGCAATAATATTGCTCGGTCTAACAGGCTGACTGAGTAATGCACGGTCCGTATTAGAATTTGCCAAATGGAGTCACTATTTTGTTGGGCCAAGGACTCTGATGTGGCATAGGCACTCTACAGGTACCGTATATGGCATTGAACCCCCCCAGCCTCCATAGCGGGCGCTTAGCGTCCACTTGCCCCGTGCTGGGACGGACCTGGCGGAAGCGGCGATAAGTCTCGAGGGGAGCGGCCCTGATGCGCGGCTGGTTGTGCGGCCGGGAGCCGGGGGATACCAACAGCGGGAGGCCTGAACACGCACACAGGCCTGAACGGCGGCACTGGGTCGGCACTCAATATCGTGGCATATGTACTGCAGCGGCAAGGAACGGCAACAGTGGCATTTGATGGTGGAGGGGAGCTATTTCTCAGCTACCCTCGGTGTTAGCGCATCGGAAGCATAGAGCCCTAAAAGTGAGGAACTACACCAGAATTGGACATCAGCCAGCGGCACAGTTACGGCGCAAACTCTCGATCAGATAAGTGATTTACATATTACCTCACACTGTCTTACAGCTACGCAAATAGGCCCTGAGGACATCTGAATTTTGCTGTTGCTCGCCTCGGTGCCACATAAGCGAGGTGATAGTACAGCCCTCCTGCTAACCTACCACGTTTTCAATTAATGATAATTACGCCATAAAGTGCCAGCATATAAGCGGCGGAATCTGACCGTAGGTCCTGGCAGAGCTGACTGGCCTGTCTGCCTTCACGGACAGTAGATTTGCAATGCTGCCTGCTTTGGCCCAACCCTGGAGGCACTGCCACTGGGGCCACGACAACAGGTCGCCCTTGCTGCCGCGGAGTGACTGCTGCTGCCCACAAAAGCTCCCCACGCCCATTGTACTGGGGAAGTAAGGACTAATACCTGCCTATATATCCTCACTTTATTGACGGACTACGCCTTTTGAGTTGCCACGGGACTAAGGGAGGTGAACATCATTTTACTGGAGTTAGTGTATTACGCTACTATTTCCGTTCGGAACCGTCGCTCCTCGGGCGCTAAGTCTTCACCTACAGATTCCGGTAAGCGACAACATCCCCCCATAGCTCCTCGGAGGCAGACGAGGGTGACAGGGGCTACCCGCCATACTCAGGTCCGTCGGCGAATCCCGAACAGATGCAAGAATTTCTTGTTGCCATTGACGGCCTTATTAGGCCTTGGTCTCCCGTCTGCGGGCCCCGCTGTCCTGTGTCCAGATCCTGGTGGCCCGGTGGCACCGCCTCTGGCGCCTTGGCTCAGACCACAGCGCCACAAGGTGCAGCACCGCTGGCTCTGGCCCCGGCGCTGCCCTTGGCTCCGGCGCCACACTGGGTGCTGTTTATCCCGCCCCTACCCCGGTTCCCGGACCATTTTGTTCCGGCCTGGGATCCCCATTGGGATGCGGCTCCAGCGCGGCCCCGGCTGGCGCAGTTGCCTCTTCCAGCGCCCCTTCCGGAGCCGCTGAACCCCTCCCCAGCTCCGGGAGCGCCGGTGGATGAGAACTACTCTAGGCGTCATCGCCCAGTGCCTGATGATCCTGCCTTCTTGGTCACTCACCCCACGCCTCACAGCCTGGTCATTCAGGCCTCGACTACGCAGATTGCCTTTCCCACAGCTCATCCAGATAAGGACTATAAGAGGCTGGACCAATATGGCAAGACACTGTTCTCCTCGGCCAGCTTGGGGTTGCGGTCGATTAACACTGCCTGCTTGTTGGGCCGCGGTGTGGGTTTCGGTAGCTGAGGTCTTGCCTCAGTGTTCGGATGAGGTCCAAGCTGTCTTTTCCTGACCTGTTGCGGAGGGCAAGGATGCGGCGATGTTTGCAATCAGGTGTGGTCTGGACACCACTGATTCGTTGAGGAGGGTGATTTCCACGACTGTGGCGTTGCGGCGCCATGCCTTGTTGCAGTCTACCGGGTTATTCGCCTGATGTCCAGAGCTCGCCAATGGACATGGTCTTTGATGGCTCCCGCCTCTTTGGTGACAAAGCTGACAATACCCTGGAGCGCTTTAAAGACTCACGGGCCACGGCCAAGTGTTTGTGTCTTTCCACGAAGAGCCCTGCCACGTCTGGGTTTCGTTTGTTTCATGGCCAGAGTAAGAACACCCAAGCATGCTCCTCCATTAAGCCTGTGCAGAACCAGCCCCAGCATGGCCGCGGATGTGGCTTCCGCAGGGGTGGGTCTCGTAACCAGTGAGCTGGTCAGTCCACTTCCACCCCCGTTTCTTCCGCCTCTAAGCCTTCCTAATTCAAGCTTCAGGGAGCACCCCATGCCGGTGGTACGTCACCACCTCCGCCACTGGCGCAAAATTACCTCGGACAAGTGGGTTCTGCAGATAATCTGCCACGGATACTCGCTACCCTTTCTGTTCCCCCCCCCCCCTCCCCCTCCAGCCATACCACCTCAGTTCCACTGGCTGTCGGGGGGGATCATTTGGCTCTTCTCCTTCAGGAAGTCACTGCCCTCCTGGCCAGAGGGGCCATAGAGTGCGTTCCCGATCAGGGAGTGGTTGTTATTCCCACTACTTCCTGGTCCCCAAGAATGACCAGGCCTGCGCCCCATCTAGGAGCTCTGGGACGTAAATCGCTTCCTCCGGAAGGAGAAGTTCAAGATTCTGACTCTGGCCCTGGCTGCCCTGGATCCTAGAGACTGGATGGTAGCGTTGGACTTGCAGGAAGCTTATTTTCTCATCCCTGTCCTGCCATCCCACCAGCGCTACCTGCGGTTCATGGTAGGCCAGGAGCATATTCAGTTTGCCGTGCTCCCCTTCGACCTTACCTGTGCCCCTCTGGTGTTCACGAAGATGATGACGGCGGTCGCAGCTCATCTGCGCAGGTCAGCTGTGTCAGTCTTCCCCTACCTCGATGACTGGCTGTTGAAGGCAGGCTCGCCCCAGGCAGTTGTCACCCACCTCCAGACTACGGCTGATCTCCTGCATTTGCTGGGGTTCTCCATCAACGTGCGAAGTTGCACCTGAGCCCCTCTCAGAAGCTCTTTCATCGGGGCTGCTCTGGATTCAAAACTGTTTGGGGTCTATTCTCCCGAGCAGTGAGTCCGGGATATTCAGGCTAAGACTCCACTCTTTCGGCCTCTATCCCGGGTTTCAGTCAGGATGGCCCTCTGGCTTCTGGGCCTGATGGCCTCCTACATACTGCTGGTGACACATGCAAGATGGCATATGCGGGCGCTGCAGTGTGACCTGAAGTTCCAGTGGGCACAGCATCAGGGCAACCTGGCCGATCACGTCCAGATCTCAGAGGGCGCTGCGCGACAGTTGCAGTGGTGGCTCACAAATCGCGATTGGATCAGTGGCAGATCTCTCTCTCTCTTCCCCAACCGGAGCACACAGTGGTGACGGATGCGTCCCTCCTGGGATGGGGAGGTCACATGGGAGAGGCGGAGATCAGAGGCCTCTGGTCTCGGGCGGAGTCCTGGCTCCATATCAACTTTCTGAAGCTGCGGGCGATCAGGCTTGCACTGAAGGCATTCCTTCCCTCTGTCCGGGGAAATGTAGTGCAGGTGTTCACGGACACCACCACCGCCATGTGGTACTGCAACAAACTGAGCGGGGCGGGGTCCTGGACCCTATGTCAAGAGGCTCTGCGCTTCTGGGCATGGCTGGAACATCAAGGCATTACCTTGGTGATTCAACACCTGGCAGTTTCTCTGAACTCCAGGGCGGACGAACTCAGCTGCCAGTGCTTGATGGATCACGAATGGCGCCTGCACTTGGACATGGCGCAAGGTCTCCTTCAGCAATGGGGAGAGCCTTGGTTAGATCTATTTGCCACCGAAGAGAACGCACAATGTCATCAGTTCTGCGCGTTGTAATTTCCAAAGTGGCACTCGCTCTGCGACGATTTTCGTCGCGAGTGGAGCTGCGGTAGTTTGTACGCCTTTCCGCCAACACCACTTCTGCCCAGAGTGCTGAAGAAGATCAGACGCTACTGGGCCCAAGTCATTCTTGTGGCTCCGGACTGGGCCCGAAGAGTTTGGTATCCCGAGCTACTCAGTATGAGCATCGATCCCTCGATCTGCCTGCCACTTCGGAAGGATCTTCTGTCGCAGCAGCAGGGTACGGTCCTCCACCCGAACCTTTCCAGCCTCCACCTCTATACTTGGAGATTGAGCGGCGACAGTTTCAATCTTCTTCCCGAAGTCTGTGATGTCATTCTGGCAGCTATGTGTCCCTCCACCAAATCGGTGTACACCTGTAGGTGGAACAGATTTGTGGCATGGTGCACAGCTAAGACTGTGGATCCCCTTTCTGCCCCACTTTCTGAGGTTCTTCTGTTCCATCTCTCTTTGGCCAAGCAGGGCTTTGCTCTGGGCACTACCAAAAGTTATCTTTCGGCCATCTCTGCCTTTCTAAGGCTTCCAGATCAGCCTTCTTTTTTTAATGTCCCCAGTTGTTAATCATTTTCTTAACAGCATTACGCATACGTTCCCACCTGTGCCCTTCATAATTCCTCAGTGGGACTTGAATCTTGTCTTGACTTTTCTGATGTGCGCTCCCTTTGAACCCCTTAATAACTGTCCCTTACGTCTATTTACTCAAGACTGCTTTCCTGGTAGCTATCCCCTCTGCTAGGAGAGTGAGTGAGCTCCAGGCTCTTTCTTCCAAACCTCCTTTCCTTTCTGTTCATCCAGACATGGTGGTTCTAAGGTCCCTTCCTTCTTTCTTGCCAAAGGTTGTCACGCCCTTCCACATCGGGCAGACCATCACTTTGCCCACCTACTTTCCGCATCCTTCAAGGGAAGAGGAGAGGCTCCACCGTCTGGACGCAAAACGTGCACTTGCATCCTGTCTGCAGCATACACAGCAGTTCCGGGTGGATGCTCAACTCTTTGTTGGCTATGTGGGAACCAAAAGAGGTCGGGTGGTGCACAAACGGACCATCTCCCAGTGGGTCGTCTGTGCATCAAAGCATGTTAATCCTTGGCCAAGAAGGAGCCTCCTGTTGGGCTGCGTGCCCATTCGACCAGGGCAACTGCAGCCACTACTACCTTGGGACGCGGCGTCCCCTTGCAGGATATTTGTCAGGCAGCTACCTGGGCCTCATTGCACATGTTTACAAAGCACTACTGCCTTGACAGTCTGGTCCGGAGAGACTGCTTCTTTGGCCGTTCTGTGCTCCGTGACTTTCTGGTGTAATCTTGTTCGCAGACCCACCACCGGGGTTGGTATTGCTGTGTATCTATTCTAAGGTAAGGAATCTATCACTAACGTGTCTCTTTCAGATGCACAAGTTACTTACTTGTTTAATGATATATCTGTAAGAGACATTAGTTAGTGATAGATTGTTTACCGCCCCACCCATCCTCCTCGTCCTGCGAACTGATTACTAGGGTTAAGGTCATCCCCTTTTAGGGCCCTAGTTTTATGCACCACTTCTCAGTATCTTGCATGGCTCTGCGTTTCGGCGCGGAATAGTTGTGTACAGGACGGACGTCGGCGCGCATGGGTGGCTCCTAAGTACTCTCTGTGACGCCATCTTGGCGCCTACGACACCAGTGACGGACGCGGAGCGGCAGGACGCCGCCTACTGTCGCGCAGAGGTACTGCTAAGCAGAAAAACTTCCGGATCTAGTCTGACGCCTGGGGATATTCTAAGGTATGGAATCTATCATTAACTAATGTCTCTTACAGATATATTGTTACACATGTAAGTAACTTGTGCTTCAACTCCGGAGTACTCTCATTGCCAAGATGACCAAGATCAGACCTCTGCTCTGAATTCAACCTGGAAGCACACAAGGTCTCTTTAACTAGCATGAACTCAAACTCTACAGGTGACCAACAGCAGGAAAGTAATGCCCCTCAAGCACCACAGCCAGCTGTCACCCTCAACATACTTCCTACATTGACCATGAGACAGGCCACATTGTCGCCATTCTTCCAAGCGCATCAACATTAACACTCCATAAAAAACATAGGATTACATTTGAGGATTCAGAAAAGTACAGGGTAGTCCGCATTCCAGAGAGAAGTGTTCACCTTTGCAATACCACCACCCCCACAGCTGTATCTCATTAAACTTGCGTAGTTTGACTCAGAGGAAACATTATCTCAAACCTACTGCCCATACTCCCATATATCAAGGACTAGGGATATAAGAAGAACGAGAATGTTGGGTGGACATGCAAAATAATGAACCACTGGAGCCATACCCTGTAAGGGTATCACTCCCTGATGACATTTAATCTTACAATGTGGTAGTTATAAGGGCTTCACAGCAGCCCAAATATTCACTGTAGGTAAAAAAAGATTATTTTCTTTTCAAAATGCTCTTAAAGACTGAAAGAAGCATTCATTATTTACTATGCTAAGTCGGGCAGATACATCAAAAACCCAGTCAAAGTAAAAATAGTTATACCTTGCATAGAAAAGAAGTATAAGTTTGCATCCCAGGATCAGTTTTTCATCAGGGGCAAGGGCCCATAGATTCCTTTGTAAGAGATAGTCAGTAAGATGACTTTTATGCAGTGCACAGATTACCTATTATATAAAGAAAGCAGGAAAATTGAAGGAGAGGTGAAGTGAGTAAACTGTTGAGGTCACAAGTAAGTCTATGCGATAGTCAAATATAAGGCATGGTTAGCCTATTATCTCTGAGGGATACTTCTAACTGCAGAGTTTTCACCTTAGAATACTCCCCAGGCTGGACCAGGACACTTTTTGCAGCAGTGCTCCTGCTGCTTGCCATGAGGTAGCACTGTGCTCCTCATCTTTGGTTCCATACTGCTCTGTAAGTGACAGAGCAGAGATGCATGTAAGGGCCACCCCGCTGATCTCGGTTCCACTCTTTGCATGCCTTCTGAAAAGGATTTGGATCTCTTCTCCCAACTTTGTTTTTCCGACTACTACTTACGTGTTTTTCCTGAGTGCTAAGGAGCAATGTCCCCTCTGGCTATCTCTGGGTTCACCTGGACTCTACACACACTATACCTCATTTTTGTGTAGTATATAAAGAGCCAGTTTCCTACAACCCCTTACTGGCAAAGCTGTTTCCTAATAAGGCTTTGAGGTTTGCACTATTAAAGTTGTTGTCTCTTTCACCTTCCTACGTTTGCTGGACCAACCGTTCTGGTTTAAATCATCTATTATCATTTGATTTACAAAAGGTTTCTAAGAAACAATTTGGATTTGTTATTTTTTTTGTTGTTGCTGTTTTTTTATTTATTCCAAACAGATTACAATGTAATAACTCGATTCCCAGACCAAGAGCCCCTCCAACCCCCTCCTCAAGTCAGAAAACAATTGTCAATATGTATTACAAGCAGTGGAACCCCTACCTTTTCTAGCATATATAGCTATCTCAAGATTACAAGTGGTGAGCAATCGAGCCTGCCATTGAACAAAAGAGGGAGGGTTTGGGTCCTTCCAATATGAGGCAATACAAATCCGAAGGATAGTCATAGCCAAAAACAAGAAGGTTCCCCCTGTTTTTATGTTGATCGTGTCATTTAATCCTAACATTACTGTAACAGGCATCAGTTGTATGTCTTGTTGTAGAACTCTACTAATGAACGGTTGCACTCTTTCAAACAATGGGACCAGTTTTTTTTAAAAACATTTTTATTGGTTTTAGTACACAAAACTGAAAGACATTTAACATGGGTAAATTTCAAGGTTACAATTATCAAACAATATTTGTATAATTGAATCATTTCTCTCTGAACTCCTTCTTCTATTATCATCATCTTTAGTATGCAAACTCCCCTCCCTCCAAATTATCAACCCCCTTCAATGTCATCATCCGAGCTATCATCGTCCGATTCGGTAACTGGGTCACAAATATCCCCTCTGTAAGTATTCCAGTTGTTCCAGACTTTTGTCCATTTGCGAGGGCATTTACTATTTATATGCACAGCTCTTTCTGTAATAATTGTCGTATCCATGTCTCTACACCAGGCACCCAAGGATGGTAACTCTGCCGCCCCCCAATTTTGTGCCACATTTCTTTTGGCCACCATGAGGCCCAGAGTCGCCCAGGTTTGCCCATAACGAGATAAGTCATTGGGCTCCCAGATATTTAGGAGGCATCTTCGCGGCTCAGGCAGCAGGGAAACATGTAGTGCTTGAGATATTGTATGCAGGATCTGGTGCCAGTAATCCGCTAATTGAGGACAGTCACAAATTGTGTGAAGAAAGGTACCCTCGTTTCCACAGCTTCCTAGGCAATATGGATGTTCCGCCCTACCTATTCTATGAAGTGTGGATCTAGTGAGATAGACTCTATGTAAAATTTTAAATTGTACAAGTCTGAGCCTGGCTGAGATTCCCACCTCCCTAGGAGAGGCGAGTGCCATCTGCCATTCCGTCTCATCCATAGCATCAATGTCTGTTGACCATTTCTCTTTTAGTGTTGCTAAACCAACACCAACTGATCCGATCCACCAAGAAATCAGCATTCAAGGATCGGCTCGACAACAACGCCCATAACAGCAAGGAACTATTCAACATAGTCAAAGAATTTACCAACCCCACCGCAGCCTCAAACGACATTACTCCCTCCCAAGACCTCTGCGACTCGTTATCCTCTTTCTTCTTCAACAAAATAGCCAACATACATAACAGCTTTGAGAACATTTCCAATGAACAGGCCACTCCACCCTCCTCCGAACCCAAACCGCCCTCTAATAACCTTAGCGCCTGGAACCCAATCACCACTGAAGACTCCATCCGCCTTATGAACTCCATCCATTCAGGTTCGCCAACCGACCCCTGTCCCCACCACATCTTCAACAAAGCAGACTCCATCATCGCACCCCATCTCAGTGATGTCATCAACTGCTCCTTCAACTCCGCTACCTTCCCAGAAAACTGGAAACACGCCGAACTTGGCGCCCTCCTGAAGAAACCCACAGCAGACACCTCCGAACTCAAGAACTACCGCCCCATCTCCCTCCTCCCATTCCCTGCCAAAGTCATTGAGAAAGCCGTCAATAGCCAACTCGCCGCCTTTCTCGAATCCAACAAATCCCTCGACACCTCACAATCCGGCTTCCGAGCCAAACACAGCACCGAAACCGCCCTCATTGCAGCGACAGACGACATCCGAACGCTTCTGGACAACGGAGAAACAGTTGCCCTCATCCTACTTGACCTCTCCTCCGCCTTCGACACAGTTTGCCATAGCACCCCCATACAACGCCTAAACACCGGCATACAAGGAAAAGCCTTGGACTGGATCATCTCATTCCTCTCCGGGAGAACCCAGAGAGTCCGACTCACCCCATTCAAATCAGATTCCACCGAAGTCATCTGCGGAGAACCACAAGGATCATCACTCAGTCCCACCCTCTTCAACGTTTACATGAGCCCCCTCGCATCCATCGCACGACAACACAACCTTAACATCATCTCTTACGCGGACGATACCCAGCTGATCATTTCCCTCACCAAAGATCCTAACACCGCCAAAACCAATCTTCACGAAGGCATGAAAGAAGTAGCCGAATGGATGAAAAACAGCCGCCTAAAACTTAACTCAGACAAAACGGAAGTCCTCATCCTAGGATCTTCCCCCTCTGCCTGGGACGACTCATGGTGGCCATCGGCCCTGGGCACGGCACCCATACCCACAGACCACGTACGTAACCTAGGCTTCATCCTTGACTCCTCCCTCTCGATGACCAGACAAGTCAACTCCGTCTCATCCTCTTGCTTCAACGTACTTCGTATGCTCAAGAAAATCTTTCGTTGGATCCCCACCGAAACAAGAAAGACCGTCACCCACGCACTGGTCACTAGCCGACTGGACTATGGAAACACCCTCTACGCCGGAACCACAGCCAAATTACAGAAAAAACTCCAACGTATCCAAAACGCATCAGCCAGACTCATATTGGACATCCCTCGCCAAGCTCACATTACCGATCACCTGTAACACCTCCACTGGCTTCCCGTCAACAAAAGAATAACGTTCCGTCTCCTCACCCACGCGCACAAGGCCCTTTACAATCTAGGACCTGAATGCCTCAACACACGACTGTCCTTCTACACACCTACCCGCCAACTAAGATCCTCAAATCAAGCCCTCGCCGCAGTTCACTGCATCCACAGATCCACCATGGGAGGAAGATCCTTCTCCTACTCGGCGGCCAAGACCTGGGATTCCCTCCCCAATCACCTCTGTCTTATGCAAAACCACATTTCCTTCAGAAAGGAACTTAAAACCTGGCTATTCGATAAATGAGGCACCCCCTCCCCCAAGCGCCTTGAGACCCTCTGGGTGAGTAGTGCGCTATACAAATACTTGAACTTGAACTGTGGGGTCTGACATATTGTTTATTAGTTTGCGATAAGTGAAGGAAGTGGCTCGTTTGGGCATAAAGTCTGTGAGGAGCCTATCTTCTAATGGGGACGCCTCAGGTAAATTCTCGGTCTGTGGAAGAGCTGTTAGGAGTGCGTGTCTAATTTGCATATAACGGTATGTCTCAGTTGGTGCAAGTTCATATTGTTGTCTAAGCTGGTCAAATAGGACGACCGTCCCTTTGTCCCATAAGTCCCCAACAGTGGAGATACCTATGCTATCCCAGTGTTCAAATCCCTTGCTGTTTCTGAGGGTCCCCAGCTGTTTCGCGTCCCACAGGGGTGTAAGCCTGGTTATGTCCTCCTTCCATCCTAGGTGTGCCTGCGCTGCATACCACAACATGACAGTGTGTTTAGTCGGGCCCGCTAGTGCCAATGCTCGCCGCCTGTTATATAGGGCCGCTAAAATGTTGTTCGTTCTTAGCTGAGCCCAATCAGCCATGTATGCTGGGTCCGTCCAAGGGGCGTGTATCCACTGATTTATTACTTTGAGGTGTGCAGCCCAGTAATAAAGGCGTATGTTAGGGAGTGCTATGCCGCCATCGTACCAACTACGATGTAACTTAACTTGTGCAACGCGGGCTGGTTTGTTGCCCCATAGGAGTGTGGACACTTGTGGTGTTATTTTTCTAAAATACTTCCAGCGCGTACAGGAATCTGGGCAGGGCCATCATTTTAAATAGTGCAGCTTTACCTAATAAAGTAAGGGGCAGCGACTCCCAGTGTGTGAAGTCTCTACGCAGTCATTCCAGCGGGGGAGCCAAATTCTTAGCGAAGAAGGCTACTGGGTCCCTTGTTACGTGTATGCCTAGATATTTAAACGTATCTTGGGAAATTGCCAGTGGGTAACCAGGGGGGAGTCGTAGTGTCAGGCCCTTTAACGGGAATAATACCGACTTATCCCAGTTTATGGTGTAACCCGAGATTTTCCCGAATGCGTTGCATATTTCGAATAATATCGGCAGAGTATTTTCGGGGTCTGCGATGTACACTAAGATGTCGTCTGCGTATAGGGATATACGGTCTTCCCATCCCTCCGCCCAAGTAATACCACGTATAAGAGGGGTGTTACGGATCTGCGCTGCCAAGGGCTCTAAAACCAGTGCAAAAAGAAGTGGTGATAATGGGCATCCCTGTCGTGTCCCTCTCGTCAATGTGGTGTCTGATTCTGTAGTAGGGGATCTCTGTGTATAGTCATAATCTAGTGAATAGTCCCGCCCATGTGCGTGGACCCCGGCAATCAAAAATAATCTCTTAAGTTGTCAAAATAATGCAGAAAACTGCAAAGACACTTAAGAGAATTTAAAGACAAATAATGCAGCCTATATCCACAGGCTACACTGTCCAGTACTTCAACTAGAAATTCCACCAAAAAACACCACACCAAATACAGCCTGCCCAGTTTCTACCATAGAGAAACTTGCCTCCCCCAGTAAAAGACTCTGGAATGATAGAGAGGAAGGTAGGGACAGACAAGCCCCATAGGCTGTCATTATGTGGCTTAAATAGGATACTGTGCCTTTAAGAGAACTTTCCAAAACTTCTCCCAGTATCCCAGAATGCATAGCAGGACCCTCTACTTTCAGTTCTTTTTTCCGGCTCCTGCTTACAGGACCCTGGCATTGAGCTCTCCCTTGTTTCAAGGGTTTATTGAATATTTTGGCACTTTTGTGTTTTAAAAGTGTTTCAGTTTACTTTCTTGGTGTTCTCTTTCTCTTTTGTGTGCTGATTAAGGCGTTTTAGGGCTCTAAAATGCCTGGCCTTTTTGATAAGTGTCCAGCATGTGGGAGGAAGAAGGCCAAGAGTGATCCCCACGATGTCTGCATCGTCTGCCTCCCTGTAGATCATGTCCCTGAGGACTGTGTCATCTGCAAGCAGTTTACTGCTCGGACTCTGAGGGACAGGATGAAGATCAGGCTTTCTGGCCTTGAGGAGAGACGTCTGCAGGCTGCAGGTGGGTCTGGGCAGGCTGGGAAGGATCCCTCTGCCTCTGCTGAGGCCTCTGGGGGGCTCCCCAGAGGCAGGAAGTCCAGCAAACGGTCCAGGTCTCCGTCGATTGCATCGACGACGACGTAGAGAGGGATGATGGCGGTGTGCTCCCCTTCTCCCCGGGGCTCCGGGTCGAGACGGCGTGGCGGCTCGACGTCGAAGGGCCTCGAGAGGTCGCCATCGAAGCCACCGTCGACGTCATAGTCATCGTCGACGTCGAGGTCTTCCTATCGACGTCGGAGACGAAGTGACAAGCATCGGTGCACGCCGTCAACTCAACACCGCCGATCACCGTCGATGCACCGGCCGACGTCTAGGGGCTCCTCGACGTAGAGAGCGTCTAGACGGAGGAATCAACGCTCGTCGTCGAGGAAGGAACGTTCGATGTCGCGGAGGCGGCGTACGACGTCACGGAGGAAGAGGTCGACGTCGAGGGGCCGGCGTTCGACGTCGAGGAAGAGGAGGTCGACGTCGCGGAGGCAGCGTTCGACGCCGGAGTCGCGGAGGCGACGTTCGACGGTAGAAAAGTCACGATCAGCGTCGAGAAGAAAGAGGTCGGCGTCTGGGAGTCGTTCTGCCTCTCCAAAACAGCGCAAGAAGGATTCTGGTCCCAGAAGTCAGACTGCTTCTAGTGGAGGGCGCAAGAGGAAGCGATCACCTGCTGAAGGGGCTGGATCTTAGCCCCCTTCGCCTAAGGGGTCACCGGGCTCGGTGTACTCAGAGGTGTACACGCCATCTCGGCCTCGGTCGCCAACTCCTCCTCCTGTTCCTAAAGAGGATCCTCCACCCAACCCTCCACTTCCGTCAGGCGACCCACCACCACCACCAGTCCCTCCGCATGGGCCCGCCCCGCAGCCGAGGGTTCCTCCGCCGAGGTCCACTTCGCTGCCATCTTTGCCTGTACCTCCTAAGGGGACCCCTAAACCGAAACCCCGAGAGAAGCCAAGGAAGACCCCACCACGGAAACCGGTGGAGCGGCCACGGGCTGGCAGGTCTCGCTCTCGCTCTGGGAGAAGGGAGAGATCGCGACACAGATCGTCCACGAGGGCGAGACGCCGCCATAGGAGGCGCGAATCTCGCTCCCACACAAGGTCCTCTGGTACCAGAGACTATTCTCCTACCTTGTCGGAGTCACCGGACACGAGGGTGTCCCCGATTGATGACCTGGTGGCGTTCCATGATGTCCTTTTAAGGGGCGCTGCGAAGTTGGGCATATCCTTGACGGTGCCTACTCCTAAAACGTCAGGTGTTTTTGATGCAATGTCTCAAAAATGACTGTCTCGTCCTCTCCTGCCTCTGGTGCCGGGCCTGGAAGAACGGGCTATGGGCCTTTTTCTCACCCCTGCGGTGACGAAGGCGGCTCCATCGAGGCTGCTGAAGAAGTACCGGGCTGTTACCCACTCCGGTAGGGGGAAGCATTCAATTTTTTCTGGCAGAGTGGAGAAAAATTACTCCGGACAAGTGGGTGCTGAATATTGTTTGCAATGGATACAGTCTTCGGTTCACCAGCCCTCCTCCAGCAATTCCACCGGTCAGCTCACAGTTTCAGCTGCGCGAGCTTCAGGCGGAAGCGGATATCCTGTTAAGGAAAAGGGCGATAGAAGACGTACCTCTATCTCAGAGAGGAAGAGGTCTGTACTCCCGGTTCTTTCTGGTTCTCAAGAAGGACAAGAACGAGTTCAGGCCCATTCTGGACTTGCGACAGGCAAACAAATGGATTCGCAGGGAAAAGTTTCGCATGCTGTCGTTGCATCAGATTTATCCTCAGTTGCAACAGGGGGATTGCCTATGTGCTATAGACCTCCAGGATGCTTACTTTCATGTGCCCATTGCACACAAACACAGGAAGTTCCTGCGGTTCCAAGTCGGCGCCAATCCTTATCAATACACAGTACTCCCATTCGGACTGAAGTCTGCGCCGAGAACATTCTCGAAGTGCATGGCGGTGGTAGCAGCACACCTGAGGAAGAACAAGGTGTTCGTCTACCCGTACCTGGACGATTGGTTGATCAAGGCATCCTCCTTCTCGGAAGCGCGAGCACACTTCCAGAAGACGTGCGTTCTCTTGAACAAGCTGGGGCTGCCATCAACATGGCCAAGTCTGTCCCGACTCCGGTCCAATGCATACAGTACTTGGGAGCCTCCATCAATACGCTGTCAGCAAGCGTGTCTCCTTCGGAAGAGCGACGATTATCTCTCCTTCGGAAGGCTCAGGCTCTTATGACAACTCCATCTACAACAGTGAGGACGGTGTCTTCTCGACTGGGATCGATGGCCTCTTGTATCTTCCTGACGCCACACGCACGGCTGCACATGAGACCGCTGCAGGAGTGCTTGGAGGACCAGTGGGATCAGAGGACAGGATCTTGGGACGACAAGATTCGACTGTCGCTGCATGCTCTTCAGTCTCTGAAGTGGTGGTGTTCGGCGGAGAATCTCCTCAGAGGGGTTCCCTTTCACAAGGACATTCCCACGCAGACTGTTGTGACGGATGCTTCTCTTCTGGGATGGGGAGCGCACTCCGGGACTCTACAGATTCAAGGAACGTGGTCACCAGTGGAGGCCACGTATCACATCAATTTCCTGGAACTCAGAGCTGTTCACTTGGCACTGAAGGCCTTTCTTCCGTCCTTCCAGACCAACTCTCTGCTTGTACAGACTGACAATACCACCACGATGTATTACCTCAAATGGCAGGGGGGCTCGAGATCGCGCACTCTGTCACAGGAGGCGCAGGCGATCTGGCACTGGCTCCTAGCCAGAGGACTGACGATAACGGCTACCCATCTGCAAGGTGTGCAGAATGTTCAGGCAGACTCACTGAGCAGGCTGGTTCAGGAAAACCACGAGCGGGTCATAAACGACGGAGTACTAGGAGAAGTCTTCGCAAGGTGGGGAACTCCAGGCGTAGATTTGTTCGCCACCGCCGAAAACAGCAAGTACAGAGACTTCGCCTTCAGGTACTTCCAGCAAGGGTCGCTGGGGAATGCGTTATGGATAGACTGGACGAACAGATTTCTGTTCGCCTTTTCTCCCTGTAGGAAGGTGGATACCTGACTATGGTTGCCCCCAACTTTTTGCCTGGTGTTTTGCTGGTTTTCCGACTTAGTTGACCTGGGGCCCTGCCATTCAGGACCCCAGGCCTACTGCTCTCTCTCTAAAATGGATTCCATGTACCTTAGGTACATTTCCAATTGGTACTGGGCCACCTTATCAGACCCTGTAACTCAGGGCATAGGTGTACCCAGGGCCTACCAGGGGCTGAAGCATGTATTATGCCACCCGTGGATGGCCATCTAAATCTGACACAACTGGCTGCACGACAGCTGGGGCAAGGTGGTGTAATCACACTTTGCTTTAGATATAGTATACCTATATCTAACCCTAAAATGGACACACAGATTCCTATCAGTCACTCCTATGGCAGGCCTTGACAATCCTGAAGGCAGAGTGCTTGGAATCGTGTGAGATGGTGCTCTGGCATGAGCTGAGCCCGGTTGCAGCTTGCGGAACCAAGTCCTAACAGCTGTTCCATGATAACGCATACCATATACTCTTCAGTGCATTATAATCCTCGGGGTTAAATGCTATCTTTGGTATCGCTTTATCAAAACATGTCGAGTAAGGTGTCATACGAATTGGCATACTAACCCCTCGCCAATGCTGGCGACGGGGTTAGCATTCCACCCTTTTAGAGGGACACGACATGTATGTAACTGTGAACCCCGGTTAAAGTTAACTCAAGCCTCAGCATCACAAAATGGATGCTGCCACCACAGACACGAGTCTGACCCCCTGCAGCTGGGAGTCCTTCCAGCGAGGGGAGCTTGGACAAAGGGTTTCCTGTCAGGGGCGGTGCTAGCACCATCCCAGACAGGGTTTTGTGTATCCTGGGTAGACAGGGCTTTACAGGAATGTGACTGCAAGTGGCACCCCGGTGCTCACTACGCATCTGCCGGCTAGAACCAGTTCCAGGGGCACACCAGCCCCTGGCCTGGGGAAAGCCCGGCATGGGAGAGGGGTGTAACCACCCCCCTTCCTGGTCCCACCCCTAGGGCAGGACCTAGTCGCGTACCCACCCCTTTCTTTAGGATAAAGGCAGGAGCGGGGACCCTTCCAAATTAGATCATCTTTGAATCAAGAAACTACTTTCTACGAAAGGAACTCTCGACTTCTTCTCAAGATTTCTCCCTTGTGGCTAAGGAGTAGTCACCCTGCACCCGCAGGCACCATCTAAGAACACTGCGGTTTGCTGCACGTCCTTCCTCCGGAATCCGACTGACCAGCTCGACGAGACCCGGCTTCCCTGGCACCTATGACCTCTACCTACCTCTACAGCTAAGCTGAGAACCGTAGGTGCGACGAGACCTCGAGGGACCGGCCATCATCAGAACTGCACGACTTCTATCCAGCACGACCGCCGAGGGATCCTCTGGTGAGTGCTTTGGGGTCCGAGAAGCCCCGACCCTGAGCAGCTCCTGCACCGAAGTCCAGCCCCCCAGCATCCACGAGATCTGCGTGGGGCCCTTCTGCTTTGTGGCTGCTCATCGCGTTGTCTGGCTACTAGCCCGCTGGCTTGTGGCCTTCCCGACGACGACCGACGACATCACCACTGCTAGTCTGGTTGCTCCAGACTGGCCCTTGCTCCCTTCCAAAAGAGGAGCACTCTGGACCCTCCTGGTCCACTCCGGACGCCATTTTGAGTCCACCGCGTGGGCTTGAATTTGCCAAGACTTGTTGCCCCAATCCTGGGTCCAGCGACGTCGACAGCATCAACCATCGTGGGACAGCTCGCACGTCCATCCTGGTCGCCGACAACGCCTCCTGGTCCGTGAGACTGCAGAGCCCAGCGTCGCCCACTCACCTGGTCGAGGTGACTTTGCCCGGTGCCATCCTGGTGCCCATACAATCACTGGCTAGTGATTAAGAACTTGGTCCCCTCTGCTTTCAGGTGTCATCCATCTTCGATCCAGGCTTGGATCCATCGAACAATCTTCACTGGTCGCCTGCCAGCAACTTCTTTCTTCAGGCTCCTGGTTCGTCAACGAGGATTCCCGACGTCTTTTCAGACCTATGCAGCCGCAGCCCCTGGGCTAGGTAACTTCGGCATTTCGGTGCCCCAGCATAGCCTCACTATCCACTTTCGTTTTTGACCTACCTAGTCGGGTTCGCCCGAGAACACTAACTTTGCTTTTACTAGCCTCCATAGACTTTGTCCCGCGTGAGAGTGCACACTCTGCACCCGGGTCCCCTAGGCCTCCTACTAGTAATCTGAAGGTTCAGTAACGTAGTCCTAGCGATTCCAAAGCCTATTAGACCAGTACTTACCTGCTAGTAATTTTGCATTCCACTTCCATAGTATATGGTTTTTCGTGCCCCTCGGGCATTTGTGTAAATTGTGCAACTTAAAGTATTTTCGTAAGAGTTTTGTTGTGTGCTTAGTACCCTGTCCTCATAAAGAGTACAGGGCTGTTGTGATCTAAATAAATACACTGTTTATTTTCATAACACTTGTGTGGTGTCCTTTCACTTGGTGTTCAAGGGGTATATGTGATGGTATAACAGCTGGCTTAACACGCCCTCTAGAGTTTAGCCCGAAGACTGCTCTTGTCCATGCTACTAGGATAGCTGGTCTATCGGTTGACTTACAACCAATCACCATACGGGTTGTTTGGACTGATACATAGTGATCACTAGAATAGTGAACACTGAATATCAGGCCAACTTCTCACACTCCCCTTCCCCTGATTCCGGCGGTGCTCATCAAGCTGGCCCGGGCCAGGGCTCGGATGATATTCATTGCCCCGGAGTGGCCCAGGCAGTGGTGGTTCACGGACCTACTTCACCGGTCTCTCCTTCCTCACATTCGGTTGCCGTGCAGGCCGGACCTTCTCACGAAGTTCGGGGGACGGATGTTACACCCCAACCTCTCGTCTTTGAGTTTGGCGGCATTGCTCCTGAGATAGTGCAATATGGCCATCTGAATCTGCCCGATGATTGCATGGACATACTGAAGGAGTCTAAGAGACCTTCCACTCGGACTTCATATGCTTACAAGTGGAAGAGGTTTTGTATCTGGTGCCAGTTTAAGAACCATGATCCTACGACCTGTAAGGAAGATGTCATCCTTCCTTACCTTTTACATTTGGCGCAGTCTGGCCTTAATGTTCATTCCATTAAGGTTCATCTTGCTGCATTGACTGCCTACAGGAAATGCCCTTCACTGACTTCCTTTTTCCAGATCCCTGTGATCAAAGATTTTCTGGAAGGATTGAAGAAAGTATTCCCTCCTGTCAGGCTTCCTTCGCCTTCATGGGAATTGAATGTGGTGCTGTCCAGATTGATGAAGGAGCCTTTTGAACCTATTCATAAGGCTTCGTTGCAGCACCTGTCCTGGAAGGCGGCGTTCCTTGTGGCCATTACATCGGCCCGCAGGGTGAGTGAAATTCAGGCTTTGTGTTGTACTGAACCTTATACTGTGTTTCATGCTGCTAAGGTTGTTATGCGTACTCACCCTAAATTTCTTCCCAAGGTTATTTCTGATTTTCATGTCAACCAGACCATAACTTTGCCTACGTTTTTTCAGAACCCTTCATCCCCAGCGGAGAGGTCTCTCCATTCCCTGGATGGTAGGAGGGTGTTGAAATTTTATCGGGATAAAACCAAAGATATTCGTAGGTCTGACCAGTTGTTCATCAATTATGGATCGGTCAGGACGGGTCTTGCTACCTCTAAGCAGTCCATCTCTAGGTGGATTGTGTCCTGCATACAATTATGTTACCAAAAGGCTAATAAGACCTTAGGAGGTAAGCCTAAGGCTCATTCCACCAGGGGCAAAGCTGCCCCGACGGCTCTGCTCCGTAACGTGCCGATTGCTGAAATCTGCAAGGCAGCCACTTGGAAGTCGGTTCATACTTTTGCTAAGCATTACTGCCTGTACACTGACGCCAGGGCAGACGCTCAGGTTGGGCAGGCTTCGCTGCGGAATTTGTTCGCACAGTAGTGGCGGTATGTGTTTATTCTCCACCGCCGCTTTGGTGTGGGGATGGGCTTGCCATTCTATTCACTAGATTATGACTATACACAGAGATCCCCTACTACAGAAGGAGTAGTTTCTGTTCTGTAACTCCAGTTCTGTAGTAGGGGTATCTCTGTTATAGTCATAAGCGCCCGCCCTCCTCCCCGGTGGAGATATTTCATCATGTAAGGAATGCGACAGGTCTGGCGTGCTTCGCCTTCAAAAAGAACTGAAAGTAGAGGGACCTGCTATGCATTCTGGGATACTGGGAGAAGTTCTGGAAAGTTCTCTTAAAGGCACAGTATCCTATTTAAGCCACATAATGGCAGCCTATGGGGCTTGTCTGTCCCTACCTTCCTCTCTATCATTCCAGAGTCTTTTACTGGGGGAGGCAAGTTTCTCTATGGTAGAAACTGGGCAGGCTGTATTATGTGTGGTGTTTTTTGGTGGAATTTCTAGTTGAAGTACTGGACAGTGTAGCCTGTGGATATAGGCTGCATTATTTGTCTTTAAATTCTCTCTTAAGTGTCTTTGCAGTTTTCTGCATTATTTTGACAACTTAAGAGATTATTTTTGATTGCCGGGGTCCACGCACATGGGCGGGACTTTTCACTAGATTATGACTATAACAGAGATACCCCTACTACAGAACTGGAGTTACAGGACAGAAACTACTCCTAGTCGGTCGTTCACTGCCACGCGAGCCACTGGGTCTGCGTATAGGAGCCGGATCCACGCGCAAAATTTAGGGCCAAACCCTAGATGTGGAAGAACTGTAAAAAGATATGGCCACTTCTCCATATCAAAGGCCATCTTGGCGTCTAGAGAGAGGACCGCTGCTGTTTCTGTCAGGCTAGTTTCCCTCGCCAGCACACTATGTAAACGTCTGAGATTAAGTGCAGTGTTTCTGTTTGGCATAAAGCCCGACTGGTCCGTGTGAATTATGTTGGGAATGTGTGTTTATAGCCTATTTGCAATTAACTTAGCCAGAATTTTGGACTCTGCATTAATCCGTGATCTTGGGCGATATGAGAGGCATTCCGCTGGGGGCTTCACTGGTTTTTGGATAGCCACAATGGTGGCAGTCCTTTGGTCCAAAGGCAGCGTTCCCTGCTCTAAGCTGTCATTGTACATTGCCAGTAAGTGTGGGCTGAGGGCGGGTGTTAGGAGTTAATAATGCTCCATTGGGATATCGTTTGGGCCCAATGCTTTGCCGGATTGAAGGGATTTGATTGCTTCTCCGATTTCCTTCTCCGATTTCCTTCGCAGTGAGGTCGGCTTCAAGCTCCTCAGAAGCCTCTGGGTCGAGTCTGGGCATTTCTACTTCCCGCAAAAAATTTGCGGCTACCACTTACGTGGCTGATGATGAGGATGCGTACATCTTACTGCAATGTTCAGCTAGCGCCTTCACAATTTCCCCAGAGTCTGAGGTGTAACGTCCCTCTGCCGTTTGTATCTGTGCTATAGTACGATTTCCCAGTTCCCTCCTGTGTAGCCACGCCAATAACTTCCCAGCTTTATCACCGACATTATAAATTCTATGCCTGGTCTCTGTGAGAGCTGTCACTGTTTCTAGTCTGAGGTGTTCCTTATGTTGTTGTTGCTTAAGCAAAAGAGCATGGGCCGAATCTGGTGTGGGGTTGGTCGAGTGGGTAGTGTCAGCTGCTTGGAGCTCCCGTTCAAGGGTCGGGAGCTCTCTGTGTTTTGCGCGTTTGTGTTCTGTTATGGAGGAAATGGCCTGACCTCTGAGGACAGTCTTGTAGGCCTCCCACAGTACAGTTGGAGAGCTTACTGAGGCTTCATTTTCGGTGAAGAAATGTTTTGTAGTGTTACGGAGTTCCTTCCGTATTAGTGGTATTTGTAAATAGCCTGGATATATTGGGTATAGTCGCTTGTGAGAGGTGTGGGAGGAGGAAAGCGTTAGTCACTGGAGAATGATCTGAGATTCCTCTCGGGCCAATAGTGATGTTTTCTACACTGGAAAGGGTGGATTCCTGGGCCAAGAAATAATCTAATCTGGATAGACTATTATGAACAGCTGAGTGAAAGGTGTATTGTCTATCTAACGGATGTTTTTGCCTCCACAAAGCTCCGCAAGCGGGAGACCCCATTCTTTGTCGCCCGTTCTGGGTGTCTGTCCACATTAATGTCCATCGTGGCATTAAAATATCCACCCACGAGTAAGTCTCCACTTGGCAGAGACAATAGGAGATCGCTGAGGGCCGTAAGTGCCACCATCTGCAATGCCGAGGGGACATATACTGACACTACGTTAACCAGTCTGCCCTCCCATTGACCGTGTACTGCTGCAAATCTACCCTGATCGTCATGTTTTGTTTGCTTGACTATAAACGGTGACTTCTTTCTCATTAAAATTCCTATCCCCCTAGACCCCGCAGAGAATTCTGCGTGCACCACCATTTTAAACCCCCATCGGTCCATTGATTTACATATCGCTCCCGTGAGGTGAGTCTCCTGTAGGAGTACCAGGGTAGGGGCCTGACGCTTCAGGGCTCGAAGAACTAACCCTCGCTTAATTTTATCTCCCAACCCGTGGACATTCCAAGTGACCACTGTGAGTGGGGCCACTGGGGCCACTAGACTAGTCGCTTGTGTATTATTGCAGGGTGTGTCTGTCATTCCGTCGAAGTGGAGTGGGAAATGAGTAGTGTAACTTTGTTGTGCCCTGAGAGGAGGCACTATTCAATAAATACCATGCCTTGAAGTCTTTTCTAAGAAGAATCGCAACTAAAAACCCAAAACATCGAACTCTCACACCCCTCAACGCCTCCATCCACCCTGCCCGACGGCATCAAAACTAGCCGCCACCCCAACTCAGCAGAGTGCTCTATCCCAAACCCCAACAGTGTACTTGCGAGTAGGGGTTACGAAGTCCGGTGTGAGCGTGACCCCTCCATTCCGGCTGGGCCCGTTTCTGCCCCATGTCCAGAGCCGGCATACAAGTAACTGCATTATGCATCCGCTGTTAACTGAGTCTAGTTCTTTCTCATTTCGGCCCGATTCATTTCAGTCCAGAGTCTCCCTGTTCTGTGCTTTGTGAGTTGTCATCATTTGGTGTGAAGAGTTCTGGGCTGCCCATCTCTGCTTCATCTGTGTGACGACTGCGGTCTCTACCACCACGACGGGATCCATCTTTCTTCCTCCAACCTTCAAGCCAGTCATACGCCTCCTCAGGAGTCTCGAAGAACCAAGTCTTCCCCTCTGCAGCTACTCTCAGCCTTGCCGGGAATAGCATAGAGTAGGGTATTTCACGTGTCTGTAAAGCTTTTTTGACCACCAGAAAACTGCAATGCCGTTTAGACACCGCTGCCGTGTAATCAGGGAAGAAAGAAATCGAAGAGTTTTGCAGGCGGATTTGCGGGGAGACTCGTGCTGTTTGGAGAATGACATCCCTGTCTCTGAAATTGAAGAGGCGCGCGAGCACCGGTCTAGGTGGCGCTCCTGGCTTAGCTTTTCATCCTGGCACCCTATGCACCCGTTCTATTGAGAAGAATGTGGAAAGCCCCTTGGGCTGCAGTCCAGTTTTTATCAGTTCTTCAACGAATAGGTCCATAGCCTGGGTGCCTTCACTCTCCGGAATACCTAAAATTCGCACATTATTTCGGCGAGAGCGCCCTTCCTGATCATCCAGCTTCTCAGCCAGAATTTTGTTTTCAGTCTCGAGTCGTGAGACCGTTTTTTTCAGCACCGCTGTGTCGCCTACTAGTGATTTCGCAGAAAGCTCCACCTCCGCTACTCTGGTGGTAATTTTCTGGAAATCTGCACGGAGTAAGGATACATCTGTGGAAATGGAGCCCACTGTAGTCTGCACGTCAGCCAACGCCGCCATTATGTCCTCCAATGGCACTTTTTTGGCAGTGCCCTCTCCTTGCACTCTGCTTGATGAGGTCCTCCCCTCTTGCAATGGGGGAAAGTCTTTATTATATGCATATTTATCTAGTTTGGCCTGCGTCGTAAGGTTTCTGGGACCTCTACCCGACATTGTGGCCCACCAAGTCAGTTGCAGGGACTGCGTTACTATCTTCAAGGTTGGCCAGCGGGTCTTGATATCTCTACAATTTATTTTTTCTTGCCTGTCTTCCTGCGCTATAGTCCTGAATTTCTGGCAGAGTCTCGACCTATGGGAGGAGGGGAAGCGTGGATGTGCACCTGTGCTAGTCTGTGCCTGATTTATAGTGTGGATAAAGGCTTACTTCCCAGGGGTTTAGTGCTGCTCAACAGGGCAAAGCTGTCACACTACTGGATTATACGTGGGGTGCAGTGGGGCAACTACGACAGGCAGGGGTCCTTCCGTTTTTCAACTGCGCTCTTTCCCTACCTTTTGTCCATTCCCCCTCTGTAGACGAACGCTTATGCTCTCAGCTGTTGTTGTTAGAGAGAACTCTTAGTATAGGGGCACGCCCGGAGCCTCTTTGGCGTCCTGTGTATCTCCTTGCGAAAGGTGCGTGGTATGCGTCGCCACCCCTGGTCCAGTCTTGATGATTTATTGTGCTGGGTCTTTTAGATCAATGTATCCGGCCTTTTAGTTATGCCCCCTCCGTGGTTTATCGTGCAGTTTCCGGAGTGGTGTATTCCCACTGGCCCCTAATGAGAAGTGAGCCTCTGCTGTCTTGTCTGTCACGGAGCCGGTCTGGGTCGTTACATCACGCAAGGCCCCGGTTGCAGTCTCCAGCCCAGGCCATCTGCCGCAGGATTTCCCGGTGGGTTTCGAAGCTGACCCACTGCGAATCGCCGTATTCGGCTGCGTCTGTGCCTGGACGGGTCTCGGAGTTCTGTCCTCTGGTGTTTTGCTCCGGTCTACGTTGTGTTGCTCTGCCCGCTTCCTCTGCCCCGCACTACAGGCTCTCTGCGTGCACTCCCACCTCAATATCGTGCCGCTTTCTAGGGTTGTGGGGAGCAGGTACGCCAATCTGTAGTCGCCGACCCTCCTTCGGTTCTCCGATGTCGCCTCCGCCACGCCTCTTCCAGGGTGTCTCTGGGCCGGCAAATCACTCGAGGCCCCGGCTTTTGTCGGGAAGTAGGCCCCTTTTCCACGGCACGGTTTACTCTGGTCAACCGCTACGGATTTTTACCGGAATAGTGTCATTCAATGTCGCTCGATCACGGGCATGCACGAGTGCTCCAGCCTCCCGTTATATATTAGGATAAGTGGTCGGATTTATCGGGAAGGTCACCTCGACTCCGGAGCTCCCTCAGCAAGCAGCCATTTTCGCCGGCTGCAAGCCACGCCCCACTCAATGGGACCAGTTTTGAGCATGTGGCAAACGTGTACTGAGTCTGCACTATACTCTGCACATCTCGGGCAAGTTGTTCCTGTGTCGGTACGCCATTTGGCCACTCTGCTTGGTGTTATATATCAAAAAAACGGTTTTGAAAAATTGTGCTTGCAGCTTCGATGACAATAAGTACGTTTGTGCGAGGTTTAGAGCCTGGCAAGCGGTATTAGGTGGCACGTTCCGTTTCTGCTGCCACTTTTCATCCATTTTACTAATGTCATCCGGCCTCTGCTCATTTAACATTAAGTAGATACTTCATATCAATGGTATACTGGGCTCTAGGATTTTATCTATAAGGGCTATCTTAGCGAACCCTGCTGGATCGCCAGTTTTATTTGTTAAATATCCTGTAATGCCATTATACTGAAATAGTTGACTATTGTCCAGGTTATAGAGGGTTTCCAAAGTACTGAAAGGCCAAATGCCTTCAGAAGTAATCACATCTCCCAATTTGGAGAAGCCCGCTTGATACCACTGTGGTAGACATGCATTTTGAAAAATTAGTGGTAAATTACTATTTGTAATGAGACAGTGGGACCTTAACTAGGTCTTCATGTTTCTCATAATGTATGCCCTTCAAACCGATGCATAGAAACTCGCTGTGCCCCCTGACTTTAAACACAGTCTTCCTCATTGTGCTCACCTGAGCACGTCACTTGCGTGAACTTCAGACACTGTCTCAACTTTTTCTTGGACCAGTTGGTGCAGAGGACTATTGCAGCATTCTTGCCAAAATTTTGGACTTTCTTCCACATTGGGCAATCCATTAGTCTGCTTGCATTCTTTGCTCTCTTCACCCTTTGAAAGAGGAGAAAATGCTTCGAGTAGACCTCAAAAAAGCTCTAAGCTTATACATTGATTGTATCCAAAACCATTGTGTGGACGATCAATTTGTGGGGTTCTTGGGAGCAAAGAAGCTGGAGGCTGAGGTGTAGAGTACTCTGTATTGAGATCTGCTACGCAAATGCCAAAACCACAAACACCACATCTGAGAGCCCATTTCACCCAGGCTAAGGCTGCTACCACTGCTTTGGCTTACAAATGGCCAATCATTGATATCTCCCGGGCTGCAACATGCCTGTCACTGCATACGTTCATTAAGGACGGCTTCCTTGACAGCCTGGTCTAGCGGGAATGGCATTTTGTTTGCTCAGTCCTGCTGGACATTTTGGTTTGAGGCTCCGTCCTGCTTTGATATTTATTCTAAGGAGAGGAATCTGCAGTTAGAAGTATTAGTCAGAAGAACAAGTTACTTACAATCTGCCATCTCACTTCTCCATGCTGTGGATCTTTTTAACATCTAAAAAGATCCCAAGTTAGTGTACAACACACTGGTATTTTCAATAGTTCATGGTCTGCGTCTGAGGGTATGGAAAGGGAAAAGGCCAAGAAACTGATATCATCTCAGAGTTAGAATTAACATGTGTTTCTGCTCTGTCACTTTCGGCCAGAAAGTCATTAGCAACATCAGTATTCCAAGGGCTCCATCCACAACAACGTGCATTTAAAGTCCAGAAGTGCCTTCTACACATAGAACACTGGACATTCTTCCTGAGTGCTATTCGTTACCTTTTCCCAGCCACATCATGGCAATGCCATCTCCAAAGCAAGTATAGCTAGACGGTTTGTCAGGTGCACTACGCTATGTAATGCTAAAATCTAACACCTATAAGACACTTCCCCTAGAGCACCTTCTGTGTGCTAAAAAAGCCATAATAGCTTTTGTAGGAAACATACCATTGTTGACATATTTTCCACCACTTGATCTTCCTTTCATACCTTAACCAAGTATGCCTCTGAAAATACAAGCGCTCCAGAAAGTAAGTGTTGAACACACTTTACTTAATACTTCATTTTAAATGCCTGCTTATGCTTGCAGATGGCTTAAGAGGTCGTGATGTTGTTTTTCAGTCTGTGCACTCATATCTTTAGCAGTCACATGCTGAAAACTAAAAACATACCTTACTTGTAGCAATCTGTTTGCAACTTGTAGTGCTGTAGATTCCCAAGCAAATGTGAGCAGGTAAGAACATCTTGGCTTTGTACAATTTCTACCCAGTACACAGGTACTGGGATGCACTGCATCTCAGTACATACCCTTACCCAAACGGTGTAAAACACAACCTGAGGTGGAGTTTGTTGTCTGGTGCTTTGTGGGTTTTAGGCAAAGTATCAGTAGTCACCACAAAACAGAAACCCCTTTCTCAATAAAAACAACATTTAACTTTATGAGCCCAACACTAGATCACAGGAGTGTGCACAGCATATCATTCTACTGTCCACAAAGCCTCAAACAGATTGCTACAGGTAAGTGATTCTCTCCTAACTAATTTGTAATCAGAAAGGGCGGGGTGGAATGTGCTAGGTTGCTAATGGAAGAAGCAATGTGCTTTAATCATACACCGGTATTATAGGTTTGAAATTCTGTAGCTCATTAGCACATCTTCCACGCTGCATACAATGCTTTAGTAAGAATCCCAAAGTGGAATATATATAGTAGACTCTGATACTGTTGAATGTTATAAAAATAGTTGAATCTCTGAAAGTAAGTCTGCATCCTTGACAGATGCAGTCCCAAGGGCTGAGATGAAGAATTCATTCAAGTGGGGAGCAACTTTCTTTTTTTTAACATATCATTCAAAACATGGACTATTCCTTACTCCTGGTTGGTTTGGACAGTGAGTCCACTTTATGTGCTGCATTTGACATGATAGACCAAGTAACCCTTTGACAACAATGTGCCTGTTGGCTGGCTGACTTTATTTTTTGAGAATACTCTATTCTAAATGGGTGCAAGTCAAGTTAGTTGGTCACAGTTAATTGATCAAGATTCCTGCTTTGAATAGACGAACACAGAGGTTTATTTTGGCACTCAAATGTTCCAAATTCCTGGCTTATTTAAGGAAGACCTTAAAACGAGCAAGATGTTTTCCTCTGAAAGCTTTTTATGCTCATGTCGATGACCTGCTGCACACAGATGTAGTAACAATCAATCAAAACAGCTAGTTGCTTAAGAAGTCTGATGAATCGGCTACCTGAATACTTTGAGTAGAATATATTAAAGATAAATATAAATACTCAAGCTATGCATTTTAGCAGGAACATTCCACCATTTGGGAATTAAATAAATATTTGAGGTAGTATTTCACTTTATGTTAGTATTTATTTGTAAAGATTTGACATAGAAACCATTCATCGCCAGTTAACCCAGACAGTTGGGCTACATACTATGTGAGCCTTAAAAAAAAAGTTTAAAGATATATTATGGTGAATTGTCCTAAGACCCCGTGGTGTGCGCTTTTAAAATCAAGGTTAATCCTGTTGATTTAAATGAATGTCCTCTTCCCTATCTAGTGTCCTGATATAAATATAATTTCACACAAGTTTTAAGTCGGAAGGCCACTATAGAGGTGGCCATAGGCTGCATTTTAAACACTTAAAGTAGGTGTTTGTTTATTCCTGGATTGTGCTTGTAGAATGTTGGGAAGTCATTTAGGGTTTGGCCGAGTGGGATAACCACACTAAAATAGCGGTTCTTCCGCCCTGTGAAATCTGTAGTCCTTTGGCTCTTGGAGGTGGAGCAAGCACCATGCTTGTAATGACAGAGTCTTAGCTGGCTTATCGGTAAGCTATCACCAACAAGTCACAGTGATGGTCGTGTACCCAATTTAGGCATGGCAGTCCAAGGCAGGGAAATCAGTTAATTGCCCCGATGCGCAGGAATGAAACTCCCCATGCTTCAGGTCATTTTCTTTTTCTGTGCCAGAAATAAACCTCTCGAAGTGTGGATTTGTTTCTGGAACACAAAATGATTTGCCAAGATTAATTGATTTGCCTGGCAACATTCACAGCATTCACTGCAACTGCTGTACTGATAGATGTAATTAAGACTTTAGAGATCTACATGGCAGGTTCGGATCTCTTGATGAACTTGGGAGGTCTTCCTCCAGAGCAGTGGATGCTATAGACTCTGATAAACTGAGGGCTGGCTGGTCACTTGCCAGGCTCTAAATAAGATTTTTTCAGTGAAACAACATTTTTTTCAGCACGCTGGTTTTTTTGAGGACCAATACATTCACTATGTTACTGTGTTAAACAAGTTAGAGACCGATCATGGTTTGTAAAAAAAAATACTGAGTTGAAGGCAGTTTGCTGCCTCCATCCTCAATTTTTCCCTACCCAATATTAAGAACCATGCTTTGGCAAATTCCTATTAGCTGATTTAAAAACCGTTAAGGGTAAAGCATATCTAAATTCTTTTGAGCAGTCACAAATTCTCTTTCGGTATGTCTCCTGTTTTATGTATATTCCCCATTGTCCAAGAGAATCTTCTAAAGATAAGGATGAGTTTAACTATTGAAAAAGGGTCATTATCGCTGAGGCTTAATAGTGGATCTGACTTCCAAGTACAAGTCTGGCATCAGGTTGAAGGCAGTTGTGTCATGCACTGTTTAAGCTATATATTGTTGACATGTCAGTTTTTTGAAAGAGACATAAAGGCACATCTGGGCCCACTATTATTTGCAAGCCAAAACATTAATACTGTTCATTGTGTAAGTAATCTTCCAGTTTATTTTCTTATTTAATCTGGCTATAAGGGCGTAAGGCGAAACACACTGATATGATGATAAAATCACATAAAGTGGTAAAAAAAATGGGAGAGTTATCTTTTCGAACCCCTGGTGGCTGCATGGATACTTCCAGCTCTTACCGCTCTTACCAACTGTTTGTTCATCTTAATGAAAATCTGCTTATTCCTCATAGGCACTGGCTGAGCTGTGTGAGATCAAGTTTGGGAAGACTCACCCTGTTTGCTGCTTGGTAAGTGTCTCTCTTTGGGGAATATCTGCAATATTCCATCATGCATTCTCATAAGTCACTTTTTGTAGCTAAATCATTCTGGGTTAAAGATTCTAAATCGCTATTAATGTATTGTATATTTTGTGTTCGAGGCATGTGGGCTGCTGAATTCATATCTTGTGCATAGATTGCCGCCTAGTGTTGGGTCCGGATGATTGCACTTGTTGTCTTGGAAGAGTCTTCAAAGAATCATGAGATAGGTGACTCCTCCCCTGGACTACAGTGCGCGTGGGAATCTTCTCCATCCTCAGATTGTTTTTTTTCCGCCATTGGTTTTGCATGCAAACTCCTATACTCCAATTTGGAATCAAAAACAAACATTTTCTAAAGGCTTTCGATTCGACGGTATTGTTCTCGCTCGGTACCTCTCTACTCGATCCAGCCTTCCATCTCCAAGCGGTCGTCGACGCGGGCCGTTGGGCCTTTTCAACGCCACATGAGCCGACCGTCGATGGAAAGAAGCCCGTTTAAAACCTGCCCACAATGCCAATCCAAGTTCCCACATACTGATAAGCACTCAGTATGCAACAAGTGCCTTTCCCCAGACCATAAGGAGGAAAGCTGTCCAGCCTGTGCACAGTTTTGATCGAAGAAAACTATAGGGAACCGACCTGCCGCCAGGCAAGAAATGCAGCGACAGGCACCAGACCCGGACAACATCTTCGATGATGATCAGGATCTACAAGAAGCGCCAGACTCGGACCTAGAGATCGTCACCGTCAAGGACTACTCGGACTACGAAGACGACATCCCACCGGGGCAAACTGTGAGTACCCTGCCCCCGACACCATCTACCCCGTTACCAACGGCTCCGGTCAAGGCATCGCCAAAGGGCCTTAGCCAAGATCAGAAAAAAGTTTTGCTTGCCCCGCCATCCGGCTCGGCACCGAAACCTTCCGAAACACCAGGGCCCAGTAACATCGTCCCAAGGAAGGTTCCAGAGCCAAAGAAGGTCGTCGACCCGAAAAAGACTGTTGACCCCAAGAAGGCCGCGCAGCCCAAACTTGTCGAGCCAAAAGTGGTTGTCGAACCGAACAAGGGCACACAACCAAAGGGCGCCGAACCAAACAAGCCTTCGGCACCAAAATCCGTCGACCCGGCAAAAGGCGCGGACCTAAACCCGCGTCGAGGCCAGAACAACCTATCGGCCTGAAGACACCGGCTACGAAAACACCAGTCGATCCGAAAAAATCAATCGACTCTGGAAAGGACACTCATCCAAGAAAGCCGAAGTCACCAGTGGATCCGAAAAGGAACATCGACTCGGAAAAGGACACTCCTCCGAAGAAGCCTACTGAGCACAAAAAACGCATCGAACCGAAAGTCACGGTCGAACCGAAAAAAGGCCTGAGTCGAAAAAATCAGCTACTAAGCCAAAAGTCGTCGACAAACCAAAGTCGAACACTCAACCCAGGACTGTTGAGGAAGAACTCTTTCACCCAGATCCCTCAGACGACCAAGCAAAAATATACATCAATCCAGAGACTGGTAAAGTTACCATCCTGCATAGGAAAAAGAGGCCTTTGGACTTTGAACCTCAGTCCCCTATTCCATTGAATAAGAAGGACTTTGGGACTTCCCCCTCTAGACCCTTCATTCCTTTTCAACCTATCATGCCTACTACTCCTTTTAATACCTACTCTCCTTATTCTCCTTCTCAACACTGGGACAATGAAGGTAACACAGGGGATGAGCCACAGCCTCAATATGACTTCCCACAGGATCCTGAACCACAAGAGGAACCATGGGAAGAGCCAACTGGCCCTTACAACACCCATCCCATCCTTGATATATCCTCTTATCCTACTAAGCCGTCACCTACTGATGATACCGTAGTTTTTAATCAACTCATAGACAGGGCTGCACAGTTCCACAACGTAGATATGCATAACGACCCTGTTGAGGAAGACTTCTTGTTTGACACCTTCCCTACATCAGAAAAAAGTGTCAAAACACTTCCCATGTTAAAGGGAGTTCTGAAACATGCACCTGACATATTTAAGGATACAGCCAGGGCACGGGTAATCAATCCCAGAATAGAAAAAAAGTATAGGGCAGCTCCTACAGACCCTACTTACATCAAAGGGCAGTTACCACTTGATTCCCTGGTAGTGGCCAACGCACGTAAAAGAGCCAACTCCCAAACCACTGGGGAAGCACCTCCCCCCGACAAGGAGTCAAAAATACTAGAGGCATCAGGGAAAAGAGTAGCAGCACAAGCCTCCAACTCGTGGAGGATCGCTAATACATAAGCCCTACTGGCTCATTACGACAGGGCTCATTACGAACAGCTAGAAACCCTAATGCAACACCTACCTGAGTCTTTCAAAGCACAAGTCCAAGATCTCATACAGGAGGGAAAATTCATAACAAACGCCTCCATCAAATGCGCGCTTGACTCAGCAGACACTGCAGCTAGGTCAATCAACACTAGCGTCCTACTCCACAGACATGCATGGCTGCGTATTTCTGGTTTTAAAAATGAGGTGCAGTCCACCATTCTTAACCAGCCTGTTAATCAGGATTTTCTATTTGGCCCTGCTGTCTGCACCATTTTGGATAAAATGAAAAAGGACACAGACACGGCAAAATCAATGGGGGCATTGCAATTTCAGCAACATAGAGGCTACTTTCGTCGCTCCTCGTACAGAGCGAATACACGAGGAAATACCTCAAAAACAACGGCCTCATACAAAAGTAACACACAAGGTTCCTTTACCAAAAACACGACCAGGGGAGGTTACAGAAGTAACAATACCAAGGGAGGAGGACGTGGAGGCAATAACACTTGAGCCGCCACTGCCTCAAAACGGTGACTCTATTACGCTACCTCCAGACCACTTAACACCGGTCGGAGGCAGACTCCAACAGTTCCTACCTGTCTGGAACGCAATTACCACAGACAGGTGGGTGAGTGAAATTATCCAGTCTGGCTACTGCCTAGAACTGACTTCTACACCACCAAACATACCACCCAGGCATCGTCCAATGTCCAGAGAACACATCACCCTGTTACAACAAGAGGTGCACTGCATGCTAGAAAAGGGGGCCATAGAGCAAGTCCCTTTCCAACAGCAAGGGACAGGAGTATACTCCCTATATTTCCTTATTCCAAAAAAGGACGGCTCTCTCAGACCAATATTGGAACTTAGACCCCCTAAATCAATACATACTGTCGGAGCACTTTCATATGATAACACTACAACAAGTGCTCCCGTTGCTACAACAAGGAGATTTCCTAGCAACACTGGATCTCAAAGATGTGTATCTCCACATACCCATCCATCCAGCCCACAGAAAATACCTCCGGTTCACGATAGAAGGTCAACACCACCAATTCAAGGTTTTGCCCTTCGGGGTTACCACGGCTCCAAGAGTGTTTACAAAATGCTTAGCGACAGTGGCAGCATATCTCAGGAGGCAGCACGTCCATGGGCACCCTTACCTGGATGATCGGCTAATGTAAGCAAAATCGTACCAACAATGTGCAGCACACACGTCTCAGACAATCCAGTTGCAACACAGCTTAGGCTACTCAATCAACTACACAAAATCGCATCTGCAACCGTCCCACACACAGCAGTACCTGGGAGCCACCATAAACACTTCAGTGGCAAATGCATATCCAAACTCAGCAAGGATAGCCAGTATGCAGACACTCATTCGAAAATTCCTGCCAAAACACTCTTTGCCAACTTAAGTCTTCATGCAGCTCATAGGCATGATGGCCTCCTGCATATTAATTGTCCCCCATGCCAGACTTCAGATGCGCCATTTGCAGGAATGCCTAGCACGGCAATGGAACCAGGCTCAAGGACAACTAAAAGACCTAGTGTTGGTAGACAGTCTCACTCACAACTCTCTGCAGTGGTGGAACCCACAAAACCTTTCCAAGGGGCGACTTTTCCAAGAGCCGGTTCCACAACTAGTACTAACAGCAGACTCATCACTGACAGGCTGGGGAGCCCATCTCCTTCAATACACAGTACAAGGGCTCTGGACAAACAAACAGAAAAGACTGCATATCAACCAACTCGAATTGCTAGCAATATTCCTAGCCCTAAAAGCATTTCAGAAATACTTGTACAGCAAGACGGTGTTGATCCGGACGGACAACATGACCGTGATGTACTATATCCAGAAACAGGGAGGAACACACTCTCCACAGCTGTCCCATCTGGCACAAAGCATATGGAAGTGGGCGATTCCGAAAAACATTTTTCTCCTAGCAGAACACCTTCCAGGAAAGGACAATCAAGTTGCCGACCTGCTCAGCAGGCACAGCCAACAACTACACGAATGGGAGATTCACCCCCAGGTTCTTCAGCCATTCTTCGAGGAGTGGGGTCACCCAGAAATAGACCTGTTAGCCGCAAAAGAAAACTCGAAATGCCAATACTTTGCTGCCAGGTTCCCACATCCATTGTCACAGGGCAATACGATATGGATGAACTGGTCCCTCAGCACCACTGATCCCGCTGGTGGCACGCAAAATGCGGCAACACTCCCTCACACTAATCCTAGTTGCTCCCACATAGGCGAGACAGGTCTTAGAGTTTGGATACCTTAACTTGCCCCCAGATTGCATGAACATCATTAGGGAGGCAAGAAGACCAACCACAAGAGGGTGCTATGCAGCTAAATGGAAGAGATTTGTTATTTACTGCAACAATAACCAAATCAACCCCTTAGACGCTTCAATACAAAACATTAAATGTTACCTGCTGCATCTACAAAGATGTAACTTAGCATACTCTTCAATACGACTACACCTCGCTGCCATAGCAGCATACCTTCAAAACAGGCAACACCTTTCACTGTTTAAAATACCAGCAATCAAAGCCTTCATGGAGGGTTTGAAAAGGGTGATTCCTCCTAGGCACCCCCCTTCCCCAGTCTGGAATCTCAATATAGTACTTACCAGACTCATGGGCCCTCCTTTTGAACCTTTACATTCATACGAACTACAATCGCTAACGTGGAACGTTGCTTTCTTAGTGGCCATCACCTCACTCAGAAGAGTGAGTGAATTACAAGCGTTAACAATTCAAGAACCTTTCATGCAGATACATGCCAACAGGGTGGTTCTTAGAACAAACCCTAAATTCATGCCTAAGGTTGTATCCAATTTCCATATTAATCAATCAATAGAACTGCCAGTGTTCTTTCAAAATCCACAGTCAGTAGCTGAGAGAGCCCTGCACACACTAGACGTAAAGAGAGCTCTGCTTTATGATGTGGACAGAACTAAATCCTTTAGGAAAACAAAACAAATGTTTGTTGCCTTTGCACTTCAACGCAAAGGGAATCCTATTTCAAAATCAGGAATAGCCAGATGGATAGTTAAATGCATTCAAATATGCTATCAAAAGGCAAAACTCACTTTAACCGTCCCCCCCAATAGCACACTCCACAAGGAAAATGGGGGCATCCATGGCTTTCCTAGGAAATATTCCTCTTGAAGATATCTGTAAGGCAGCCACATGGACCACCATACACACTTGCACAAAACACTACTGTATAGATGTGCAAACAAAACAGCAAGCTGCTGTAGGCCAGGCTGTCCTCAAAACTCTTTTTCAAACTGCTGCAGCTGGCACAGGTAGCCACCGCTAAAGGAGATGCTGCTATACAGTCTATGCACAAGATATGAATTCAGCAGCCCACATGCCTCGACCGGAATATGCTACTTACCAGTATGCATCTATTCTTGGCATGTAGGGCTGCTGACATTCATATCGCCCACCCTCCTCCCCGGTGCCTGTAGCAGCTGCAACATTATCTCTGGCATGGCCATGTCTTACTTTACCATCTCCATCTCTGCCAAAATGGCGAAAAACAATCTGAGGATGGAGAAGATGCCATGCGCACTGTAGTCCAGGGGAGGAGTCGCCTATCTCGTGATACTTCGAAGACTCTTCCAGGGCAACAAAGTGCAATCATCCGGACCCAGCACTAGGCGGCGATCTATGCACAAGATATGAATGTCAGCAGCCCTACATGCCAAGAACAGATGCATACTGGTAAGTAGCATATTCCTTTTGTTTTTTATTTAAAAGGTGGTGCCAGTTTCTGTTGTTGTTTTGGGGCTTTAGCACCCTGCCTTCTTTGAGTTTAGCAGAGCATTTTAGCAGTTGCCAGGAATGAGATAGCCTCAGTTTAAAAAGCGCATGTGCTTATGTTTGGCTACATACTCTGATATTCAAGCAGGACTGTAGTCCTGTGCAGATTATCTGTTGGCCTTGTTCTGTCTTTTTATGGCTAGAGCAAGGCATGCCTGATGTTATTGCTAGATGTTAGGACAAATTCTTGCACCCCCACCTGAATCCTCCACTCCAATAAAAGGGGCTCTTAAGTGGGAAAGTACAGGCCGTTCTGAACGAATATGAACTAACCATAGTTACCTCATTTTCGAAAACTGGGACCCCTGCAAACAAGGTGACTTGCTAAGCGCAGGCAAAAATTCAAGTATTTTAGAAACCAACTTGAGCAAGAACGAAATAAAATAAAAAAACAGGTGTAGGCGTACAACAATGCAACTAACTGATGATCAATAAAATGGCATCAGTTCATGTAATAATTGAATAACATCTGTTATTGTTATACCACAAAATATATTTTTACTTTTTTTATAAAGTATTTAGAATACAATATGTAAAGTTGTAGAAAAATAATCATGATATATCATGTTCGAGGCATATGGGCTGCAGATGGTACATTATGAATAGATCGCCATCTGGTGTTGGGCTCGGATGATTGCACTTTGTTTTTCTCTTGGAGAGTCTTTTGTATCCTGGTGACTCCTCCTCTGGTTGGTAGTGCGCATGGGCATCGGCTCCATCCTTAGATTGTTTTTTTCCGCCATCGGGTTCGGATGAGGATTGAGACGCTCCAGATCGACTTCGGAAAGAAGTGACTTATCGGCGCGTATTCCCTTTCCAATTCGACGGTATTGTTATCGAACGCGTTTTCATTTCCATTCCGGCGCGTTTCGACTTCAACATCGAAGAAAAACTTTGATCTACGTCGACGAACAGGAGGCCTTTCTCGACGCAGCCAAGCCCGGAGTCCATGGAAAGGACTCCATTCAAGAAATGTCCAACGTGTGGTGCTAAGTTCCCACACAAGGACCTACACGAGGTGTGCAACCTCTGCCTATCGCCTGAACACGAATCCAGGGACTGCGCAGCTTTCTCCTCCAAGTCGACGATTAGAAATCGTCGAGCTCGAAGGCACGAGGTTTCCAGAATGCAGTCGGAGGCGATCCCGGAGCTGTTCGGAGACGAGCAACTTGAGGAAGATGAGGATCAGTCTGGGTCGGAAGGGGACGAGTCGGATGTCGAAGAACTCGACGTGCAACAAACCGTGAGTGACGACGTCCCCTTACCAAAAAACCGACCCAGTGTGGTAACGACTCCGCCTTCGAGCCCGGTCAAACCGCAGAAAAAAGTTTCCGACGCACCGCCTTCGGGCCCGGCAACGAAACTGAAACCGAAACACTCGGTCTCCCACCATGTCGGATCCGAGAAACGGTCGACATCGACTTCGACACCGAAGCTTCATGCAAGGGAAAGCTCGGCATCGAAACATTCCATGTCGAAACAGTAACATGATTCGACGTCGAAGACTCACTCGACACCGAAGAAGTCGGAATCGAGTAAACACTCGGTGCCGAAAACACCGAACATTGACGATCGAAAACAAAAGCACCTTTCGGAACCAAGGCCTTCGGTACCGATACAGGAGCAGCAGACAGATCCCAAACAAAAGATTTTGTTTATCGATCCCCAAACTGGCAAAGTAGTGACGAAGAAGAGGAAGAATGAACAGATAGAAGACAAATCTCTTCCTTCAAAAAAGAGAACAATGGGGACAAATACAACTCCTCCTACTTCTCCTCGACCTAAAGTCACACCCTCTTCTCCTATTCCTCACACTATGCCAAATATTCCTGCACCTTCTACACCAAGACCATCTACACCTCAGTCTGATGTAGACAGTGATCCAGGGGAGGGAGAACCTCAAGGGGATGATGAAACCATCCCAGATGAGGATGCCCCATGGGAGAATTATAACGTAGGGTCAGATGAGGATAACGACCCACAGTTATATCCCTCAAAGCCTTCACCACCTGATGATAACACAGGGTTTGTACAGCTCATTAATAGGGCAGCAAAATATCATAAGGTAGATATACATACAGAACCTCAAATAGAGGACTTCCTATTAGAGACGTTACCTAGTGCACAGAGAACATCAGGTACTCTACCTATGCTGAAGGGTCTTCTCAGCCACACAGACGAAATATTCAAAGACCCAGTGAGGGCTAGGGTGTTAAACCCAAGAATTGATAAAAAAATATAAGGCGGCTCCAAAGGATCCAATATTTATCAAAGGGCAGGTACCTCTGGACTCGCTTGTAGTTTCAAACGCTCGTAAAAGAGCGAACTCATTATCTACAGGAGAGGCTCCTCCACCTGATAAAGAGTCAAAATTAATAGATGCATCGGGCAAGAGAGTAGCATCACAAGCAGCAAATAGCTGGCGTATAGCCAATACACAGGCACTACTTGCACGTTATGACAGGGCACATTATGATGAATTAGAAAAGCTCATCACACATCTCCCCAAAGAACATCAAAAAAGGGCAGATCAGTTAATACAGGAAGGAAAGATAATAACTAATACTTCCATTAAGTGCGCCCTAGATGCAGCAGACACTGCAGCAAGATCCATCAACACCAGTGTTATGTTAAGGAGACATGCATGGCTTAGAATCTCAGGATTCAAACAGGAAGTACAAACGTCCTTATTGAACCAACCATTTGATCAAAAAACACTTTTTGGCTCAAGCACAGATGAGACCTTAGAAAAAATGAAAAAAGATACAGAAACGGCTAAGTCAATGGGAGCATTGCAACAGCCAATACAAAGAGGTTCCTTTCGTAGATCCACCTATAGAGGAGGCTCAAAAAATACAGGAACAAATCAGCAATCCACCTCTTTCACACCTACATCACCCAAAGGTAATTCAAGAGGTAGTTACAGGGGTAACAACAACAAGGGTAGAGGCCGCGGAAATAATAACAATCGCAACGCCTCAACCCCAAAACAGTGACTTCATAGAACTTCCCCCAGACCACATAACACCGGTCGGGGGACGTCTATCACAGTTCCTACCTGTCTGGGGAAAACATCACATCAGACAAGTGGGTGAGACAAATTATCCAACATGGTTATTGCCTAGAACTCACAGCTACCCCACCAAACATCCCCCCCAAACAGCGTCCAATAAGTCAAGATCATCTGACATTGTTAAAGGAAGAAGTACTAGCACTGCTACAAAAGCATGCAATAGAGAAGGTTCCAAAACACCAACAAGGGACAGGAGTATACTCTCTATACTTCCTAATCCCCCAAAAAGATGGGTCCCTAAGACCAATCTTAGACCTAAGACCTCTCAATGCATACATAAATTCGGAACATTTCCACATGGTCACGCTCCAACAAGTACTTCCTTTACTGAAGAAAGGGGACTTTCTTTCTACACTGGATCTAAAAGACGCTTACTTTCATATCCCAATTCACAAAGCCCACAGAAAATACCTAAGGTTTGTAGTGGAAGGACAATATTATCAATTCAAAGTCCTTCCGTTCGGGGTCACAACGGCACCAAGAGTGTTCACAAAATGCCTAGCTGTGGTGGCAGCACACCTGAGAAGACAACAAATACATGTCTTCCCCTACTTGGACGATTGGTTAATAAAGGCCAAGTCACAAGAAGAATGTCTTCACAACACACAGAAGACAATTCAATTGCTGCACCACCTAGGGTTTGCGGTGAACTACAAAAAATCACACCTGCAACCAAACAAGATTCAGCAATACCTGGGGGCTACTATAGACACAGAAAGAGCAATAGCATCCCCCAATCCGATCAGGATACAAACAATGGTCGGGTTAATACAAAGATTTCAACCACAACACTCACTACCAGCACGAGTGTTTATGCAACTGTTAGGCATGATGTCCTCCTGCATACTGCTAATACCACATTCCAGACTACAAATGCGTCCACTACAGGAGTGTGTAGCGACACAGTGGAATCAGGCTCAAGGTCAGATTACAGATCTGGTGTTGGTAGACGACCGTACGCATCGCTCTGTGAAGTGGTGGAACACAACAAACATTTCCAAAGGACGGTCGTTCCTAGAACCGATTCCACAAGTGATAATAACAGCGGACGCATCACTCTCCGGATGGGGAGCGCATATGGACAAATACACAGTGCAGGGGAAGTGGAGTGCGCAGCAAAAGAAGCTGCACATCAACTACTTGGAACTATTAGCAGTATTTCTACCACTAAAAGCTTTCCGAATACAGATAACGAACAAGGCAGTCCTGATCAGAACAGACAACATGACTGCAATGTATTATATTCAAAAACAGGGGGGGACACACTCTCTCCAACTATCCAAACTAGCACAGGACATTTGGAGATTGGCCATTCCTCAAAAGATATATCTGTTAGCAGAACACCTACCAGGAGTTCAAAATCAGATAGCAGACATACTAAGCAGACAGTCAGAACAAGTACACGAATGGGAGCTGCACGACCAAGTACTGCAGCCATTCTTCCAAAGATGGGGGCAACCAGAGATAGATCTGTTTGCCAATCATCAGAACGCAAAATGCCAAAACTTCGCATCCAGGTACCCACACCAACGGTCCCAGGGCAATGCACTATGGATAAATTGGTCCAACAGATTTGCTTACGCTTTCCCCCCTCATCACTAATCCCGTTAGTGGTTCGGAAACTGCAGCAGCACTCAATGACAATGATACTAGTGGCACCCACGTGGGCAAGACAGCTGTGGTTCACCACGCTACTACAACTCTCACAGGTGCCACATCAAAAGCTAAAATCATTACCCATGCATCTTACACAGAACCATGGAGAAATAATGCACTCAGATCCCAAACAGTTGAACCTAGCGATCTGGCTCCTGAGGTCATAGAGTTTGGATATTTAGATTTACCACCAGAATGTATGGAAATCATTAAACAAGCAAGATGTCCTACCACCAGAGCATGTTATGCAGCAAAATGGAAGAGGTTTGCTATACACTGTAACAGTAAGCACATCAACCCTCTGGACGCATCCACTAAACAGATCATCTGCTATTTACTACACTTGCAGCAATGTAACTTAGCATACACCTCTATCAGAGTTCATCTCGCAGCTATAGCGGCGTACCTACAAAACAGGCAACATCTGTCCCTGTTTAAAGTACCAGCAATTAAAGCTTTCATGGAGGGACTCAAAAGAGTCATTCCACCAAGACGACCACCTTCCCCAGTCTGGAATCTCAACATAGTGCTTACCAGACTAATGGGGCCACCATTTGAACCTATGCATAGGTGTGAAATACAATTCCTCACATGGAAGGTGGCCTTCCTCATAGCTATCACGTCACTTAGAAGAGTAAGTGAGTTGCAGGCTTTTACGATTCAAGAACCATTCATGCAGTTACACCAAAATAAAGTGGTTCTTAGAACAAACCCAAAATTCCTACCAAAGGTAATTTCTGCATTCCACATCAATCAGTCAGTGGAATTACCGGTTTTCTTTCCAAAACCACAAACGGTAGCGGAAAGGGCCCTACATACATTGGATGTCAGAAGGGCAATATTGTACTATATAGAAAGAACACAAACTTTCAGAAAGACAAAACAGCTGTTTGTTGCGTTTTCTCCTTCACATAAGGGCAATCCCATCTCTAAAGCGGGCATTGCCAGATGGATTGTAAAATGTATTCAAATATGCTACTTAAAAGCAAAGAGAACATTAACTGTTCCTCCTAGAGCTCACTCTACACGTAAACTAGGAGCATCTATGGCATTTTTGGGAAACATTCCACTAGATGACCTATGCAAAGCAGCTACCTGGGTTACACCGCACACCTTCACAAAGCACTATTGTGTACATGTGCACACAACACAACAAGCTAGAGTGGGACAAGCTGTATTAAAGACTTTATTTCAGACAGTTGCAACAGACACGGGCGACCACCGCTAGGGAGAGAACTGCTGTATAGTCTATTCATAATGTACCATCTGCAGCCCATATGCCTCGAACGGAATATGCTACTTACCAGTATGCATCTGTTCTTGGCATAGAGGGCTGCAGAGTGGTACATGCCCTCCCAGCCTCCCCGGAAACCTGTGTCTGTTCCAACATTATCTTATTTAGATACACTTACATGGGCATTCCTATCTGTATTCTATCATACTACTCCATCTAACCCTACTATGGCAAAACAATCTAAGGATGGAGCCGATGCCCATGCGCACTACCAACCAGAGGAGGAGTCACCAGGATACAAAAGACTCTCCAAGAGAAAAACAAAGTGCAATCATCCGAGCCCAACACCAGATGGCGATCTATTCATAATGTACCACTCTGCAGCCCTCTATGCCAAGAACAGATGCATACTGGTAAGTAGCATATTCCTTACAGATAGTGTTCTCGACATTGATCATTCCTCAGAGTAAATCATAAAAGCATTTAACAGATAAGTTACTGTTCAGTCTACAAATAATGGATACATATGACTGAGAATAGAATTAGTTCATGGAAACATAATTCATTATCGATTGATCTGGTTGTGTGAATGGGTTTACGTGCGTTTCGGCGGGAGTGCCTTCACTTGATAACAATAGTGACAACAGTCTTGTCTCAGTATGGTTGAGAAGTTTTTTTTCAAGGCTTCCAAACCCCATGTGTTCAGCTCTAGACAAAACCCTCCAAATCAGTCACTTTGACCTTAAGGCCATCTTTCTTGGTCTCTAGTCTTCTTCTTTGTTCCATTCCATAGCCCTGCTGCTATCATTTACCTGAACAACCTGATGTAATATGAATATCACTTCCTCTGTCATCTGCTTGTTAATCTGTGGGAATGGTCTCTTCAGAACAGAATAGTCCTTTTTGCATCTTACCAATGGATGCTAGGGTTGATATGGAAGCAGATACACTAAGCAGGTACCGTCATGCTCTGCATTATTAGCAACTGAACCATACAGTGTCAGACATTGTAACTCGGAATCTAGGATAGATGTTTGTTCATCACAGAGAATTATTCTCAGTGTCAGAATTGATATACTTTGTGGTTGGAAGGTTGCTTAGCGATGTGTTTCTATTTTACTAGTTTGTAATATTTGTGTACATCCTTCATGCTCCTCTGATTCATTAACTCTCTAGAAGCTCAAGAGACCCTGCAACTCATAGGTGATCTTGATTTCCTAATTATTGCCTTGCCAAATCTGCTTTTTGAGCCTTCTGTTCTCGTCTGATCACACTGTTCCTTCCTCAATTCCAAGCCTCCTATTTTAGTCTATTGTATCCCTTCCTTCAATGCCCGAAAGATTATTCCAGGTACTCTTAAGCAGTTCAATCACAATAGTGCCAGTAAGTTTGTTGCTAGCAAGGACTGCAACTCAAGTCTGTATTAGATCAATTTGCTTCAGTTTCATTATCTGGCTCTCAACAATTTACTGAACCTCTTACATGCATCCTTAAATGATGTGCTTCCTTTTGATTCATCAGGATGCTAAATTGATCTGGTTAGATTCCTAGCTTTCAGCCATAGATGCAGGATGGATTTTCTCCACAAAGATATTGTATGAAATAGATATTTTGGTGCTTTGCTCAACTTACATTTTCCCACCAGATATCCAAGTCTCCAGTGAAATCTTAATTTTGTAATAGCTTCTCTTGTTCACAACCTTTGGACCCACTGTCTTTTTTAGACACTAAGCTGATTAATGGAAGAAAGCTGTTGTGTGTTGCAATTGCCAATCCACAAATTATTTGTTTTTCTTGTATAGAGACATACATTGTCTTCTATAGTGAGCATGTGATCTTACAAGTGGCCTATTGTTTACTTCTCAAGGGTTGTACCCCTTGACCACGGCGCAAATTCAGCCACAGTGCTGGGGAATTAATGAGTGGGCGTGTTTCAGACGGTCCCCGGCCATCCTCTGCACACGCCCACTGTGACATCAGATGGCCAGGGGCCGTCGACTCACCCAACGGGTTAAAATAAATCCAGTTTAAATAAGAAATTATTAGTTTTATTTCCATTAAACCCCATATTTTTTTTATTTTCTTCAAATTTATTTTCAGGTTATTTAGGGTTTAAAACTGCTATTCATATATGGTGGACACATGCCATAAAGTAGCAGGTTTTATAGTGTCATAACTATAAATCCTATGAAATTATAAATTTGGTCTCAGTGACTTTTCATGTAGTCCAAAAATCAAAAGCATGATTGGTGGCTTTTGAAAACTGTATATTCATCATTGCCATTTATAGAGATTAACTTGGATTGTATTAGTGCCTTTTATTTATATAGAGTGCACAGATTCCCAAAAGTTTCTCATCTCGGATGCTTGATTGGTTAAAACAAACTGGCGAGGAAGTTCACAGATGTACACTAGAATATCTGTTTCTTGTGTTCTTTTTATACTTCCCTTTAACCCTTCCCCACCCATCAAAAGGGCATCAATCTTTTTTAGAGTGTAGCATCTGAAACCTGCTGTCATGCACTTAATATCGAGAATAGACAGAGTATTTTCAAGTCCTCCATTGTGAATTGTTCCCAGGACTTTAAGGGCAGTTGCACCAGTTGCTAACGAGCCGTTTAGGCCTATGGTTGTCATTGTTGCATCATTTTTAGCCAACTGTTCCTTTTTAATTCGCTTTTTTGGGGCCCTGATTTCTGCCACTATTGTCACTAAGGTGGCACTGTTTGCAATCAAGTTTTACGGTGTCCGCATTCTCTTTGAGAAACTTTTCTTGAACTATCAATAAAGAAAATTGTTTAGCAGGTGGGAAGGAGTTGAAAATATGAATACCTTATCAAGGGTTGCAGTCTTCAGGGTGCTTCTAATAACCGCTTATCTGCAATTTGCCAAGCCATTACCAAACCCTCCAAAGGACTACATGGTTCAGATTTATTTGTAGGGCTGTATGTGGAGGAGGAGGGAAAAGACAGCTCTGAAATAGCGATGCGCATCCCTGCAATGCATGACACGCCCATGACAAGACCTGCCCTATTTGAGGCTATCTGCGCATGCCAGAGCCCAGGCTGGGCTACCCTCTTTGACTTCCGCACTCTGGATCTTTATATCCACAAACTTAATGGTGAAATGGAAGTCGTTTTCTGCAAGTGGTGAGGTGCCCCTACTCATGTTCTATTGCTGACTGTCTTTCCATTGCCAGTCAAGATAATAATTAGGAAATGACTCTATGCAGGGGAGAAACGGGCTGCTCAAAAATATTTACTGGGAACTCTAGTCTTACTGTTTGCACTAGTTTAACTGATCTTAATGGCCACACTGTTAAACCTTCCAGTCGAGGAGCATACTGAGGTATTGGAAAGATGGTGTTCGAGGCATATGAGCTGCAGATTACACACTATGTATAGATCCCCATCTAGTGTTGGGCCCGGATGTTTGCACTTGTTTTTGTCCTGAAAAGTCTTTGGAAGTCATGAGATAGGTGACTCCTCCTTTGGATCACATTGAGCATGGGCATCGGCTCCATCCTTAGATTGTTTTTTTCTGCCATCGGGCTCTGATGTGTTTCCTGCGCTCCAGTTTGGAACCGATTATTCTTCAGTGCGCAATCCTCACCCTTTTCGACTGTATTGTCTCGAACATGTTTCCCAATCGACGAGACTACTACCAACTTCGAAGTCTTCGATTCCGGTCGTGGTCGAAGGCTTTCAGGCCTTATCTTTTGGCTCATAGAAAGGACGCCATTCAAGAAGTGTCCTTAATGTGGGTCGAAATTTTCCCACACCGATCTCCATGAGGTGTGCAACCCCTGCCTCTCACCAGAGCACGAGGCCAGAGACTGTTCGGCTTGCGCCTCCTTCCTCTCCAAAAAGACAATTCGGGACCAACGAGCTCGAAGAACCATGGCTCGCTCGTCATCTTCGATCCCAGATGACTTCTTCCAAGAAGGCATTGACGTGCCAGAACAGGATCCGGTCCAACAAGGCATCGTCAGCGAGGGCGAAGACTCAGACGTCGAGGACATCACTCCGCACAGCGGGTCGTAAGTACACACGTCGACCCCGACCCTTCCTTAACACCTTCGAAAAAGGCTTCGGTCACACCTTCACCTTCGGGCCCAGGTGCTTCCCGTTCCCCACCTTCAGGCCCGGTAAAGAAGCCTTCTAAGCCTTCAGGCGACTCTGGCTCGAGTCAACCTACCCCTGGTACCGGCACACACTTACTGGCACCGAAAAAGAAGCTATCCTCTTCCTCATCCACACCAATCGCTGCTTCCACAGCAAAGCACTCAGCGCTGAAAACTGAAACCGGCTCCTCAGCAGCAAAAACACACTCGGAGCCAACCAAAAAACTGCCACCAAAGGGCCCGACTCCCATGCCTCGGAGCCGAGAAAGGCCTTGGAACCGAAAAAATAGCACGTTCCACCGGCCAAAGACAATGCAAAAGGGCACGCTTCAAAGCCAAAAGACGCTACCGGTTCGGTGCCAAAAAAGCCTACGGAACCAAAGACCTTGGCACCGAAGGATCTACCTTCCACAGAAGAACTATGTCAACCAGATCCTACCCAAAAAACGCTTGTGAAAGATCCCAAAACTGGTCGATTGAGTCATGGCTCTAAGAAACGACCACTAGATACACCTGCACCAGATCCTCCTCCTAAGACGAAGGACATTGCAACCTCTCCATTAAGGATAACTTCTCCTCCTCCTCCTCCCTCACTACATCACTCTCCTACACCATCTCCTACTCCAGTAGAAGATCAGGCCGACGGGGATAACACCTCTGATGACACAAGGGGAGGTGCGGACAATGAACCACTAGACAATCCTAGTCCTCCTGGGTCCCCTGACCCTTGGGATGATTATAGCACCCCAGACGTCCCTAACATGCCACAAGATGACATATACCCCTCCAGGCCTTCCCCCTCAGAGGACATTATTGGCTTTAACCAACTTGTCCATAGAGCTGCCCAATACCATGGGGTTGACCTACACACAGACCCAGTAGAGGAAGATTTCCTTATGGATACTTTTGACACCACACAAAAATCTACCTCCATTCTACCCATGCTTAAAGGGTTCATTAAGCATGCACCAGAGGTATTCAAAGATCCAGTCAGGGCTCGGTCATCAACCCCTGAATTGAGAAAAAGTATAAGGCTGCCCCCACAGATCCAGCCTACATTAAAGGCCCCGCACTACTAGACTCCCTTGTAGTCTCCAATGCGCGAAAAAGTGCTAATTCCCAAACATCAGGTGAGGCCCCCCACCAGATAAGGAGTCTAAACTCCTTGACACCTCTGGCAAACGAACGGCGTCACAGGCGGCAAAACTCCTTTCGACGCTCATCTTACAGAGGCAACACCAGAGGCTACTCCTCAGATAGCCCCTCCACTTCTTACAAAAGCCCTACCCAATCAACCTTCAATAGAGGCTCCCAGAGAGGTTGTTACAGGGGTAACAATAGCAAAGGTAGCGGCAAAACTAACTACTCTCGCCCTGCCTCCATCCCTACCCAATGACTTCCCTCAACTTCCCCCACACCATTCAACTCCAGTTGAGGGAAGGCTGCAACAGTTCCTTCTGGTCTGGACCAACATCACATCAGACAGGTGGGTGCAACAAATAATTCAATCAGGTTACTGTCTCGAACTAACATCTACCCCCCAAACTTACCACCCAAACAGCGTCCAATGTCACAAGAACACTTGTTACTACTAAAGCTGGAGGTAATATCCCTCTTACAAAAAAGTGCAATGGAACCAGTTCCACTGCACCAACAAAACAAGGGAGTTTACTCCCTGTACTTTCTTATCCCAAAGAAGGACGGCTCTCTAAGGCCTATTCTAGACCTCAGACCCCTCAATCAATACATACAATCAGACCACTTCCACATGGTCACACTCCAGCAGGTCCTTCCTCTTATTTCACAAAACGACTTCCTTGCTACCATAGATCTCAAGGATGCCTATTTCCAAATTCCCATTAACACCGCACACAGATTTGTAGTGGACGGTCAGCACTACCAATTCAAAGTACTCCCAGAGTCACAACCGCACCAAGAGTGTTTACCAAATGCCTAGCGGTGGTAACAGCACACTTAAGAATACAACACATTGAGGTCTTCCCATAACTCAACGACTGGCTCATAAAATCCAGTTCCTACAACCAGTGTGTACAATACACTCACACCACTATCCTACTACTACACGACCGGGGGTCACAGTAAACCACACCAAGTCCCATCTGCAACCGTCCCACGTACAACAATACCTCGGTGCCACAATAAACACCTCAACAGCGCTAGCTTATCCCTCTCCTGCCAGAATAGCAAACATGCAAGCTTGTCTAAAAAGATTTTAACCACAACACTCCCTTCCAGCTCAAGTGTTCATGCAACTCATAGGGATGATGGCCTCTTGTATATTCATAGTGCCTCATGCAAGACTCCAGATGCGTCCTCTTCAAGAGTGCTTAACACGCCAATAGAACCAGGCTCAAGGTCAATTAACAGATCTAGTGTTGGTGGACGGTCGTACTCACCGCTCTCTGCAATGGTGGAACACCAAAAACCTTTCAAAAGGGCGACCTTTCCTAGAGCCAGTTCCTCAAATAGTCATGACAGCTGACGCATTGCTCTCCGGCTGGGGAGCTCATCTACTGCAACACACCACGCAGAGCAGGTGGGCGCCACAACAAAACTTACTCCACATCAACCACCTGGAGTTACTAGCCAAATTCCTAGCCTTAAAATCATTTCAAAAGCAAATATCAAGCATGTCTGTCTTAGTCCGCACGGACAACATGACAGCGATGTACTATATACAAAAACAAGGCGGGACACACGATCTGCAACTCTCTCAGCACAGAGCATATGGAGATGGGCTATACGGATTAGTTACTTACCTGTAATCCTAGTTCTCTTCCAGGGGTATCCGCATCAAAGTCATAAGCATTAGAATATTCCCGCCCATGCGCAGGACCCCGGAAACACTACAATATATGTGATATATATATATATATCTCCGCACTGCACTTTTCACTGCGACAGTCTCCAATAACCGACCCCACACAGGAAAGAACACGGAAGACCCAGAGTGCAGGTGAGTTTCTTTTATTCAACAGCACACCACGGCAGCATAACGTTTCGGCCTACACAGAGGCCTTGGTCACATGGCGCACTGAAAGAGGTGCAAGAAATTTAAAGGGCACATTCACCAATGATGGAAACATTTGATTGGTTATTTTGTATGCAGTAGGAGTGTTCTAACTGCGACGGAAAGTGTGTTTGCAATTTTTAGGGCGGGGAATCTTTTGTCAGAAACAGATAAGCCCTAGAACATTGATCACTGTATAAATACATTTGTGAATTCCGATAATTTTGAAAATTATTTGGGGTAATCTGTGGGCAAACGAGGTATATACAACAAGCTATACATAATTACATATATTTACATAAAGTGCAAAAGGCAAACGTCTATCAGATGTCGTTATGATAGGGTCATTATAAGGCTGTCAGCATAAATGCTATAAATACACCCATTCAATGCATAGTCTAACAGTTGTACCTCATGTTTAAAATATATACAACACATTTAATATATTTACATCTATATACATCATAGGTTTTATACCCCTACCCCAACATATTACTAGAATACCATGTAATAGTTATCATCACGGCCGGCTATGCAGGGCACTATTTTATATATCTTCTGACTTCTCCCCATACCTTTCCGAGAATTATCTACCTACAACACCAATCACCCATCATTAGTGTGCATGCTACGGACAAAGTGCAAAATAAACTAAGTGAATTCATGTTTTTTTCAAATTACGTTAAAAACTTCGGTGACATTTATTTTCTGAGGAATATAGCAACCCTATATCTCTCAAGCTACTTTAGATGACCTAGTGTGTTAATTCATATATAGTCATCTTAATAGTTTCAAAATAGGCCAACACCACCTTCACTAGTGCAGGTGACTACAAAAACATAAACTGGAAATGCCCATACACTATCTGAACGGAGACGGGGTAAGACTACAACAAGAGACTTATTTAAATTAGTATGATTTACAAACAAGTGTAAAAGTCCTCCGTGGAATTGAGGCCATTAGGACTCTTGCTATCCATCTCCAGGATGTATCTGGTCTCAAGTGCCCTCAAGATCCCATCCCGGTTACCTCCTCTCCTTAAAGGACCTACAGAGTCAATAGCATAATATTTAAGGAGACTGCTGTTGTTACCATGGAACTCCTTAAAGTGTCGTGCAACCGGGTAGGTGGTGTCATTGGTATTGATAGCTCTAATGTGCTGGAGAACCCTTTTGTGGACCTGCAATTTGGTGCTACCAATGTATTGCAGGCCACATGGGCACTCCAGCACATACACCACAATACACACATATATATACAAATAAGCAACTGCAGCCTTATACACATCAGAGCTGAATCATGCTGTAAGGACTTCCCATCGTAACATGAGAAACATGCATTAGAAATAGGGAAAAAGCAACAATAAAACCTGTTTTGAAACTGTTTTAATGCTCAGCAGACAGTAGAAAATCCCATAAAGGACTGAAAGCATAGACAGCTCCCAGGCTGCATTGCAAACCACAGTCTAAATAGACTGAAAAGCTAACTCATAGCAACATTGAAATAAACGGACACTGTGCCTTTAAGGCACTTCTGACCCCCAGCTTCCCATCGTGCCTCAGGGGTGACAGTTGGGTCAGTTGTTCTTTGCGGAGACTGAAAAAAGCCATGGCACAAAGAATGAATAATAATTCCAAAGAGGAACAGTCCTTTGCCCGGGGAGGCGGGGGGGTTGCTTATGACTTTGATGAGGATACCCCTGGAAGAGAACTAGGATTACAGGTGAGTAACTAATCCTTCTCTTCCAGGGGATCCTCATCAATAGTCACCTTTCCAGAAAGCTGGAAACACGCCGAACTCAGCGCCCTTCTGAAGAAACCCACAGCAAACCCCTCAGAACTGAAAAACTACCGACCCATATCCCTCCTCCCTTTTCCAGCCAAAGTCATCGAGAAAGCCGTCAACAGCCAGCTCGCCGCCTTCCTTGAATCCAACAACTCCCTTGATCCATCTCAATCCGGGTTTCGAGCCAAACACAGCACCGAAACCGCCCTCATTGCAGCGACCGACGACATCCGAGCACTCCTGGACAACGGAGAAACAGTGGCCCTCATCCTACTCGACCTTTCCGCCGCTTTCGACAGTCTGCCACAGCACCCTTATTCATCGCCTCAACAACATCGGCATACAAGGAAAAGCCTTGGACTGGATCATCTCATTCCTTGCTGGGAGAACTCAAAGAGTCCGACTTCCCCCATTCTACTCAGAGGCCACCGAAGTCATCTGCGGCGTACCTCAAGGATCCTCACTCAGTCCCACCCTCTTTAACGTCTACACGAGTCCTCTCGCCTCCATCGCGCGTCAACACAACCTCAACACCATCTCTTACGCCGACGACACCCAGCTAATCCTTTCCCTCACCAAAGATCCCAACACCGCCAAAACCAATCTCCAAGAAGGCATGAAAGAAGTAGCCGAATGGATGAAACGGAGCCGCCTAAAACTCAACTCAGACAAAACGGAGGTGCTCATCCTAGGATCTTCCCCCTCTGCCTGGGACGACTCTTGGTGGCCTTCCGCCCTGGGCACAGCACCCACACCCACAGACCATGCACCTAACCTCGGCTTCATCCTAGACTCCTCTCTCTCGATGTCCAGACAAGTCAACGCCGTCTCGTCCTCCTGCTACAACGTACTTCGCATTCTCAAAAAGATCTTCCGCTGGATCCCCCTCGAGACAAGAAAGACTGTCACCCAGGCACTGGTCACGAGTCGACTGGATTATGGTAACACACTTTACGCCGGAATCACAACAAAATTACAGAAAAAACTCCAGCGCATCCAAAACGCGTCAGCGAGACTCATATTAGACATCCCGCGCGCGCCAAGATCACATCACCGAGCATCTAAAAGACCTCCACTGGCTTCATGTCAACAAGAGTCACTTTCCGCCTTCTCACCAACGCACACAAGGCCCTCTACAACCAAGGACCCGAATGCCTCAACACTCGACTGTCCTTCTACAATCCCACCCGCCAACTAAGATCGTCCAATCAAGCCCTCGCCGCAGTCCCGCGCATCCGGAAATCCAGCATGGGTGGCAGATCCTTCTCCTTCCTGGCGGCCAAGACCTGGAACTCACTCCCCACCCACCTCCGCCTTACTCAGAACCACATCTCCTTCAGAAAAGAACTGAAAACCTGGCTATTCGACAAATAATGAACCCCCTCCTCTAGCGCCTTGAGACCCTCTGGATGAGTAGTGCGCTAAACAGATGCCCGAACTTGAACTTGAACTTATAAGCATTAGAATAGAGAAGCGAGCCTCACCTCATCTCCCTGAGGGCAAATGAGCAACACAGTAATATACCCAATAAGCTTAGAAGACCTAACCTTGGACAGATAGTCGGCTATCCAAACAGATTCCTCAAGGAGGCCTGGCCTACTTGAGTATCAGCCCTGAAATCGGATTCTAAGCAGTAGTGCCTTGTAAAGGTATGAAGCGATCTCCAGGTTGCAGCCTTGCACATTTCTGACATTGGGACATCATGCAAGAAAGCCACTGTGGCCGGTTTACCCCTAGTGGAATGCGCCTTAGCCCACAACAGTAAGGGTCTTTTCGCCAGTTGATAAGCTAAGTTGATGCAGGATACGATCCATCTGGAAATGGATCTCTTGGCGCCAGGGAAGCCTGTTCTCATGGTGCCATAATTGACAAATAACTGATCCGTCTTCCTTATGCCCTTGGTACTCTCTAAGTAGAATTTAAGCCCTCTTTTGAGGTCCAAGGAATGCAGCAACCGCTCAGCAGGGGTCGCAGGGTTTGGGGAAAAAAGATGGAAGGGAAATGGACTGATTAATATGAAAATCAGACACAACCTTCGGGAGAAAAGACGGATGCATTCTCAAGACTACTCTGTTGTGGTGGAAGACAGTGTAAGGTTCTTTCGTACACAGCGCTTGGATTTCGCTTACTCTGCGCGCTGATGTAATGGCTACCAGAAAAGTGGCCTTCCAAGACAAATGCTGCATAGAGGCTCTGTGAATGGGCTCAAAAGGTGGGCCCATCAACTTAGATAACACCGGTTCAACTCCCATGGAGGAGAAGGGTTTCGAACAGGGGGATAAACCTTCTTCAACCCCTGTAAGAAGTCCTTGACCACCTGCATTTGGAAAAAGGAGGGTTGGCTAGGTGACGTCCTGTACGCCGTAATGGCAGACACATGCACCCTGATAGCAAGATCTGGGTTGAAGTATGCTTCTAAGTACAAAAGGTAAGGAAGAGTGACATCCTACTGCCCCTTCGTAGGATAGAGGTGATGCTCCCTACACCAAAGAAAAAACCTCTTCTACTTAAACGCATATGATGCTCTTGTGGAGGGTCTCTTTGTCTCCTGATTGCATGCACATTTTAAATGAGGCTGTTTCAAATGTCCGTATTGCAGGACCTCAGGAGCCATGCTGTCAAGTTCAGAGAGGGAAGGTTGGGATGAAGGATCCTCCCGCCCATCTTGGTCAGTAGGTCCGGTCTGTAAGGTAGTCTCCTGTGTGGAAGTACTGACAGATGAAGAAGGTCCGGGTACCACCACTGCTGTGGCCAGTATGGAGCTATCGGAATCATCTTCATGTTGGATCTGATGAGCTTGGACACCACCTTCGGGATCAGAGGCAGGGGAGGAAAGGCGTAGGCAAATGTCCCTGACCAATCCATCAAAAGCGCATTCCCCCTTGCCCCTGGACGGTGGAATCTGGACGCGAAGGCGTGGCATTTTTTGTTTTCGTTGTCTGCGCACAAGTCTATTGCTGGACGACCCCATTGATGGAAAAGGTCTGCCACCACCTCGTCGTTTAGCACCCAGTCTGGCTGATCTTCGAAGTGTCTGCTGAGTGCGTCTGCCTTGATATTTTGCTCTTCTGGAAGGTGCACTGCCACCACCGAGAGGTTCCGGGCGAGCAGCCAGTGCCAGATCGCCTGGGACTCCAGGGAGAGATGGCGTGTGGCAGTGTACCACCCTGTTTGTTTAGATAGAACATGGTGGTCGTGTTGTCGGTCTGGACCAGGACCGAGCTGGATTCGATTGCAGGTAGAAAAGCCTACAGAGCAAGGCGAACTGCTCGCAGCTCCAGCATATTGTTGTGGTAGGATTGTTCCTTTGCCGACCACTGCCCTTGTATCTGAAGGCACCCCATGTGTACCCCCCAGCCTTGCAGAGACGCGTCTGTCACCACCGATTGCGCCAGAAGCGGCTGGTGAGAGGGGACTCCCACCAACCGATTCCAAAGCGGAGATCACCAGGTGATGGAGGATCTCGCTGCCTGGGAGAGACCGATCTTCCCAGCGACCTGTCGAGTGATCCCACTGGTCCTCCAGAGTTTGCTGCAACGGGCGCATTCTCAGCCTGGCGTTGGGAATGAGAAAGTTGCAGGACGCCACGGATCCCAGCAGGGATGCTGTAGGAGAGTAGGGTCTGCAATCCTATGATCACCCAGATTTTTTGCTTTTGTTTCACTGGTTTACGACTTTCTCTGGCTGTGGGCCTGCCAATCAGACCCACAGCCTGGCTGTTCTCTCTCTAAATTACAACATGTACCCTAGGTGCATTTACCAATTGGTACTGGGCCACCTTATCAGACCCTGTAACTCAGGGCATAGGTGTACCCAGGGCCTACCAGGGGCTGAAGCATGTATTATGCCACCCCTGGCTGGCCTCCTAAATTTGACACAACTGGCTGCATGACAGCTGGGGCAAAGTCGTGTAATCACCTTTGCTGTAGAAATAGTATACCTATATCTAACCCTAAAAATGGACACACAGATTCCTATCAGTCACTCCTATGGCAGGCCTTAACAATCCTGAAGGCAGAGTGCTTGGAATCGTGTGAGATGGCGCTCTGGCATGAGCTGAGCCTGTCTGCAGCTTGCGGAACCAAGTCCGAATAGCTGTTCCATGATATCGCATACCATATACTCTTAAGTGCATTATAATCCTCGCGGTTAAATGCTATCTTTGGTATTGCTTTATCAAAACATGTCGAGTAAGGTGTCATACGAATTGGAATACTAACCCCTCGCCAATTCTGGTGACGGGGTTAGCATTCCACCCTTCTAGAGGGACACGACATGTATGTAACTGTGAACCCCGGTTAAAGTTAAACGCAGCCTCAGCTCCACAAAATGGATGCTGCCACCACAGACACGAGTCTGACCTCCTGCTGCTGGGAGTCCTTCCAGCGAGGAGAGCTTGGACTAAGGGTTTCCTGTCCGGGGCGGTGCTAGCACCATCCCAGACAGGGTTTTGTGTATCCTGGGTAGGCAGGGCTTTACAGGAAGGTGACTGCTGAGTGGCACCCCGGTGCTCACTACGCATAGGCCGGTCAGAACCAGTTCCAGGGGCACACCAGCCCCTGGCCTGGGGGAAGTCCGGCATGGGAGAGGGGTGTAACCACCCCCCTCCTAGTCCCACCCATAGGCAGGACCTAGTCACCGGGTCAGCCACTTTTCTTAGTATAAAGATAGGAGCGGGCCCACTGTTCAAATTAGATCATCTTTGGAATCAAGACACGACTTTCTGCAAAAGTACTTCAAGATTTCTTCTTCAAGATTCTCCCTTGTGACTAAGGAGTAGTCACCCTGCATCCGCAGGCACCATCTTAAGAACACTGCGGTCTGCTGCAAGTCCTTCCTCAGGAATCCGACGACACAGCTCGACGAGACCCGGCTTCCCTGGCACCTCTGACCTCTACTCACCTCTACAGCCAAGCTGAGAACCGTGAGTGCGACGAGACCTCGAGGGACCGACGATCGCCAAGACTGCACGACTTCTTTACAGCAAGCCCGCCGAGTGTTCCACTGGTGAGTGCTTTGGGGTCCGAGAAGCCCCGACTCTAAGCAGCTCCAGCACCGAAGATCAGCCTCCCAGCATCTCCACGATCTGCGTGGGGCCCTTCTGCTTTTTGCTGCTCACCGCGTTGTTTGGCTACTAGCCGGCTGGCTTGTGGCCTTCTTAACGACGCCCGACGACATCACTGCTGCTGGTCTGGTTGCTCCAGACTGGCCCTTGCTTCCTTCCACAAGAGAAGCACCCCGGACCCTCCTGGTCCACTCCAGACGCCATTTTAGGTCCACCGCGTGGGCTTGAATTTGCCAAGGCTTTGTTACCCAATCCTGGGTCCAGCGACGCCGACAACTTCATCCATCGTGGGACAGCTCGCTCCTCCATCCTGGTCGCCGACAACGCCTCCTGGTCCGTGAGATCTGCAGAGCACAGCGTCGCCCACTCACCTAGTCGAGGTGACTACCATCCGGTGCCCTCCTGGTGCCACCTGACTACTGGCTAGTAGTCACGAACTTGGTCATCTCTGCTTTCAGGTGTCATCTCTCTTCAAGATCCAGGCTTGGATCACTTCGAACTCTCTTCACTGGTCGCCTGCCAGCATCTTTCTTCCAGGCTCCTGGTCCGTCTACGAGGATTCCCGACGTCTTTTGAGACATATGCAGCTGCAGCCCCTGGGCTAGGTAACTTCGGCATTTCGGTGCCCCAGCATAGCCTCACTATCCAAGGGTCAGAATCCACTTTCGTTTTCCTCCTACCAGGTCGGGTTCGCCCGAGAACACTAACTTTGCATTTACTAGCTACCATAGACTTTGTCCCGCATCACGCGTGAGAGTGCACACTCTGCACCCGAGTCCCCTAGGCCTCCTACTAGTAATCTGAAGGTTCAGTAACGTAGTCCTAGCGATTCCAAAGCCTATTAGTACTGTACTTACCTGCTAGTAATTTCGCATTCCACTTTCAGAGTATATGGTTTTCCGTGCCCCTCGGGCATTTGTATATACTGTGCTAACTTAAGTATTTTCGTAAGAGTTTTGTGTTGTGCTTAGTACCCTGTCCTCATAAAGAGTACAGGGCTGTTGTGATTTTAATAAATACACTGTTTATTTTCATAACACTTGTGTGGTGTCCTTTCACTTGGTGTTCAAGGGGTATATGTGTGGTATAACAGCTGGCTTAACACGCCCTCTCAAGTCTTTAGCCTTAGACTGCTCGTATCCATGCTACTAGGATAGCTGGTCTATAAGGTTGACTTACAACCAATCATCAATAAGGGTTGTTTGGACTGATACAAAGTGTTCACTAGAATAGTGAACATTATATATCAGGCCAACTTCTCATAGATGCCACCTGTCGGACTGTTGGATTCCGAGTCTGGAGTAGAATCCTGCACTTCTGCTGCATTGAAGAAAGTCTCTCCTCCGAAGGAAACGCTCTTCCCAAGCTTGTGCCCAGAACGGAGCCTAGGTAATGGATGGTCTGTGTTGGCTGTTGCACTGACTTCTCCATGTTGACATGGAGGCCGAGATTATGTAACTGTTGCAGACAGACTTGGAAGTCGTTTCTTACTTGCAGAGGGGATTGCCCTTTCAGAAGCCAGTCGTCCAAGTATGGATAGACGAAGAGACATTTTCTGTGCAGGAAGGCTGTTACCACTGCCATGCACTTGTTGAAGACTCGCGGAGCCAACTTGAGCCCGAAGGGCAGGACTTTGTACTGGTAGTGTTTGTGGCCGACCACAAACCGCAGGTACTTGCGATAACGTTGTGCAATCGGAATATGGAAGTACGCATCTTGGAGTTCCACCGAACACATCCAATCTCCTACTTTTAGATGTGGACATATTTAGTGAAGTGCCAATATGCGAAACTTCTCCTTCACTATGACCTTGTTCAGAAGTCGCAGGTCAAGGATAGGTCGGAACTTGTGCTCCTGATCTTTTTTGGGAACAAGAAAGTACCTGGAGTAAACTCCTCTTCCTCTTTGAGAGGGAGGAACTTCTTCTATAGCTTGCTTTTGAAGAAGCGCCTTCACCTCCTTCCGAAGCAGCTTTAGTTGGTGAGGACGAGATTTTTTTACGGAGCTATGTCCTTTGGAAGCGCACGGAAACGTAGCGTGTATCCATTGCGCAGTATATTCAGCACCCAACGATCTTTTGGGATGCTGCACCACTCTGCCAGATGTTGTAAAGCACTTCCTCCCACTGGAGTGGGCAACTGCGTCGGAGGAAGCCACTGCTCAAGACTTCCCTCCTGATCTCACTGTGGTAGAGGATTTTTGCTGGTGACCACCTCTACCTCTGTTTGCCTTTCTTCCCTGAAACTGAGACTTGCCCTGGTTCTTGTTCTGGGACCACTGAGGGGTTTGAACCCTCTGCTGAGGCCCCTTGCGTTGGTTGGGTCTGTACCGACGCTTCAACTCTTTCTTTTTCTCCAAGCCGACTGCCTTGAAAGTGTCCAGTTTGTTTTAATTCTATTCGTCTCGTCTGCGTGCGTGCTGAAGAGAGAGGAACCAGAGAATGTCCGCCGTCCGCCGCTGTGCTAATCATCTGGTTTGCCACCAGAGATCCTTCGGTCACTATTTCATCACAGTCCTTCTGGTCTTCCTTTGGCAGCTTGGTCTTGAAGCGTTCCAAGGATTCCCATAAAGCTCTGTCATAATGGCCTAACAACGCAGCCGCGCTGGAGACCTTTAGGGTAGAAGCCGCAGAATTGCAGACCCTGCGACCCCATGAGTAGTGGGACCTGCTTTCTTTATCCGGTGGAACCGAGGAAGTCGCAGTGACGGCATGTGTTTTTCGTGCTGCGGCTACGATCACCGAGTCTGCAGGTGTATCCGTCGTAGCCAAGACCGCGTCTGAGACAGCCAGCCTGTATTTCTTTTGGATGCGAGCCTGCACGGTCTTAATGGTTGCTGGAGACAGGAAAGTGTCCATGACAGGGTCAAGAATCCCTGGAACCAAGGGAAGCAATGGTCGAGACGAAGTCTTCTGATGAAGCGTCTCGAAAATCACTGTTGTGATTTGAGGAACAGACTTCTCGATGCTGAGTTTCTAAGCCCCTCTCTGCAGAGCCTCATGGTAGGTATTAATGTCCTCTATTGGAGAGAATCTAGAGATAGGGCTGTCCGAGAACGTGTGAGAATAATCCCTCTTTGAGGAGCGGGTAGAGGAAGTAGAGGAAGTAGATGGTGTTCTTCTACTTCTGCGATGAGCACTGTGCCTCCTTTCCCGTGATCTGACTGCTCGTTCCTCCCATCTGGGGGAACGTGATCTATAGTGCTTTCACTCAAGGGACCTCTCTGTGTGGACTCTGTCTGGAAGAGCTCTCTCTGTCCACTTCTTCCACCAGTCTTTGAAGAGGAGACCTGTGAACAGAACTGGCATACTCCTGCATTTGCCTCGTCGCCTCTGAATCCTGCCAGTGATGCAAAGGCAGTTGCCATCTTAAGGACAACCGAGCAGCAGAAGGAACCTCCTTTTGTCGTGAAGAAGACTTGTGGACATGGCTTCTAGCTTCCGGAGTGGCTGATCTTGTAGAAGCCCGCCTGGAAGAGTGAGAAGACGAATGGCATGAGGCTGACTCTGTCACCAGGACCACGATCCCTCTCTAGATCTCACTGAAGCATGTCTCGACGTCGGGCGTGAGCCTCTCGACGCTGAACCCGCACGCATTCTAGACGTCGATCTCCCTGGTTCCTGCCTTCTCGGCGACGACACTGCATGGATCTCCTGTCTGCTAGACGTCGAACGTCGTCTCGACGGTGACCGGTGAGAAGCAGGTGAAGAATGCTGATGCCTCGACCTCGAACGGCGGTGTGAAGCCGACCGCGGAGGACTTCTCTCTCTCTCTCTCGACGCCGAGCGTCGCTGAAACAACGGTGGAGCAGTGTCTAATCTCGACCTCGAAGGTCTGCGAGACGACAGCTGAGGGGTATGCGCCCTCAACGCCGAACGCCGTTGAGACCTCATACTCTACCCCGATCGCTGCCGAGTTGACGACGGCGGAGGACTTTTGGCTCTCGACGTCGATCGCTGATGGATCTGCGATGAGAGGTGAACCTAGTCTTGACGCTGAATGTCGTGTCGACGACGGCGGAGGGCCTCTACTCCTCGACGCCGATAGTCGCCGGGTTGACGACGGCGGAGGGGTGATGCTTCTCGACGCCGATCGTCGCCTGGTTGACGACGGCGGAGGGGTGATACTCCTCGACGCCGATCATCGCCGGGTTGCTGACGGCGGAGGGCTTTTGTTCCTAGACGCCGATCGTCGCCGGGTTGACGACGTACCTGAATGACTTTCTTCACGACGGCGAGCCTGCTGTCGAAGGTCTTTTCTTGGATAAATGACCCAGCGGTAGATCTTTTCTCAGCGCCGAGCCCGACGCTGAAGTTTAAGGACGTGAGGTCTTGCTTCTAGATGTGTTCTAGACCTCTTAGAGCCCTTCCTCACCGGAGACCTTCCTCTAGAGGATTTATCTGCCAGGCCATACAGGCAAATTATTTCCCTGTTCTTCAGGGTTCTCCTGGACAGCGTTTGGCAGTGAGGACAGGTTTTAGGATCATGTCTCTTAATGGAGACAAAGTATGCAGACCTCATGCAAGTCCGTCTTGGCCTTTTTTTTACCACAAGAAGGGCAGGAGTCAAAAAAGATGGCATTTTAAGATGTTAAAAATGCCCAAAACTGTCAAAAAAGGACAGTCCCTTACTTCAAAAGATGAAAAACGTCGAAGTAAGGTATTAAAGTTGTTAAAAGTGAAGAGAATTTCTGACAAAAAACAGAAGTTAGTGGAGCTGTGTTGCCAGGATCCTTCTTGAAGGAGCCGGAAAGAACAACTGTCACCCCTGAGGCATGATGGGAAGCTGGGGGTCAGGAGTGCCTTAAAGGCACAGTGTCAGTTTATTTCTATGTTGCTATGAGTTAGCTTTTCAGTCTTTTTAGACTGTGGTTTGCAATGCATCCTGGGAGTTGTCTATCCTTTCAGTCCTTTGTGGGATTTTCTACTGTCTGCTGAGCATTAAAACAGTTTCAAAACATGTTTTATTGTTGTTGTTTTTTCCCAATTTCTAATGCATGTTTCTCATGCTATGATGGAAAGTCCCTAGCGCATGATTCAGCTCTGATGTATATAAGACTGCAGTTGCTTATTTGTGTGTGTGTGTGTATATATATATATATATATATATATGTGGGGCACATATATTGTAGTGTTTCTGGGGTCCCGCGCATGGGCGGGAATATTCTAATGCTTATGACTATTGATGAGGATCCCCTGGAAGAGAACTCAGAACATTTTCCTCTTAGCCCAACATGTTCCAGGAGTACAAAACACCATGGCTGATCTGTTGAGCCGTCAGACACAACAGATCCACTAGTGGGAACTTCATCCACTAGTTCTTACACCATTCTTTCAGATGTGGGGACAACCTCTGATAGACCTCTTCGCCACCCACGAAAATGCCAAATGTCCAAGCTTTGCCGCCAGATATCCACAACCACTCTCCAAAGGCAATGCGATATAGATGAACTGGTCAGGCAGATTTGCGTATGCTTTTCCACCTCTCCTACTCCTTCCACTAGTGGTGCGCAAACTGCAGCAACATTCCCTAACTCTCATTCTAGTTGATCCAACTTGGGCCAGACAACCCTGGTACACCACATTGCTGGAACTTTCAATAGTACCGCACCAGAGGCTATACCTATCTCTTAACCCAGAACCATGGAGAAATCAGACACCCGGACCCAGCCTAGCTCAACCTTGCCTAGTATTTGGTTACCTCAACCTTCCCCCTGACTGTAGGAACGTTATCGAGGAAGCTAGACGTCCCACCACTAGAGCATGCTAGGTAGCTAAGTGGAAATGTTTTGTAATATTTTGTCATAACAACATCAATACCCTAGATGTGTCTATTCAATACATCATAGGCTATTTACTACACCTCCAAGGATGTAACTTAGCCTACACGTCTATTAGACTACATCTTGCTGCCATGGCAGCATATCTACAAAATAGACAGCATCTATCGCTTTTCAAAGTACCTGCCATTAAATCATTTATGGAGGCCTTAAAAGAATAATTCCTCCCAGAGCACCACCTTCACCTGTGTGGAATTTAAACATTGTTCTCACACGGCTCATGGAACCTCCCTTTGAACCTTTACATAAATGTGAGCTACATGGAAAGTTGCTTTCCTAGTAGCTATTACTTCTCTACGAAGAGTTAGTGAGCTGCAAGCACTAACCATTCAAGAACCTTTATTGCAAATGCATCATAATAAGGTTGTTCTGCAAACTAATCCAAAATTCCTTCCTAAAGTAATTTCTCCCTTCCACCTCAATCAATCTGTAGAGCTGCCTGTATTTTTCTCGCAGCCACAAACAGTTGCAGAAAGAGCTCTTCGTACTTTAGATGTCAAGAGCTTTGCTTTACTACATTGAAAGAACCCAACCCTTTCCTAAAACAAAACAACTTGTCCCTCTCACCACCACACAAAGGCAACCATATATCAAAATCTGGAATAGCTAGGTGGATTGTCAAATGCATACAAATTTGCTACCACAAAGCTAAACGTACGTTATCTGTTCCTCCTAAAGCCCACTCTACAAGAAAGATTGGGGCTTCAGTGGCATTTTTAGGGAACATTCCCCTAGATATCTATAAAGCAGCAACATGGTCTACACCTCATACATTCACAAAACACTATTGTGTAGATGTGCAAACTAAACAACAAGCTACTGTGGGCCAGGCTGTACTCCAAAACACTATTTCAAACTACTGCAACAGATACTGGTGGTCGCCGCTAGGAGGGGGTACTGCTATACAATCTATGCTTAGTGTGTAATCTGCCGCTCATATGCCTCGAACGAAAAATGCTACTTACCAGTATGCATCTGTTCTTGGCATGTAGAGCTGCAGAGTTACACACGCCCACCCGCCTCCCCCGCTACCTTTATCTGTTCCAGTATTATCTTAATTAGATACAGCTTACATGAGCATCCTTCCTGTTTCTTACAAAGCTACATAATTTCCCTGCTGGCAAACAAAAATCGAAGGATGGAGCCGATGCCCATGCACAATGTGATCCAAAGGAGGAGTCGCCTATCTCGTGACTTTCAAAGACTTTCCAGGACAAAAACAAGAGAAAACATCGGGGCCCAACACTAGATGGCAGTCTATGCATAGTGTGTAACTCTGCAGCTCTACATGCCAAGAACAGATGCATACTGGTGAGTAGCATTTTCCTTACCCATTATCTTTGATGAAACCATTTCAAACGAGGTTTTAAAAGAGTTGGTTATAAAACAGAGTTCTTATCCATTGGGCTCACCTCCTGCTAAAAAGAAAGAGGCTGCATCACACCCTATGTGAAGAAAAAGCAGAAAAGATAAAATTGTGTCTAAAATAAACTCTGCTCCATATACTGTTAAAAGCAGACTTCCTGGGGGAGGGTGTGACTCTTCTATTTGCACTCAGTAGGGCAACCTGGAGGGCATCTTTTCAAAGTCTTTTGACTCCGTCATTCGTTGATTTAAAACAGTTGAGGAAAGAATCCAAGGTTTGTCTAATAACACCATTTCACAAAAGGCCCTGCTAAAGGCATGCTTTACCAAGGATGTTTCTACTTCAACCTCCTTTGACTGTCTATGCCATGGTCCTTGTTCTGTTGTCCGCACCATCTCTGACTGTACCTTCTTAAACAGAGCTCCACTTATGAAGCTAGGTTCGTCTGGCACTGTACGCTTCACACCTTCTATTATAAACCCTGTTTCCAAGGTGCAGAAATGTAGGGCCAATTAGATCACCTAAAATTCCAACATCTTTGGCTTAAGTGTAAACTAAGCAAGTTTCTGCTAATTAACTTCCTTAACAATATTTTTGATTCTAACAATGCTGAAATTGATGGGGTTGTTTGATGAGTGGGTTTCCAGTTACAACAGCCCAGTTCCATTAGTTTGAATGGGGGATTTTGGCATATTTTACTGTTAAATGACTAGTAGTATTTAATGTGGCTTCTCAAATCCTCAAGGAAGCGTCGACCGATTTTATGCCTACTATACTATCCGAAAGAAACACGTAATGATAGATTCCTTACCTTAGAATTACCCCCAGGGGTCAGACTGGATCTTGAAAGTCATTCATCAGCAGTACCCCTGCTCATCGGTAGGCGTCTTCGTGCAGCTCTGCGTGCGTCGTTGGCGCTGTGATGACTTCAGAGCTACTTAGATGAGCCCACTCACTCTGACATCAGTTCTTTCTTTTTCCGCACCAGCAAGCACAGATCCGGTAAGAACAAGTACCCCAGTCAATTTTTGACTGACGTAGGGATGCCCGGTTGCAAGAACTGTGGGGACTGTCATTGCATGATGTCAGTGACGGACCTCCACCGCGTGTGTCTCTACTGCCTGGGGTGCGACCACCCCAAGTTGTGCCCCGACTGCCGGGCCATGGCGCCGAAGACTTTGCCGGAGTAGTCCCGAAAGTTGCTTGAAGCCCGGCAGTCTCCTCCGCGCCGCTCAAGGTCCCGGTCCCGTTTGAGGTCGAGGGACAGGTCGCGCAGTCATCACCACTCTTCTGGATCTAAGTTTTTGTATTCGGGGTCGGGTAAGTCGAAGCATTCCAAGAAGTTGTCGAATATGCAACATCGACTTCCCCATCGCGGCTGAGGGTGCGGACGGTGCCACCCCTGCGGCTCCGGCAGAGCCTGCGACATCGCCCCCCCCCCCCCCCCCCCCCCCCCTTTACAGGCGTAGGGGCGACGCCTGCCCAGGTGCAAGAGTTTCTTGCTGCCATGGCATGACTCTTTTGGCCGTCTGGCCCCGCCGTTGCATCTACGGCCCCAGTGTGCCCGACAGGGGGTCCTGCTTTACCATCTCCGGCAGCTCCGGCCCGGGTGTCGCCGCCGGCCCGGCACTACAGGCCCCCCAGGGGTCTGGGATTGGACCCCGGTTGACGCCAGTTGACTTTGTGACACCTCCACTGGCGCCGACCTCCCCGGCACCGCTTACGACGTCGCCCACTCCTCGGGACAACGTCGTCCCCAGTTTCATCCCTGACCCGGACACGATGCCGGATTGGCGCCGCTCGATGCCGATACCGACGCCGATGGGGTCTTTTATGCCCTATGTCCGTCCTCTTTATTTTGAACCTGCTCCACAGACTTAAGAGGAAGGGGAGGACTGGGAGGGATCTGAGGACCTTCTGGCACAGGATTGTGCTTATGATGCGGACTGGGCAGAGGATTTGGGGGATGCCTGTGGTCTTGACACCTCACCTGACACTGGTATGCTGTCTCCTCCTACCGTGGCTATGGAGGAGAGAGCCAGTTACGCAGTGGTGTTGCGTAGGGCAGCCGAGGCTCTCCACCTCGAACTCCCTACGGTGGCCGTCGGGACTAACCTCCTGACAGATGTGCTCCAACCGGCGGCTACCTCTTCGGTGCCCTTGCTGCCTTTTATTGAAGCACTGATGGACGTTCATTTGGGCACCTGGTCCTCGCCCAACAGAGGGGCTCCTGTGGATAGGAACGTGGCCCGACGCCATCGCCCGGCTCCGGCGACCCCCCCCCCCTTTTCCTTACCCAACACCCCACCCCGGAGAGCTTGTTTGTCCAAGCCTCAGCTTACCAGAACACGTTCCCTACCGCACCTCCGGTTAGGGAATCCAAGTAGCTGGATCAGTTTGGTAAGAAACTGTTTTCATCTGCCAGCTTAGGGCTGCGGTCGATGAACACCGCATGCCTCTTGGGCTGTCATACCCACTATTTGTGGGACACGGTTGCGCAGGTGCTGCCCAACTGTCCGGCGGATGCCCAGACAGTTCTTTCCCATGCGATTGCGGCCGGGAGAGATGCAGCCAAGTTCACCATAATATTGTGGGCTGGATACCGCCGACTTACTGGGCAGGTCGATTTCCACGACGGTGGCGCTTCGGCGCCACGCCTGGTTGAGAACTACTGGCTTCTCAGGGGATGTCCAGAACACCTTGATGGACATGCCCTTTGATGGCATTAATTTTTTTGGCAACAAGGCAGACAGTGCGTAGGAGCGATTCAAGGACTTCCGTGCTACAGCCAAGTCCATGGGCCTGTCGGCCACTCTGCCTCCTCCGCCTTCTGCCTTTCTTTCCTTTCGTGGCCACAGAAGAGGCACCCCACAGCGTTCTCAAAGCCACAGGCCGCAGCAGCAACAACCTCAGTGCGGACGCGGGAACCGTTGAGGCGGTTCAGGGGGCCAGCGGGCGTGCCAGTCCACCTCCATCCCCGCAGCATCCGCTTCAAAGCCTTCCTAGTCCGACCTCTCCGGCCCATCATACTCCAGTGGATGAACGAATACGCCATCATCTCCACCACTGGCGCAACATCACTTCGGACAAGTGAGTGCTGCAAATTGTCCGAAGGGGCTACTCCCTCCCCTTCGAGGCAACCCCTCCAGCCATGCCACCTCAGTACCACCGCATGTCGGGGGATCACCTGGAGCTTCTCCAGCAGGAAGTTGCGACCATCTTGGCAAGGGGGTCATCGAGAGCGTTCCGATGCCAGAAGTAGGTCGTGGTTGTTATTCCCACTACTGCCTGTTTCCAAAGAAGGACAAGGGCCTGGATTCATAGTCTAGACCTTCAACCGCTTCCTCCGGAAGGAGAAGTTAAAGATGCTCATGCCTGCTCAGGTCTTGTTTGCCCTCAACCCGCAAGACCGGATGGTGGCGTTGGACTTGCAGGACGCCTAGTTCCATATCCCCATCCTGCTTGCCCACAGACGCTACCTGCGATTCATGGTAGTCCACGAGCATTTTCAGTTTACCGTGCTCCCCTTTGGCCTTACCAGAGCCCTTCCGGTGTTCACGAAAGTGATGGCGGTGGTCGCAGCTCATCTGCGCAGGTCAGGGGTGTCAATCTTCCCCCTACCTCGATGACTGGTTGTTGAAGGCGGGCTCGCCCCAGGCAGTTGTCTCCCACCTCCAGACTACGGCCGACCTCTTGCTTTTGCTGGGGTTCTCCATTAACGTGCCGAAGTCTCATCTGATTCCCTTGCAGAAGCTCCTTTTCATCGGAGCGGTTCTGGAATCTGCACGGTTTCGCGTTTATCCTCTCGAAACAGAGTCCAGGACATTCAGGCTATGATTCTGATCTTTCAGCCTCTGTCCCTGGTTTCGGTCAGGATGACCCTTCGGCTGCTTGGCTTGATGGCCTCCTGCAATCCTGCTTGTGGATCATGCCAGGTGGCATATGCGGGCTCTGCAGTGGGACCTGAAGTTCCAGTGGGCACAGCATCAGGGCAACCTGTCCGATCTCGTCCAGATCTAGAAGGGCTCTGCAAGGCAGTTGCAGTGGCGGCTCACAAATCTCGATTGGGTCAATGGCATGTCCCTTTCCCTTCCCCAACAGTCGCAGACAGTTGTGACTGACGTCGTCCCTTCTGGGATGGGGTGGCCACATGCGAGAGGGGGAGATCAGAGGCTTCTGGTCTCCGGCGGAGTCCCAGCTCCTCATCAACCCGTTGGAGCTTGGGGCAATCAGACTTGCACTGAAGGCATTCCTTCCCTGTGTCCAGGGAAGTGTAGTGTAGGTGTTCAGACAACACCACCACCATGTGGTACTGCAACAAACCGAACGCGGTGGGGTTGTGGACCCTATGCCAAGTGGCTCTGTGTCTCTGGGCTCTGCCGGAACATCAGGGCATGTCCCTGGTGGTTCAACACCTGGCAGGTTCTCTGAACGCCAGGGCGGACGCACTCAGCCACCGGTGCATGATGATTCACGAATGGCGTCTACTCTCGGACGTGGCCCAAGGTCTCTTTAACCCCTTCCATGCTGGGCCGATTTTCCTCGTGTGCTAGGCTTTTAAAGAATCAATGGCTTTATGACGGCCCCCAGCCGTCATCAGCACACGAGCACTGTAATGCATGACGGATGGGGGCCGTCATCAGCATGGAAGGGGTTAAGCAGTGGGGAGAGCCTTGGTTAGATCTGTTCGCCACCTAAGAGAACGCGCAATGTCATCAGTTCTGCGTGTTGGAATTTCCAAGCGGCACTCGCTCAGCGACGCTTTTCGTCGCAAGTGGAGTTGCGGTCTGTTGTACGCCTTTCCGCCTATACCACTTCTGCCCAGAGTGCTGACGATCAGGCGCTACCGGGCCCAATTTACTTTTTTGGCTCCGGACTGGGCTCGAAGTGTATGATATCCCGAGTTACTCAGTATGAGCATCGATCCTCCGATACTTTTGCCTCTTCGGGAGGATCTTCTGTCGCAGCAGCAGGGGACAGTCCTCCACTGAACCTGTCCAGTCTCCACCCCTTTGCGTGGAGATTAAGCGGCAGCTGTTTGTCTTTCGACCTGCCTCCTGAAGTATGTAATGTATTCTTGGCAGCCATGTGTCCCTCCACAAAAACGGTATATGCCTATAGGTGGAATACGTTTGTGGCATGGTGCACTGCAAAGGCTGTAAAGCCCCTTTCTGCCCCTCTTTCAGAGGTCCTTCTTTTACTTCTTTCTTTGGCCCCGCAGGGCTCTGCTCTGGGCACTATTAAGGGCTATCTCTCGGCCATTTCTGCCTTCTTGAGGCTCCCAGATCAGTCTTATCTTTTCAAGTCCCCTGTGGTAAATAGATTCTTGAAAGGCATCACGCACATCTTTCCTCCTGTTCCGTTCGTGATGCCTATGTGAGACTTTAATCTAGTCCTTACCTTTCTGATGTGTGCTCCCTTTGAGCCACTTCATAATTGCCCTCTTAGTCTTCTAACTCTAAAGAGTGCTTTCCTGGTTGCCATCACCTCTGCCAGGAGAGTGAGTGAGCTCCAAGCTCTCTCTTCCAAACCTCCTTTTCTTTCTGTCCATCCGGACAAAGTTGTTCTGAGGACTCGTCCTTCCTTTTTGCCAAAGGTTGTCACTGCCTTTCACATCGGACGGACCATCACTTTGCCCACCTTCTTTCCGGCTCCGTATACTTCTAAAGAGGAACAGAGGCTCCATCGTCTGGACCCAAAATGTGCGCTCTCTTTGTATCTGAGCCGCACACAACAGTTCCGGGTGGATGACCAGCTCTTTGTTAGCTACATGACCGCTGAGAAAGGCCGGTCTGTGCACAAATAGACCATATCTCGGTGGGTCGTTCTGTGCATAAAAGCTTGTTACTCCTTGGCTAAAAGCCTTCGGTGGGGCTGCGAGCACATTCTACCAGGGCGACGGAAGCCACTACTGCTCTGGGATGCGACGTTCCCTTGCAGGACATCTGTCAAGCAGCTACGTGTGCCTCGCTGCAATCGTTTACCAAGCACTACTGCATGGACAACCAAGTCTGGCGAGACGGCTTCTTTTGTCGTTCTGTTCTTCAGGACTTTCTGGTGTGATCTTGGTTCGCAGACTCACCACTGGGGTTGGTGTATTGCTGGGGTATCTATATATATATCTATATAAATATATCACTACGTGTTTCTTTCAGATGCACAAGTTACTTACCTTTGGTAACGAAATATTTGTAAAACAGTAGTGATAGATTCCCTACCGCCCCAACCATCCTCCCCGTTCTGCGAACTGATTTCTAGGGTTAAGGTCATCCCTTTCAGGGCCCTAGTATTATGGCACCAGTGGTCAGTATCTTGCATGGCTCTGCGTTCCTGGCGTGGAAAGTCGTGTACAGAACTGACGTCCGCGCGCGTGGGCGCGACTAAGTTGCTCCGATGTCATCACTGCGCCAAGAATGCACGCAGAGTCGCACGACAACGCCTACCGACATGCAGGGGTACTGCTCATGAAAAACTTTCCGGATTCAGTCTGATGCCTGGGGGTAATTCTAAAGTAAGGAATCTATTACTACCAATGTTTCTTACAGATATATTGTTACCGAAGGTAAGTAACTTGTGCATCTGTGGTGAAGCCTTAAGTCTGTTGCTTGTATAAAGTATTGCTTATAGTCTGATATTTCTTCAAATTGTTTTGCCCACGGACCAACCTTTACTGGTTGGGATGATTATGGCACCCTTTATTTTTGTGCTCTTTACACACGTAAAGGATTGTTTTGATGATTTTCCAGTAGTTGACAATATACTTAGTGACCTCATTCTTCTGACAATCACCTTTTATGGGTGTACCTCATCAGCCCAATCAAACCTAAACTCATATCCTCTAGTTGCAGAAAAAAATGAGGGCATTTTACTGAAATGGGAAGCAGTTAGCCAAACAGGCCTGTTAATTATTCTGTCTGGGAATATAGCCGATGTTATACATTGTCTGGATGATGATGTGAAGGCTGAGGTGATGGGAAGCTATTGACAAGGCAGTCTTGTTAGTTAATCTAATGTCTGGTGATCCTTAGCTTGTATGGTGTCCTTTGTAGAAAGATTTGTGATTTTAGGAGTCATCGTAGGGTGCCGCTGGTCATATGTCAAAATTATACAGCAACCCTAATTGTGATTTCTATTTCCTCTAAGA